>NC_065530.1:75091970-75716970 GCF_020184175.1 Aphis gossypii
GTTCTAAACAGTAGTAATATTTCATTATAATAGGTGTTTATCATTATCATTAAATTTATTTTTTCTGATAAAATGAAAACCTACGTTTAATGCATAGATACAAAGTATAGAACAATATAAAAATATTGTACCAAAACATCATGAACGTCGTAATTTAAAAATCCAATTATTGACAAAACTATTTAAAAATAATTTATACCAATATAAGTATATTGAGTTATAAATTTCATCTCCCTCACAAATCTTTAATTTCTGTAGAACAACAATATTGATTTGATTTCAGAAAAATATATTAAAATTAAAATTAAAAAAAAAAATAACAATAAAAATTATATTTTGAGTTCTTATATGCTTTTTAAATCAGTAATATAAAATACATTTTTATAAGGTTCTAGTTTTAATGTTTTTTTTATAAATTACATTATATCGTAATATTATGATGTATACGAGTACCTATCATCAATTCAATTTTAAACTAATAGTAAAAATAAGAATGTTAATACCTATAGCCCTTTAGAACTATGTCAAAGAGAAAAATAAGATTTAATAAATATTAAAAAGCTTAAATTTTTACATAAAAGAATAATAAAATAAATTTAATAAGATACGGTGGTGTTGTACAAGACAGGTGTGGAATATGAGATAATATTATGATATTCGTTAAAATTTAGTTTAATCTTATTTTCTTAAATATTTGGCTGTTTATTATAAGAACAAATGAAAAATAAACTTAAATAAAATAATAATTTATATTTTAAAGTGTGTATTTAATAGATTATATACGTTTTTTACCAAGATTACATCTTCGCAAAAATCTGAATAAATGAAAAAAAATTCGTTACAGAATATTCATAATTTAATTTTAGTTATATTATATAGACAAAAAATTCACTCGAGAAATGGACTAACCTTTGAACAAAAAATACATTTGCATATAAACAGAAATAATTACGTTTAATCAAAATATTAATTAATGAAAAAAAAAAAAATACATATTTAGTTTTTTTATTTTTTGTATTCAATAAAAGAAAACTGTTCACAACGTGGTTAATTTTTAATTGAGTTTTGTTTATTTATTTCTTGTTTTCATTCGAAGGAAATTCTTCAAAATAAATACAAATTAAGAAAAAATTTCGCCTCTCTCAATTAAGAACCTTCAATTTAATTGAGTGGTGTAATTGAACAGGAAGAAAATATATAATATTTTCGGAAAATAATTAAACATTAATTTAAATATCAACAGAGAATGGTGGTATCTGCTAAAAATGTGTACGCTCATTTGAAATATGAGATCACCAGTATGATTCTCTATCGAAAACATGTTCTATATAATATATATTGTCTGAATACCAGTGATTGAAGTTCAAAATCAAATTCTTCCGATAATATGTCTGATATCTATTATTTCATGAAGTTAGTCTTTTATTAAACGTTATTTTGGTTTATTATTCTAATCTCTTTGGTATAATATCTATAATATTATATTGTTGCGAATTCGAAATAATTACTTTTATAGTAGTTACAATAGCTTTGATACATACTTGGATAAAAAAAAAATGTCATCATAATCATAGTAGAAAGAAAGAAATAATTGGATATTCTTATACAGACAACTGACTTAGCGGTTAGTGTACGTGGAAAACTGTTTTATTGAATTGATATTATACTTTTGATACCGTAATTGTTGGTATAAATAGTGGTCATTTTATAATTAAACGTTTTAAAAATCTTATTTTCAACGATAATAGCATATGTCAATCTTTTTATGAGATTAATATTTTTGTAGGTAATAGATATTTTAGGGTGAATTAAAATGTAAAAATCAGTGCATGTAATTCCATTAATTAATACCATGTGATAATTAAACTGAGAAATTAATTCGTGTGATAGTTACACAACTAATTATCGTGATAAAAAACGTATTGCTAGTACAACAAAATTAATTATGAAAAATAATATACTTTCAGAAAATAATATTTTTATATTTTGTGACATCACATTATTATGTATTGAAACATTGAATTTCAAATAAAAATATAAATATATTAGTGGACGATGTTTTAAAGGATATTTAAAATAACAAATTAAATATTTTATAACTGATAATATTTTTTAAAAAAAAAGTAAGATATATAAAACTAGATTGATAAAATCGTTCAAACTATTTATTTTAAAATGTAGTGTAATTTAATTTAAAGTTCTGATAACGATGTTTTTTTTTATGCAAAATACAATGACATTATTATGATATAGGAAAAAGAATTTTGGCAATTTGTTTTAAATCATTATAAGTTACATTTTTTTTTTTATATAATATAATATTTGTCTTAGGTATTTTTATTTCTATTAATATGTTGTGTTTTAAATTATATTTTGGGTATAAAATGTGTGATTTCGTGTTTGACACAAATTGTAACCATCGTTGACAAGATTCTAATGTTTTAACGCCTCTGTATTCAGAAAGAAATAAGATTTTCTCTATTGTAGAATTAAAAAAAATATAATAACAAATGAAACCTCATGTGTAAGGATTAATCATTTAAATTTTCCACACATATTTAATTTTGAATTCAATATTTTTCAAAATAAGATTTTATATATCTTTAAAACATGTTACCATAAATCATTGACTCGAATTTTTATAGATTATTTTTTATAAACTTGTTTTATATACCTATCTTTGAAAATTAGGTTTTAGCACATGTTTTGTGTCAATAACGAAACGTCATAATATACTATTATTTTTAACAAAAAAACGGCAATGAAACACTCACCACAAGAAGAAGGGAAGCCAACAAACGATAAACGTGCCCATAATAATGCCTAGCGTCCTGGCCGCCTTGTGCTCCCGTTTCATTTTGATGATGTTCCTGTTATCCCGGGAAGGGGTCGAGTGATGATCGTTGGGCGCCAGCGTAGTCCTGGACGATGACCCGTTTGCGGCGCCATTCGATCGCAGCTGGTTTTCGGCCAACTCCCGGTTGTAGTTTATCTGCTGACCACAACTGATCCTTGCGTGTATCTGCTTCTCTTGCCGGTTCGCCTCTTTGAATATCGCGTGGTATGTGAATAACATAATCGTGCAGGGTATCCAAAATGATATGGACGACGACACGATCACGTACACTTTGTTCACCTGAAAAACGAACGAACGGTTCGTTACGGACAATTATTTTAAAACGAAACACGCAATTCGATTCAATCGATTATTATAATTCAATGCGATATTAGATTATGCTAAGAAGGAAGCGAGCTCGACAGACAACGACTGTGCTGCTGTGCAACGCGTGGGTCTCTTTGATAAACGGAAATGTATTCCGTTTATGTATTCAAAAACGTCAAGTGAATAGTGTAAAAGTTAATAACCTACTAGAATTTATAAATACCTACTAGAAAGTTGTTCGTTTAAAATGTTCAAAACGATCTGCGATAAAAACAATTTTACAAAACGATCTTTCAAGTTTGTGACATTATTGTTTTTACTGTTTAATTACTACATTTTTAAGTTAAAAATAGCTGCACTGGTTACAAAATACCATTGATAAATTATATGCACGGAAACTGGCAGTTTGATAATAAGTTCTGTACAAAAACATCAATAAATAACAAGCAAAACCACTTCTGAAATTCAAATATATACATTATACTTGTGTTTTATGTTCAATATAAAGTCGTTATTCGTATATGCCTATCCTTTAACACAGTTGAAATGATATTATATTTCTTAGAAATGGTACAGCGATTTCAGATGAAATAAGAAAATTTCGTAATATTAGTGTGTGATAAAAGTACAATAAGTTTGAATATAACAAAATAATCAATCGCTGATTCAAAGTGAGTATAACAAGTGATACGATCAATAAAACCCATAAATAAGTAACAATAATTTTTTTTTTATTCTCAATAAATTAAGAACTACCTTAATTGATTTATGAATTGAAATGATTGCCTGTGGTAAAAAAAAAAAAACTCTTTTTTACAGTACATCATTTAGCGGATAATATTTCTAAGCATGTAAATATATCAAAATAAAAATTCAGGTAAGTAGTTTTCGAATTTTGTATTAAGTCCATAATAATAGTTTAGAATATAAATGGGCTATAGTAGTTTGAAAATTGTAGTAATTTATGTTAATATATACACCCTAATTGTTTGTAAAAATGGTTTAAATTAAATAAACACTAGATCAAATATCATTTCTATTTTAGATTTTGGTAATATATTTTACATTGTTGTTATAAAGATTTTAATATTTTCAATATTTTTATTTCAAATCTTTTATTAGGAAGATATAACATTTTTTGTAAAAACATCATATACTAATTAATTTACACTATAAGGTGGGAGGTCAAATTTACAAAAAAAAAGTTTTGAAGTATATTTAAAAATTCTGAAAATCTGTTTAATTTGTATAAATTCATTACTAAAAGAAAAGTTGAAGTTAGCATGTTTAATAAATCATCATATACATATATTATAGAAAAATGAAAATAAATTAAAATCCATGTTATTATAAGATGTAAAATATTGTCAAGACTCTCTCGACAAAATTTTCCATCAGCTATAGAAACTTAATTAAATCGATTTGATTCAAATAAACTAATTGTTGCAAATTCTGATATTTTTAAAGTAATACGAATATAGTTTTCTTTAGAGAAGAAACGAATATATTTACACATTAAATGAAATATTGTTTTTTTTTTTTGTCCATCTAAATTCTAAAATAATTCTATATACAATAATATCATATTTTAACTCACGAATAGTTTATAAATTGGTTTTGGTAATTATTATATATAAAATAAAATACAAACATAGCGTACGAGTAACTATTGATGCATAATTATAGGATTTTTAATTTTTCAGCTTCACTTAAGCAATTAATATATTTTTCCCCTTTTTTACGTAAAACCACGTAATTAAAATACACAATAGAACAAAACAAACTGAAATTGCATGGAATTCAAAACGTCACAAAGCTATTTCATGAGACATTGTTTCCTATGCATTTATTTTAGCACAGTTCTATAGTGACACGAGTCTTTTGTCTGTTTTGTTTTCCGTTTTACTAATAACACTGTCTACGCATAGATATCAGTTTTGAACAGTGTAGTGTGTTTATTTTGTTCACTGCAAAATGTATCAAATATTATATCATTATAATATAAGCACCATCATCCCCGCATTATCCGTTGATATTGAAACGGGCTTAATATGAGTACCATTAATTTATTTAAGTTTTCTTTAATTTCGAAGAATATCCATTGTTTTTATATTGATTATCGAATCAGATAGTTCTTATCTCAAATCTATACTACAAAGATTATGAAGTATTAATAATAATTATAAATTTTCCATAGGCAATATTGTAAGGAGTATATTTTATAATTTTGATTTATTTTCTTTTTTAAACTATTAACGCGACATAAATAAGGAATACATGGATATTTCTTATTTGTAGTATTACTTATTAATGAAGTTTATAATTTTCTAAAGGCACTATGGAAAAATATAATATAATATATTATACATATTACATACATATTACATATATGATTATTTCTTATTTGATGTATTTCATAGGAATCACGAAATATATATATATATATATTATTATTTACCCAGATGGTTATAAGTTATAATATTAAACTAGCTGGTAATGTTACATTGAGTTTTATTTAATGAGTTCGTAAAACCAATGTCACATAACTGTTTGTTTGAGTTATTGAGAACAGGAATTATGTATTTAAAGTTTTAACAGACTGTTGACTTTGAATAGGATTCTGTAGTAACGCAGCCAAAACATCTTATATTGATTGTTAAATAAATCGTCCTCTTAATATATACCGCAGACAAACAACTCATATATACAACTTATAAAAGCAAGCCAGTGGCTACATTCACAAGAAACCAAAATATCTAAGATTTTTAGAGTACTAAATATTTATTATTATTTTAAGCTATAATAATACAATTTTTAAAAACAATGCACGGCCACCATCACACTTTTTACAGTAAACAAAAAATAAAGAAAAGTTTATACTTTATTTTTAGCTCATATTTAAATATTTTTGTTATTTTCTCAGAAGGTATCTAGTTGAAATTTACATTTTTTTTAAAAAAAAATTTAGTTTTGTGTCTTGGAAATTTCGTAGAAGTTTTGTAAAACAAATGAAAATCATAATATATGTATGAAAATATTTTCGTTTATGCAAACATATGACGTTTTATAACTGCAAACGGTAATGGGAGAGTAAAAATATCTTCAGTGTCGCGTACGCAATTGTTATTCTGTTACTATACGTCTTAACTGTAACAAACGAACATGATAAGATATTATATTAGAGCCTTGTTTTGAATTAGAAAATTTCACCCATTAGATAAATATTCAACATATACCAATAATGTGTTTGATAATTATTTTTGCTACACAAATTAAGTCTAAATAGAAAAAAAAACGAATAATTTGAAAAGAACGCGAATTTAATTTAAATGTTTTCCATTAATTTATTAAAAAAAATGTTTTTTAATTGGTATTTTAAATTCATACTTATATTTTTATAATCAATAATTTGTGCTATCATAATTATATTATAACTAAAATAATATTACGGTGTATAAATGTAGAGTATAAAATTGTCAGTTAAATTTATAAAAAGTATTAATAAAATAATATGTCTTTCTCCCAATAAAAAAGAAAAAAATGCACAAAAACAGCTATAAGTTTAATTATACAGCAATATATAAATATGTTATGTAAAGTTGCCTATGTGGTGTAAAACATTTATAATAGAAATAATTTGGGTATAATATTATTGTCAACTGCTCTGGATTTCAGAAAAATAAATATTTAGCTTATGAACATTTTTTTAAAGTTATATTTAAAACTGTCTTAGTGAAAAAAAAATGGTTGTAATTAATCACATTTAACTCCTATTTTAAAACTTATACAATGCGTGATATCAGTGCAGTTATAATGGGGTAACACCCTTTGTATACACTTAATTTAGTTACTTGTCAGTTATATCACTCTAACAGGCCTTTTACGTTTCATGCAATTTTATTATATACCAATACCATTCATACATTTCAGAAACGATTTCATATCAGTCATTCAAGCTCCAAAATCATACTAACCCTATTCCGTATACATACCTCATTCAATTTCCCTACATTTTTATCAATAAAACGATTTTCGAAGAATCTTACTTTTCTATCCAACTATATAAACTATTATTTTATCGAGAGATATGCCAGACATTATAATATTATTATAATCGATTATTTTTATTTGAAACCGTGTAGTTGATGTAACACGGACGATTATTATAAGGAAAACGAACCAAACTATACTTACGATTAATTATTAAACTAGTCGAATATTACAAAGTTATGATATTATGACATTTCAAACTACTATTATATAGGAGGTTTATCGAAAAATCAACCCTTTTAACGAGTCGTTTATCACCCCACCCCCTCCCCCCGTTTGCCGTCGAATTTGATTATCGTTGTAAATATCATATTATTATACAAAGCACACGACTTACCACCCAATCGCAGTCGTCCGGGTTGGCCATCCGGTGGGCCAGATACTCGTCGGTGGTGTACCAACCGTAGAAGATGGGCACGAACGCGATGATGCCCGGCGCCACCCACGTGACGAGCAACAAGAACGCCACCAGCCGCTTGGTGACCAGCACCGGATACTTGAGCGGCTTGACAATGGCGTAGTACCGGTCCACGCTGATGCAGCACAGGTGCAGTATGGACGCGGTGGAGAAGTACACGTCGCTCGAGTTCCACACGTCGCACATGAAGTACCCGAAAATCCACTTGCCGCTGATCAGCTTGCTGGCGTTGAACGTCATCGCCACCATGGCCACCAGCATGTCGGCGAACGCCAGCGACACGACGAAGTAGTTGGTAATCACCCGCAGCCGGGGATGTCGGGCCACGGATACGATCACCAACAGGTTGCCGCCGATCGACGTCAGGATGATGATGGCCATGATCGACGTCTTCAGCGCCACCGACACGTAATCGGACCAGTCCATGTCGCCGGTCACCTGCGGCAAAATTATACGATATTATTACCGTTGTTTGATTAACGGTCATATTATATTATGGTTATGCCGACCGAGACGGATAAGAATAATTGTTATGGAGGGTATATCGAGGACGAGGAGCAGACCGCGTACACGTCTGGTCGAGTCCCGTATATCGACCCAGACTTACACCGAATTCGGTCTGAAAATTTGGGCAAAACACGACATAGACCGAAATCGCAAGTAATCACACGATCGATTTAGGTAACCCGATATATGTATACAAATGTATATTGATTTTCTTTCCGACGTTCCTGTATTATTATGTTCGATATTTCAATAATTTCCCACCATAATATTTAATACGAGTGCAGATTCGTAGCGAAAATCCGCTTCGAAATCCATACGATACGCGTTTGATGACCTAAAATAGTATCCTGAGTGGGTAAGTTTTTGGTAAACATTTTTTATTTTAGTTATGATTAAGTCCAAGATGAACTTTTAGATGTAACGCTACGAAAGAACAATGTAGAAAAAAAAACTATCTTACAATTTTCATAATGTTATAGGTATTAATACATAATTTATTACAACTTGTTAATAATAATTAACCCATTATTTATGTAGCCGTATTTCTTATATAATTATTATTATGTTTTAGGACTATGATTTCGATAATTTACATATATATATATATATGTATGTATCTCAATGTTCTGGCATATTTAAATGTAAAATTGTCATATCACCATGACACGCCTTTTATGTATTTAAATTTATTTTTAATTTTTATTTAATTGTAAATTTTCAGCATGTTTGATAACTAGGTATTACACAGACATAAATTCATTCTCAATCTATTAGGTTTTTGGGTAAGTAGTTTGTGAATTTTTAATGTTCTTAATCGTTCGGTCAAAAAGGTACAAAGGTATTATAAACGTTGCAAACGTTTGATAGCTTAAAAAATAATCCAATTGAATCCGAAAATGAATTACTAATTGAAACCAAAAACATTAAAAAGAAAAGAAATATTTTTCTTTCATTTTACAATTAAATTGAAAGCTAAAGAATTTCCTGTATAATTATAAACGTCTAACTACTTACGCACTCAATACGTATTTTGTTGTAATTTTATTTTTTTTATGCATTATTATTATTATTATTATTGGAAAATCATAATTTAATTTCCGTTTCTGAAGACCGATCTATCGACTTGATCATTGACTTATATACCTACTTATATGACTATAGTCACCTCATCCTACGCTGTATTTATTTCATACCATTAGTAATGAATGCCGTAAAAAAGATAACAACATAAAAATCCTATATAAACTAGCTGTTTTATCATACTTAATTAAAGGTATTATCGGATGACATTTCACCATAAATAGAATTCTAAATCTGAGACTAAACCTTATAATCCTCCATTTCATATGGCGTGATAGAAGGCGGAGATACCTAGAAAATGAACAGCTCGCTACAGACATACCAAGAAATATAGTAATATTAATTTTTAAATAATTATGCATTATCAATTGTTTAACTGCTAAAATTTAAATTAATATTATCAAGAAGTTAGATGATTCTGTCAGGAACACTTTATAATAGAAAAAAAAAGAACAAAAAGAGATATTAATATGTACAATCAAAATTGTTTTCTACCGTAATTATTTTGAGTCTATACATTTTTATTAGTTCCATTAACCCAAGCGTTTAACGCCGATTATAGTTGTTGCGGTCTACTTATAGATATTAATAGATTACATTTAAAACGAAATTCGTTCAACAAATTAAAAAGTGCAAACAAAAAAAAAAAAAGTGGGCAAGTGAGTACCGCTCTGCTGTACATTAGGTGCCGTATGGATCATTATTATATATTATAGGAGTGTTAAATTTGAATCCAATGATAGTTATCATTGTATACGAAAAACGATTCTGAACGAAGATGATTTGTCAGCCTAGGATATAATTTCTAGTGGTTGGTGAAAAAGGTGGTTTAAAAAAACCAGCTTATATTAAAAAATATTTTGAAAATTAAATCACGTAAAGAAAACGCGAATCTTAATAACTGGTAAAATTTTCAAGTATCTACGACTTATACTTTTTGAATATAACAAATATTTAAAATCGTTTGAGGATAAATCGTTATCGTTACGCTATTTCGTTAAAATTTAAAATTCAAACGCACTTAAAATTTTCCTATAATGATGCTTCGAGTTTTCTCTATAGATACTTGAAGGTAAACTTATGGAAAACTTAGTGTTGTATTTTTAATCCTTAGTTATAAACACAAAAAATTTTATGATTTTTCAACTTCAAATATTTCGCAAATATTCATAATTTTGACGAATTTTCGTCAAAATTTGAACTTCAAATGCTAATAAAAAAAAATTGTGCCTATGTATTCTTATAATTTTTCAATCACTATAAGAATAACATATGAGGAACTTTGTATTAAATTTTCAAGTATTTTGATAGGGCCAAAAAAATGTTATCGACACTTCAAAAATATTTTTTCAGAAAAATTGAAAATTTCAGTTGTCTATAAATAGCTCAAAAAAAGTCAAAATATTTTGAAATTTAAATCACGTAAAGAAAACGCGAATCTTAATAATTGGTAAAATTTTCAAGTATCTACGACTTATACTTTTTGAATAATAACAAATATCAAAAATCGTTTGAGGCTAAATCGTTATCGTTACGCTATTTCGTTAAAATTTAAAATTCAAACGCACTTAAATTTTTCCTATAATGATGCTTCGAGTTTTCTCTATAGATACTTGAAGGTAAACTTATGGAAAACTTAGTGTTGTATTTTTAATCCTTAGTTATAAACACAAAAAATTTTATGATTTTTCAACTTCAAATATTTCGCAAATATTCATAATTTTGACGAATTTTCGTCAAAATTTGAACTTCAAATGCTAATAAAAAAAAATTGTGCCTATGTATTCTTATAATTTTTCAATCACTATAAGAATAACATATGAGGAACTTTGTATTAAATTTTCAAGTATTTTGATAGGGCCAAAAAAATGTTATCGACACTTCAAAAATATTTTTTCAGAAAAATTGAAAATTTCAGTTGTCTATAAATAGCTCAAAAAAAGTCAAAATATTTTGAAATTTAAATCACGTAAAGAAAACGCGAATCTTAATAATTGGTAAAATTTTCAAGTATCTACGACTTATACTTTTTGAATAATAACAAATATCAAAAATCGTTTGAGGCTAAACTGTTATTTAACGCGGTTTTTGTAAAAATTTAAATTTCAAACACTCATAAAAATTTTTTGTCTGAATCCGGTAGAGTTTTTTTTACAGATATTTGAAGAAAAATGTATGGAAAACCTTTTATCAAATTTTCAAAACTTAGTTATAAAAGAAAAAAATTTTATGATTTTTCAACTTCAAAATTAATTGCAAATTTTCGCGTTTTCGACAGATTTCGTAAAAATTTGAACTAAAAACGCTTATAAAAAAAAATTGTGACTAACGATTTTTAATTTTTTTTAGCTACAATAAAAACAACTCATAAGGAACCTTGTATTAAATTTTCAAATCTTTTTGGTCATCCAACAATTTTTTATCGACACTTTAAAAAAAATTTCTCAAAAAAATCGAAAATTTCAGTGGTCTATAAATAACTCAAAAAAGTCAAAATTTTTTGAAAATTTAACTATATACGGATACCACTGACATTAACATTTGGTGAAAATTTAAAGTATTTTCAGTAATTAATTTTTGAATTACAACCATAACAAAAAAATCGATTTGGTCGAAAACTGGTTTTGCGTAAAAATTGCCGTTTTTCAGTCATTTTTTTTTTTGTTTTTCTAGATTTTTTTGAAAACTGTTGGAAAATGTTAACTTTTTACCTCTATAACCAAGGATATTCACTTTTACATCGGAAACCACCCCCATTGTTTGAAATTGGAGCATTATTTCGAATAGTTATGCTGTACACAGACACAAAAAAAAAAAAAAAAAAAAAACACACCATTGTAAAATCAATACATTCATCACTTCGTTCAGAATCTAAAATAGGTACCTAAATAAATTATATTATAATATAATAGGTAGTTTCTTGTAATATTTTATTTTCCAATACGCTATCATAGCCAGTCGTGGATCCTAGTGGAGGAGAGAAGGGGGCCCTAAAAATAGGTTTTATGTAATCGTTAAAAAGAATTATTTATTTATTTTCAAATAATAATCATATTAATTGTCATTTTGTGGAAGGGAAAAACGTATATTTTTGCTAAAAATATTCGAAACCCGAAACCAAATATCGTTATAAAAAATAAATGAATGTTATGTTATCGCTGTGACTTGCCGCCTTTAACCGTCACCATCATTTCCGAGAAAATGAATATTATATAAATAACTGAAAACTGGCCGTCGATTATCTTATACCAGTTGATTTTTGTAAAGTGTATGTATTAGTATTTTAGTAGTTTTTTCATTGCGCATAGACTATACATTAGACGTCTAGACGTGTCCTGTTTATGTTTGTGATTCGCGTACGTATATAACGCACGTACTCAATACTAGTGTCTTGTACTCCTAAATGTGTAATAAATAAACTACCAAAAAACTGCTAGGCGATAATACTGCTGCTTGTCATACAAAAAAAAAAAAAACTGTTATTGATGGAAGAAACGATTTAAATTAGTATTACCATTTTATTATTGATAAAACGAGATTGTTTTGTAAACTAGGTATAAGCTATTGTTGATTATTTCTTTTAGATACTAAAATGGCTTCATATTGCAAGTAGGTATTTAAAAATAATTATATTCATATATGTATATTTCCTCCGGTCAAAATAATTCTCAATATTCTTCAATTATTGAAACATTATTAATAGTATTAACCTCTTTTATTTCCGAAATCTGAAATATCATAAAACCTTTCCTTTCTATTTTTACATCGTTATCAAATAATACTCATTTGTGAATATTTCTAACTCCTTCAATTACGCTATCTAACATTATAAACTATTATATCGTATGTATTATTTAAATATTTACAATCTATATTCCTTATATTTCTTATATCGTTATATACATGGATCTTACCTATATCTAATTTATTATCAAACTATTCATATTATATTATGGTCGTATGACTTTGTATTTTTATTACGACTAATAATTTATTTTATAGTCTAGTTAGTGTTTACTGTTTATAATCGTCAAGGTATATATAGTAATAGTACTATTATAAGCTAAATAAAAATAAAAATAATTATTTGAGAATGTTTATTTATTGCAATTTTTCTTTTATTTATTCGTGTAATCCTACATATTGATATTGTTACTTTTACGTATTACGTTATGAATGGGGTGGCTAAATCGTTAAGCATAAAGACAATTTTGCGCCCCAATTCCGTGAAATATTTTTGGATTTATCCCTCATCATAACACATTTAAAAATATATTTACCGTACCGATTCAAGTGTATTTGCTATGCGTATACTTGTGATTTACGAAAAAACAATACTAAAAATCTCATAATCGTTTCATAGAAATTCTATACCGAAAGACTTACACTGGGATCACAGGGTGTGGTGGCTCAAATGCTTAGGGTATAACGCAAATGCTAGCTCATGCTTTTGTTATTCAATTTGTCAAGCTTTATTAAAATATGAACACAGGAATAATATATATTACGTTATTATGTGTGTAATTATTTTTGTAAGCCTTAAGAAAAACAATTTCTTGTAAACAAAATAACCTATGCATAATATTGTGTAATAATATTGTCACAATACATAATGTTTCCTTATAAAAGAATAACGTTATTTTATACGATTAATGATATCGAGTGCTAAAATTATTTCAAATATTCATGTTGATAAAGATTTAAAATTATTTTAAATTGAATGTACACTGTATCACATTTACAATCAAAACAACTCTACAAATCTACAACCATCCAAATTCTCCTTAGTCATAAACGTTCAATATTCCGATTTTAAATCTAATAAGCAACTATGTTTTCTAGGTACATGGTAAAATTATATAATCTATTTAACATAATGCATGAATTATTTAAAAAAAAAAAACACTAACGTTTTTCAAAATATTTCTTTTAAATAATTTTAAGTCGTTGATAAACAACAATTTCGGGAAACAATTTATGTGCTATAATTTTTATGTTTTTTGTTTTTACTCTATTGAATATACCAACATACATTTTTAATTTTATATTTCGAAGCAAACAAGAATTTGGAATAT
This sequence comes from Aphis gossypii, assembly GCF_020184175.1. Taxonomy (NCBI): domain Eukaryota; kingdom Metazoa; phylum Arthropoda; class Insecta; order Hemiptera; family Aphididae; genus Aphis; species Aphis gossypii. Next base: position 75,106,264 of record NC_065530.1, read on the forward strand.
TTTGATCTATAAAAATAAATTTATTGATAAAAAGTTTATTAGTTATAATTTATAAGTATTAGTTTAAAGTTTTGATAAGCAGAAAAGTGGACCAACATATTGCGGAGTACTTATATTGTAAATTTGTAATACTCCATTCCACTCAACTGAACTAGAATACTTATAATTTATAAGCTACTCGTCCATTCGATTTTATTTTTTCAAAGTAAGTACCCATAAAAATATTTTGTTTTGAATTATTTTAATAAATAAAATATAAAACCTATATTAATACATTTTTCTTTTTAGAAAAATGTTGTTTTTTAACTACTTAAAATTACGTAAAAATAAAAAAGTATTTTAAATAATGAGTTTCTTATGTTATTTTACCTATTTTCCGATATTAAAAATCCTAATAAAAAATATAATAAAATTTAAATAGCGATGGTTACTTAAATATTATGTATTCCATTCTTGTAATAATACTATTTATTATAATTTGAAACACCATAATTTATTTGTTAAGTGTTATTCATTGTTAAAATATTTTATTTTATTTAATGCATACATTGACTGTACTATTTTAATTATGTTTATAATATATTTTTTTTTTTTTTAATAATTAATAATTATAGTACGATTTCAGAGAATTAACAATTTATTATTAATATTTATTCGTTTAGAATTCTCTGCATGTTCGTTATACCGGGAAATCTGATGATACGTTTTCTCTTCCAATGCACAATATTGTACCTAAGCCATGTACCACCCATGATAATGTTATATAAATAAATTTACATAAAGTTTTGTATATGATGTATCAGATAAAATACTATGACGACAATACTGATATTATATATGATGGTTTGCGTTGTTTAACTTCACGATAGTAATTATCAACTAAATTTGTAGCCACTAATTAAGTGAATCTAATGATGAAAACATTGAAAACTAATATTACTCTACCTCATTATATTTTACTTTTCAAATACTGCATATACAGGTTATTACAAATTTCACTTGGAAAAAATAAGAATCGTGTAACTACCGACATAGTTCTTTACATGTCTATCAAACGAAATTGTAAGTCCCCGTATACTAAAGAATTATGTCATATCTGATACTCACATATTTTGTTTTGTATTTTCACAAAAATCTATTTTAATAAGTATTTTTTATAATTTCGTTTTATAAATTTATTATAAACAATCTTCAGAGTTGCAAAACATGTGTATGTCGAAGTAGCATCGTTTCACCGTTAAAAAAGTACACATTATATTTAAAACATTTTTACATAACATTATAGTAAACCCGGTACAACTAAGTGTCTTGTCAAATTTAACATCAAAATCCTTTCGCACTCTACCGTTCGGTATGTATCTATCACTGATATACCATGACAGCGACATACAACGTTTTATAGTTACAAACACTTAACAAGAGCTTTCAAAATTCACTATATACATATAATAGTTAAACATATTTATGGTCATGTTTAAAACAAAATACGTCATCAATAATTAATAAACTACATTGCAATGCACATTTATGCATTCATCGCTCTCGTAATATGTATAATTTTATAAACTACAATTTTCCTCGTGTAAGTTTGGAGTAGTTAGACATTGCAGTATATCTAAGCTCTTTGCACAAATATACATAATATATCTATTTCACGTGGTTTAGATAAAAATCTTAGAATGTTTGATTTCTTTTCGTTTGTTAATGCCATATTATATTGAGATAAATAAAAAAATAATGTTATTTTTCCAAAAACTAAATAATAAATGTACTGTATATATTATTATGAATATATAATTAATTTATCGTTTAATAAATTAATTACAAAATTCACTGTACAAAATAATAAAGGCCTACTCTGGGCAATTGTAGTGAGTGGCTGTCGGTAAAAGTTTAAAAACTAATTTCAATGTATTTTTAATGCAAATGGTAGTATGATATTTTATTATTGGTTTTTAGTAATCAAAGGCTGTCTCCAATGGAGGATCAAAGAAAGACTACATTTCAAAATGTATTTTCAGCTTCGTAAATTAAAATGACATTTCAAAAGTTGAAAATATTTTATAATAATTAGGTACAAAGGCAAAAGAAGGTTATTATATTATGTACATAACATTATTTTAGGGAGTTGGGATAAGAGTTATCACTATTTTATTTCCTTTTTATATGGACAAAACCATAACGTTTTATTTATTTTATTTTTTATGTCTATCTAAATACGAACAGTTACCTACGTAGAAATTGAAAATGCGTGTACACGCAAATAATAATAATTATATTCTCTCTTTCAAAGCGATATAACGTTTTTGGATAAACTCAAAATGTCATTATATACAGATGGAGCGTTCAAACGTACTTGGCAGCTATAATATTATTATAGCATAAGATTTTCTCTGTGTAGGTTAATCGAAAGTATTTCGTACACGTACACCTCACAACGATACACAATTCAATTAAGTCTTTACGTGTGGTCTATTTGAAAAGTCGCAGTGAAATATAATATAAATTATATATTATTACAATACAATAGAATAGGATATATATTATAACTTTATTTATATTATATATTTTATATACGATACGTACCGGGGTCATGAATAATTCTAGACGAACTATGAAAAATCATATTATATCGAACGACTAACACGTTTTTGAACCCAGTTGTAGGTACAAAACATTACCCGGTATCGTGTTGAATCAAAGGCTAACGTTTATAATGTCACGCGTGCCTTATCGCTTAACTTCCGGGCAAGTGAGCGCGCACATTGCATAAGGCCGATGATATTATCGCAACCGCTACAACATTATGAAATGTAGTACAATAAGGGGGGGGATTTAGATGCTTCTTAAATTGTGTAGCTTTTGATATAGTTTTTTTCTCTATTGATATTACCAAATTTCCTATCGATTATTCGGTGTAGATGCTTAAAATAGATAAATCCAGAGACAATAATTATTATATCGTAACAGTATACCTATATGGGAGGGTTTTGTACTTAAATCGCTGCGCGACCAGCGCTAAGTTATTAAATAATACCCGTGGGATGTTTATTACGGTCGGCCTGGATATAACCACTACCGTGGGAAGGATAAAATGACCGGAAAATATGGTTATTACGCGGACGATGTCGGCGGCGCAATATTATATTATAAGCCCTTCAAACCACCCGGCGTTACCGTTACAGAAATTTTATCCGATCAAAATAGTTTTTTTATTTTTATTTTGGAACAAGGTTAAGTATCTAGTCATAGTGATTGGCGTCTAAAAATATTTTTGGCATTTCAACCAAATGGTATATAATGTTAAGATGTTTTCTTCTCAGTTCAGTTGCCTACTTCAGAAATTAAAACTCAAAAAATATTTAGAAATCAAATTGTGATCGAAGTTCAATTTACAAACCAATCATTACTCTGAAATACACATTTTTGGTAAGTTGAGCAATTATGAGTGTATGAATTAAATGTTATGGTTTGAGTTATCAAGATATACTTTACCTACAGACATATGCGTTTAGATTGGAATTTATAGGAATTAGATCTGAGTTTATTCATTAGATCAAAATGCATGCAAAATAACTACTGCAATCTCAATACCATATATTTTACGAAGCAAACTATTGTATGACAGTGGTCGAAAATCAACGATAACCAACACTTTTATTTAATTTTAAGTTTACACCAATTATTTTTTGTTTTGATTCGGTTAAACGATATCTAAATGTAAACGCATACAACGCGTGATGCCGCAGTATGTGGCACACACTTAATGATTTGTAGGATCTCACTGCTCCAGTAAGCTCATTGCTTTATAGGACACCACACCCACATGTGTTGTCTCCATCTTACATACATACAAAATATCAAACTTAAAGGGAATAATATTATATAAGGGGTTTCATAGGCTTTTATTGATATTTTAATTTTTGATTGAGTCATAGTTGTGTAAAATATTAAAACATAAAATTGCTCGTAACTAATTTAAAAATTAAAGAATCAATAAAACCTACGAGATGTCCTAGATAATATTATCGCCTTTATTTTTTATAATATACTCTAATATTAAAGCTAACAACACATATAATTGATTTTGCTGAACAAAAATGTTCTATGTTATATGAAAGTACTCGTAAAACGGAGACCAAACATGTGGAGTGTACTGTTCTCTTAATATTAATTTAAATAATAAATATAAGATTGATACATAAAAAAAAAAAAAACTATTTCTGAAGTTAGAAGAGACATAGAAAAATAGCTTGAATATTTTATACACAGTATACATCAGGGGTGACCAAACTTTTATTTGGTCACGATCTACTAAAAATATACTTCATCTTTGAGGATCGACTTCCATAGATTTTTTTTTTATTATTATTGAATAACTAATAAATTATTATGATACATTTTTGCATAAAGTGTATAATAATATACACTTAAAAAAAATTCTAACATGATATACTTAGAAATTGTCCGTGATCGACCGTTCATCCACCCCTGATATATACAGTACACATACTACAGTAATATATAATATGGTAACAAATATAAGTAGAATATAAGGATATTATCCTGATACCTAATTCCACCATACAATTATTAAACCGTACGGGATACTACGAGACTCCAAGTCAAATGCGCGTTCTACTTTTTCATTTTCGACATAGTATTATCGGTAAATACACATAATAAATTCAACTGTCCACTATTTTTTATTTGTATTTCATAAAAATGTCGTATTGCATAATATAAAAATATTATTTAGATATCGCCCATGTTATAAAACAAGTGATACACTTTTAAAGTTGTTTATCATTAATCGTCTGAGGCCAATAATATATTTTAAATGTAGTATATTATTATAAATTTGAAATATACCCGCTATTTATTTAATAATACCTGTTGGACCGTGGGGTCGGTGCCGTTGTCCATGCCGCTCAACCGGTACAGTGAGTCCCGGGGATCGAGTGACGTAACGACTGACGTGGGGGTGTGGTTGAACACGTCGTCACCATGTTCCATGACCGCGATCGCGGTATAATAGGTCTCTGTGGAGTAACCGGAATATTGTATTCGGTCATCGGCCGTTTCACCATACCGGCGGACACTCGCGGTGATCACGTACGGTACAGGATGTCGCCGTGGTCGTACGCTGGCATACCGGACGCCACCGTTACGTTACACTGAGGTATAAGATCGTTTTATACAGTGGTAATAAGTATTTTAGTGTTTACCAACAACCGTACGTGTTCACAACAATTTTCTTCAAAAATTGATACCAATGTTTTCAGAGCTAATGCGTTCTAAGTTCAACGGCAAAATCTGTAACAAAGAAAAAAATATGTATAAGTATATTTAAACATAATATATTTTTTTCATATTTTAGGAGACTGTAGTGCTTAAATTGTTTTTGATATTAAATAAATTAAACAATCATTAGCATTAATTAAAAATGTTTTCTTACTATTGTTTTAATGTTTTCAGATAAATATTAAGCACATAAATATAAATATTTTTATAAAATAATTTCAGAAAGAATATGAAATAGACACAGTTATTTTAAAATTGTTTGTAGGTATGGATTTTCTGTGTTAAAAACTAGATAATGTCATATATTATTATTGGAGAATTTTGTTTTTAATCATAATTTTATAATTAATAAGAATATATGTATAATATATACACATATGCATATTATTTATAATACGAGTTTTGAACGGGTTTAAATAAGATAAATGTGAGTTGAACGTGGGGTAAGATTAGATAAATGTGAAGTCTTATGTGTAGGGTTAGGATGAGAAGTATATTTAAGTTTTATGTAGAGTATAAAAGTGAGATACATAAGTTTCTACATGTACTGAACATAGATATATTATGTCCCGTCACTAACTCGGTGCGATTCTTCATAACAAGTCTAGAGACATTTTTGGTTTGTAAAGCCCACCATCCATATTATGCATAATACTAAAAAGTTAAATAATTTGCCCCTGTTTTATACTAGCGTAATAGCAATATAAAATCACACTCACATATACACACATACATTGTTTTGACTCAAAATTATTTCCTTTATTTGTATTATTTTATTTACTAGAACTGTTGTTATACTATTTTTTATTACAAAATGTTATTAAAAATAAAAATATATAATTAATATACACCCCGACATAATTTTATATACAGTCAATTGATCACTAACCAAATGCTATTCTATTTATTTTACATATCTATATTATTTTTATTTTCTCCATAATAAATGAACAAATTTTAAATTAAGTTATCTTTTTAGTTCTGCGGTGGAAACCGGTCGATACACACACATATCTGCGCTGTAGTTCCTATAAATTAGCCAACTCGTTGTCAATAATGATACAAAAATTAATAATAAAAATGTTAATGTTACATTTTTCACATCCATCTTATATATTTTTGTCTATTTTAATTCCATTTTTGCAAATAATCTGGAAAACAAACGTATACTACCAAGTATTTTCGAAAATTTCATCATCTTAGATTTAATTTTTGTACTCCACAAAATCAACTACCATAGAACACATTCATAAAATTATCAACGCAATAACTTACTCATTAGAAACAAAACTATTGTACAATTGTGTTTCTTGATATTTTTCAAGCTTTTTACAGCGTTCCTTACAAATTAAAACAATTTCTTCATCCCACCTGCTTCTGTTTTTATAAAACCCTATCTCTATGATCGTCATTTCCAAATTCACTTTGATGATGCGTTGTACTCAATAGTCAACATATCTGCCGGTGTCTTTCAAGATGGTTTTATTTGCTCTATTATTTACAATATTTGGCCTTTGCCCTACCAACTATATCCAACATGCGGCAGGTTGTTGATTATGCGTATAACACGGACATTTTATTTATTTTTACCTTAACCATACAAAATATCCTATTCCATATCACTCTCGTAGAATATTGGAACTCCAACTAGAGATTTAAAATAAATCAATCCAAATCTATTCATATAACATTCACTCTCACACTCACCCCCTACCCAGTTTCTTTATACTTGGCGCCTAAATCACAAATAATCTGAGTATTAAATATCATGGCTTGGCTTAACCTTCGATAAAAATGTGACTTGGGCACAGCATATTAAATCCAAAAGATTAAACTTAGATCTACGCTACATATTATTCTAAAACGCCTCATCAACAAAAATAAATATACCTAAACATATCAATACTAAACTGCTCATTTATAATTTACACTAAAATATATTTGGAACTATGGCCTGTAACTCTGAAGTAATGTAAAAAAGTCCAATATCAATAAAATACAAACATTTCAAGACATCACACTACGTTCATAAATTATTAATTGAACCTCCCTATATCTCTAAGCACACTAAATATTCTGATCTCAAAATTCCCTCATAGCAAAAAGAAAGAAAATCATACAATAATAATTGTTATCATCATTGCTTACTATCTTATCCCAATCTTTATGTTAAAAACCTTGTTACTCCCACAAATTATTGTAACCCTATAATACGATTAAAACGAATATGGTGTGGTGGCCTACTTTTCCAGCTTTCTTCAAACTTTTCATGTATTATATACTATTTATTGTGAACTATAATTTGGTTTTTTGTTTGGTTTTTTAAGTAGACATTTCTGTATCACATTTAAACTTATTATGCCTTAAAGATATAGTTGTTAAATCGCATTACAAAAAAAAAAAAAATAATATATAATAATAATAATAAAATGTTATCTTTAAGTATTTTTAACAAATACAGGGTCTTAACAGTTGGAGCTTTTTTTCAACTATAGACAATTTAAGATAAGATACAAAATATGATTGGTCTTAAAACAATTTTTAAAAAGTACCTTGATGTATAGCAGTAGACATTATTGTCTCCACATAGAATGAACTTGATATCTTAGTATCTCAATAAATATCCATATTTTTTTCTGGTAAATATTATAGTTTTTATTGTTTTAGATGACTGCTATAAATTTAAGTTTTTCTCAAGTAATTCAAATATTCTTATTCTAGTAATTGCTCGCTGTATATTTTTATCTTGTAATTTATTGTTAATAATGAAGTATTTTCAAATTAGTCACGTGAAAATAAAATTGGAATACCAGAATTGATTGCATTTTTTTTTAATATATTATTGGGGTTTTTTATGTAGATAACATTAAACATGTGAAATGATATAATAATTACAGATATTTATTGCACTAAATATTATTAAACATGAATCACATAACCTTGCAAAAAATTTAGGTGTTTTGTAAATATTTAACGAGTTATTTATAATATTAAAACAATCATTCTAGACAATTTGAATTTACCTTCTAATGTTTATCCAAAAAATGTAACAAATTTATTTTAAAAAAATAATTCTTAAAAAGAAAAAAATACCTATTGAAAAATATAAAAATTATATTTAGCTCGAGTTATAGTTATTTGATCAATAAATCAATTTAATTTTAAAAATTTAAAATAAGGCAATAATAGTAGAAATTGTCTACACTGTATATGTTAGTTGCAGACACTTAGGGATATTTTAACTAAGACATTTTTAATGTATTATGCTGAAAAAAAAAAGATAAAGGCAATAAATTGTCCTTTTTTATTACATTGTAATTTTGTTATAATTAACTGTCCATTTACCTAGTTTCAAAATCATCTATTGATATACTTATATTAATATATAATATTATGTAACATCAACTCAAAATAAATTAATATTGTTTTTAGTTAAATTTTAAAATTAAAACTAGATTCGGTGAAGCTGATCATTAAATCTCGTAGAGAAAAGTTGTTTTGATATTTCCTATTAGACCATATCGATTGAATTTCCACCCTACGCAAGGAAATCATTAAAAACTTCGCCAATCTACTTACTCAGTACAATCTACTCAATCTACTTGAGTGTTTAATTAAACGAGAATCGTAAAATTTATTAAATAATTGCACTCATACTACATGCCTGGAATTCCAACACTCGTTTATCGTAATTGTTTTTTGCTATCGTTATTAGAAGTAAGAATTAAAAAAAAAAAAATTATTGTTTATTTTCAGAATGTTATCTCAGAAGTTACAACAAAAAATATTGGTTTTAAAATATACTGAGCTATTGTTTATTTTGTTTATTATAATTAATACACTTAAACTAATCGAACATTTGTTGGAAATATTGGAAATATTAAAGTACAATTTTACAAATATTTTCTGGATACTATTATTTCATTAAAATCTTGAAATTTCCATTAATTTTCAGTAAAAATGTAGGCAAAAATTAACTTTTTAAATAATAATAAAAACAAATTGAGTTAACTTAATTATTCAAATTATTTTTAGATTTTAATTCTTACATCGTGAGTATATCTTTCATGATATAAATATTAAGTAATCACAACGAAGAAAATATTTGTTTTTTTTTTAATATTCTATACCTATACAATATACATAATATATATATTATTGTAACGTTTCTTTTTAGAAATATCACTGTATTTTGTTTTGTTTTTTAGTTGTAATTAACAGGTATATTTATTTTACACATTGGTATTATTTTATACAAAAAACATACACTTGGTTAAACGTTTTTATGATTTTATGTTCAATAATCAATCTTAAGACCGGATAAACGACATGGCATTTCCCGATCACGGCATATGATAATTAATACTATGGTGTCCCACAATCATTTTCAATGAAAAGTGGTCAAATTGTCACGCGATCAAATATGTGTGTCGATCGCTTCACAAAAATGTGACCTCTTCCACACTTCTAGTTGTTTTGACGTCCTATCACCATCGATAACTTTGTGCGATGAACTGAAGAGATCAATTTCGACAATATAAAACAGTGACAGTACAAAACGCGATGTTGTTATAAAAATATATATATAAATCAAATTTTCCGGAATCCTTCTTTTCTTTCGGATTTACACGTGAAAATGTCATATCAGTGTAATGAAATATACTCGAACGAAGATTCATTGCGTATTTATGATATGATTGAAACGTTTAACATTTATACGATAAGTATACATTAAAGGTATTATGGATTTTACATCAATTTAACATTTTCTTTCCAACTATTTTACACATCGATAATTTCCAAAACGTGCTGTTTCTAAAAACACTATGCAGCGTACCTGCTGATTTTGCAAAACCTCTTTGAGTCAAAAACTTTGATTTGTTATTTTAAAAAAAAATATATATATATAAATAAGGTCTGAAATATATAAAGGAAAAACTTTTTTTTTTCACTTAATTTTTTGCTATGTTACACTTAACAATCGTGTAAAATTTGGTTATAATGGATAATAGTATTGTATATTATTGTATTTTACAAGAACACAATATATATAATGAATATAATTTATGCCATTTTATACTTATGATGGTGTGACTCAGTTTATCAAAGCATACTAACTATCACAGAACTAAAACAATAAACGAATGAAAAGAAATGGAAATAATGTCTACAGCGAAGAAGTGAAAAATATTTTGTTAAAAGCTTTATTTCTAATAATATTATAGTGTTAAGTATCACTAATTTTACTATTTGTTCAAGAATACAAAAAGCACCATTAAAAAAAAAAAAAAAAATGTACTTCAGTAATATCAGTAAAAACTATTTATGGTAAAATAAATAGGTATATATATATAATTTTGTTTAATTTATTATTAATATATTTTATACATACATAATACTTTACTATGTACTATGACGTAAGAGTAAGTTTAATGTTAATTTATTTATGATTTATTATTAGACGAAAATGCAACTCATTTATTAAAAACACTAAATAATAAATAGTATATTTTTATATGATTAAAAATATTACACATAAAAATAACTATATAGTTCGCTACTTCTTACCACAACTGGGCAAGAATAATTACTAGTGTCGAGGTTAGACAGCTGGGAGTCATCCGAGCTGAGAGGATAATTTATGTAGATAAGGACATATGTATAATAAGGATATTCACTCTTGTTAAACATTAATTAAAATGACTGACTATAATTATAATATCTACCTAGCAAAGATTTTTCCATTTCATGCAGTCTCGATGGTTTAAATGTTTTAATTCAAACAGACAATTACCACAGATGACGATTAAAAACGATTGCCACTTTATATGTGATCAGCGTTTGATTAAAATAAGGAAACGACCAATCATATAGAACTAGTCAAAAGTCTATCAATGATTAATACATAGATCAAAATATAAACACATATAAGAGTTAGGTCAAGTTATTTGTAAATTTGAGGTCTATTGATATTCGTGAATACAATATTAAATAATATAATAACATTAGTAATATTATAATATTATACATTTATAAGACGGCGCACCAGATAGACAATTTAGGTGGCCTACTATCAGCCATAAAATCATAAATATTAATAGCTGTATTCATGTACTCGTTCGCGAGAGAAAAAAAAAACAATAATAATAATAAAAAAAAATATCATGATATAATAATGTATATTTTTATAGGTTTTATTCAAAGTACAATCTATTTTGTATTTCTTTAAAAGGAAATCTAGGTTGAATATATTATTCCATTTGTCCACAATATACTTAGCTCGCGAAACATCACGCATGATCAATACACAACGCTGTGTCGTTTCGCTCGTTCGTTGTGCAAAGCATGATTTTTAAATATGACATGACGTTATATCTCGAAAAGATTAGAACGATCAGTAACAACCAATTAAATTTGTTCCATAATCATTGGACACAAGTACATCACTGTAAAAAACACGAGAGTTCATATTTTACCGAAAGGTGAAATAAATCGATTCAATAAAGCTTACGAGTCCAGCGAGTGATGTTATTTAATTGAACTGTTTGGAATGCGTTTAAAAAAAAAAAAATAAATATTCCACTAATAAATTTTTAGTACACTATATTATTACGTATTTACGTAATATTAATGTAAAACGAACGGTGAACGCACTTGCAATACGATTTTCAACGGATTCACACACACCCGATTTTGTCAATCTGCACCTGCGCAATAAACGCGTGCACACATACATTATTATCAGGTACTCATATATATATGTTTTAACTCATTACGACCGTATTAGTTCGTCTGGACGATCTTTACTGCCACGTCGCGAATCGCGTTATGTATTGAAATTAATTTGATTCGCGTGCAGACAATATTTTACGCTGTGGTTGTTTCCCGGTACGATACTATATATTAATATGGTTTGTGCGCGGAAATTCGAAACACGACCAACCGACAAGGCGTCGATTATAACACTCGAATCGATTATGACGGTCTGTGCTAGATCTGGCAGTGTCGATGTAATACATTATACATATTATTATTAAGCAGCTAAATAATTTGCCGTATTTTAGCCGATGTATCGGCGACGAAACAGACGTAGATACGACGGCGTTAATTCGTTTCATCACTGTATAACAATGTGATGGCATTATATATTTTGGCGTGTTTGACCCCGACCACGGAGGAATGAATGAGATCCCGCTGCGGTGACTAAATTACTACCCCCGCGTTGTACAGTTACGTGTTATTATTATATTATAATATGTATACATATATACGGTCGGCGTATATATGACGTTATTTAGGTATAATGTATATATTATGTAAAGGTTCCTGTTATATAGCCGGATTACACGACGTGATAATATTCACAAGCTTGTCGTGCGGGTGCGATAATCGTGTAACAGCAGAGAACGGATATCATTTTTTTATTTATTTTTTATAATGGAGTTTTGAGAAAAAAAAAGTTGAGATGCATATCATTTTTTCACGACATTAGATCGCGACGAATTCATCGCGTATTAGTAAAAAGGTTGTTGTTAGCCGCTAAACCGCATAAACGATACATTTTATAATTACCACATAAACGTTATACATGTTAGTTCTCCTTAAATCGGTCGAGGTTGCAGTGTCAGTTTTTTTTTTTTTCAAATGGTCTAGCGTTTTCCGATAATTAACATTTTCTACCTTTTTTTTTTTAAAAAAAAAGAAAAAAATCTAGAACGTTAGGAAATTTATAAAAACCATAAAAATGTTTGAGGTACAATACAATCCATTTTCGATGGATGTATTTTTTTTCTATGCCATTAACGGAGAATAAAATACTTAACCGTAAAACGTCCATACAGTAGTTTTATTCACTCAAAATCTCAAATTTTAATATTTTTTAGCTATATTTTGATAAAATATCGTGATTATGGGTAACATAGAACTTAAATAAAGCACATGCATAAAGATTTGTTTTAAAATATACTTATATTGAACGCCATAAATTACATAACTACGCTGATAAAATTTTTATTTTCAAAATAATGAAAGACTTATTTATTTTCATGATTTAAAAATATCAGTTGAATTTCAAATACGACATTATTTATTGTATTGTTTGAAAAAACAGTTGATTAATACTGTAAATACGACGAACATAAGAATAATAATTAATAACTTACGAAATAAAAAAAAAATAATAAAAAAAAAAAGATGGGTAAAAACAAAAAACTGATTGGCATTGGTTTTTAGTATATTTATTTTCAAGATTTTTCCAGGTTCTTGCGTTGTGTAGGACTTCCGAATCAATTCTTAATTAATTCTAGAAACGTGTTAAAGTTAAACTATTAAGCAATATACGATACTATCGTAGCTTTAAACTTATAGTGGTAAACCAAAACACTGAAATTGTAATGCAAAATATATTGATAGTTAAAATAATACTATATTATTCGATATAGTTGACGATTGTGCAATAAAATTAAAACAAAAATAGTTCTTTCATATCTAATATTTTAACTATACGTCCATTTGTTTGAATTTTTAATAACTATAACTTACATTCGTAATAACGATAAGAAGCAATAAAAATACGATGGTTCTATTAAATAATATGAACTTAATTGTATACTTTCATATGTTGACATTTGACAAATATCATAAAAGTTAATTGTGAAGCTTTTAATTTTATTGTGGTATAGAACATACGGGTATATTATATTATAATATAATATATTATAATAGAATTAATATTAATAAAAAAAACTTTTATGTTTTTAACACCATTTGACACTTTGTTGCGTTTAGAAATCACAATAACAATGAAAAGTTTAAAATATCAAAAATATGCGTATACACGAGTTAAACGTTTCGTGAAAGGTTTCCTTTCCTATAGTTTTATATTTATGACTTTTAACAGGAAATTCGAATTTAAAAAACTTGTCATTCGTGTATTAAACTAACTTGCTTTGATATAATTTTAATACAATATTGCTGTATCTAACGTTGTGTTGAGATCACCATTAGTAAAAATGTGCAAAGCATGCAAATTTATCACAAAAATGTATTTAACCATAATCACAGTCACTCACAATATTCTAAGGTTTAAAAACTCATACAATTAAAATGTTTGATAATTAGTTTTTTTTTTCTTTAATAGAAATGGAAACAAATAGATACATATACATCGAAAAAGCTAATTAATATTCTTTCAATTAAAAATGATTGAGAAAACATGAAATATAAAAATAATTTAAGATAGTTCATGTTAATGTACGTAAAAGGTTCAATAAATATATTATTAGCTATCTAAGAATAATTGATAATAAATAAATTATTACAATTATCATAAACAATGTTATTAAAATTGTATTCGTGTTCAAAAATGACGGATATAATATCATTGATTCAATAACAAATCAGTAAAATATAAAAAAAATAATATATGTGACATTAAAATGTATACTTTAATTTTTTTCAAATTCAATTAATGTATTATATATATATATATATCTGTGTGTGTTTTTTTTGTCATTTGTATAGGTGTCTTACGTAGATTTAATGGTTTCTTTAATAAATAATCTATGCTAACTATCAAAAATTGCATTAAAAACAAAAAAAAACTCATTATCAACAATATAAATAATAATTATTTAGTATAATAGCTAATATGATCGCTATTATTTTTCTGTTTACAAAAATATAGTTTATTATAGATTATTATCATTACCAATATGAAGTAAGTTTTTTTTTTTTAATTTGAAAAGATGTAAAGTTTGACATTAAAGTATAATCAATATATAAGGGATTTGTTTTTATTTTAGTTACAGAGTATTTTATATCTTATATAATATACCTATTGTTAAAATGAAGAATTGTTTAAATACGATTCCATAAACAATAACATTGCATGTATATTGTATTGGCCTTTTGAATATGGTGACTAAGTTAAATTGTATCGGTCTGCAATATTAATTGTTTCTTTTATTTCCAAATATTCTTTTTCTCCATTTTCATTTATTATTTTTCTTTTGGTTGAGTTCCAAAACTTCGAACGTATATCGTGTTATGTATCTCTTTTTAGTTTCTGTCAGTTACAAAAATTGTGTTGCAAAAACTTATATTGGATCACGAACATTTTGAGCCGTAATTTCTATACAACTTTTCTGAAACGTCACCAATAAAAATTGTATATACGATACATAAAAAGCTATTTTATTTATATATATATATTTTTTTTTTGTATATATAAATTATATTGTTCTATGAAAACTTCTGTGACAAATTGAAATTAATGCTTACCAACATAGTCTAATATAATATTATATTTTTAGCCAGCGTTAGAATTTATTCGAAGTAAACCATTAGTTTTTGGTTTCCATCAGCAGTACTAAGCAACAGTGACAATGACTCATGGACCAGTATAATATAATATATATATATATTTATACATAATATTAATTGAAATGACCTCAAATGCTAGACTTTGAAATTACTAGCAAGATGAGAAATGTAATGAATACATACATGTATAGATATACGTGTGTGGTGGTACAATCTACACCTATAACAAATTACTTGTCACTTGGGTGAAAAAAAAGTGTCTTGAAATATTCTTGCTTGCTTGCTCGTTAGCTCAACTTTAGCGTTATTCTAGTTAAAAGGAGCCAGTAGTTATTTAATTTGATTAAATTAGACGTCAGAAGAGAACAACACCACCGAAAGATTAACGTTATGACATATTTTATAATGTACGGATGGATGCCCGCATGTTCGAAGTTGATGTTAAATTTCGAAGAGATACAATCAAATTAACATATTAAAAGTATGCAGTTTGATACCAAATTTTATGATTCCTTCGTTTAGACAATTAAAAATTGAATATTTGTAAATTATTTTATACATTTGGTATTGTATAAAATTCAAAATAGTTCAGTCCCAGACTTATTCATTACAACATTTAGATGAGTTATCTATGATTATTTAACAGAAATCATATCGTGAATAGTTACCACTGTATTAATATTAAAAACAATTTTTTTAAAATAAAACCGTGAAGAACAACTTTTACAATTGTTTAGTCTGAAATAAAACAAACAAATAAATAAAAACAAAATATAACATTTTTTTTTTTATTATTTAAAATTAAATTATTTATATAAAAAAGTTTTAAAATTTATTTCAAAAATAAATATAGCGATGCAACTAATGAAAAAAAAAATGATCGAGAGAAGAATTAAAACATAATAAAATGACAGTCTCATTGAAATGTATGACGCTATTTAAATTATTTTTGTACTTTTAAATTGGTTTAGGATTTAATTTACGAGTTTACGACTCGCGCTATTAAATATAATTCAACCAGCAACACAGTTTGTTTCTGTTTCTTAAAACGTAAAGAAATATTTGTAAGCTGTATATTTTATGATACAACGATTAATGTCTAGAAAATTAATACGATATGATATACGTGTCATATTATAATATGTAGGTACTCGATTATGGATTTATGTTGAATATTATTCTGTGGCTTGCATTTGTTGTAATAACTGTCCGTGAGTAATTGGTGTTAATATATTATAGCACATACACAGGACTGTTATCAAATAATTACGATTTGTAATTCGAATCACGTGAAATTGTGAACGTAATTGCCATCACAATGGTTAAATACCAAGGTATACCGATTAATTTAATATTATAGCCGATGTCTGTGTAAAACACTCTGTTTTCCACATTGTTGTCCGTTATTGTATCATCGATCACTTAAATACGTGCTATTGCGTGATTTCTGATTCGACATTATTTGTTGTTTTCTCCATTTTGTAGAATCAAGATAGACGGTGAAAATAATTAAATATTGTAATTTTAGAAAAAATTTATAAATTGAGTTTCCTCAACCAAATTAATAAAATATTCGTTTTCAATCGTATTCGACGAGATTAACGTGGTAAGATTGAAATACTCGTACACATAGGTTAGGTTAGGTACACGTGACGTGTGAATCGGTTTAATTTTTCTTCAAAGTTTTAAATGTGTTTTTCAGTTTTGTGAAATGATGTGGTCCGTTAAATCTAACAATGTAACGTAGTGGAAAAGCGTCATGTTCAATGGGCCGGTAGTGCAGTGTAGTAAATTATACTTTCGTACAGACATATAGTATTATATTTATGTGTACACTACTCTACCGGCTATAAGTCGTTTTACGGAAGTTAAATTGTTGTTGAAATGTAAACGCGTATAGCAGAAACATTTGTTGATGGAATAGTATTCATCGATACGTCCCATGACTTTAGGTTCAAATTATAATTATATAGGTATTTAGCAAAAGCTATTGTAATTGTTGTGCTTTATGAATGACATAGGTACCGAAAATAAGTCATAAAAACCGGGTAAAATTGTTTAATGTTATGACCGTTTAAATCAATATAAGCATAGAAGGTATCCATTATTTCTGTGTATTTCTACACTTCGAAAACTCAGTAGAAAAGTGTGTGTATAATGGGATCGAGGTGATTATAAAAACTACAAACATTATAATATTTTGTAATTATAAATACAAATACAATTCGAACCGCACCCGTTTCAGAGTATGACGTAAATAAAATAATGTTTAACAGCTGAGTCACAGATAAAGTGCATTTGTTTACGTTTCGATATGTCATAGATGATAATAACTCATACTTTTATATACGCAATGCGCTCAAGTACGCCACAAGAATGAAATGCGAACATATTGAGCAAAATATTAAAGAAAATATAGTACCAGTGAAGCCTATAAAATAACTCTAATTTATCAAACGTCAATGGGTCGTAAATCATTGTACTATATACACGTATTATATATACTCGAATAATATTATACACGAGTAACTTTAACCGGCGCCAATTTTAGATATGTACAAAATCCATGGTACAGTATACACAACATACAACATTTTATTGGCACATCCTCTCGATTTTTCCAACTAGACCTTTATAACTTCGTCCGAAATACCATTATTATGTATGTATTCGATAAAGTGTTGCATAACGTTTTTTAAAAAATAGAGGTCAAGCATAGTATAATACAGGGAAACCATTTTAAATATCTTAAAATTCACATTTACACATTTATTTATCAATAAATTAACATTATATAAGTATAAATTGCACGTTTTTAGATATTGATAAGATACATACCCACTCAAGTCTTACTTAATTAAAATAATAATTTATTGTGAGCTGTCTTTTTTCCGAACTGTTTTTAACTGTTTTCTGTTTTATATATTAAACTTAGTTCTAGTTTGTGAGTCATTGCGAGTGTATTTCGCATATCTAATGACTTTTTTTTACTGATTTTGTTCTTGATCAACGAGTTAATTTTTGGTAAAGACTAAGCGCCAATCTTTATCAGGTATTATTATTAAATTAAGTCTAAACAGCTGTCTCGTCCAGCACTTTTTCGATACTTGTGGAGACTCAAACGACTGGCAAGAAAGCTAATTATTTTGTCATCACTTTCTCATCTCTTGTCTGCATTCCTGTATTATAAGCTGCGTTTAAAACACCTCAAGGGGCACATTTTTGGGCTCTATTTTTGTTTTTTTATTATTATGATAACCAAGTATTAAAAATATTTTGACATCATCTCAACACTCTTAAGAAGTACCTCCAATACTACTCTTTCTTCTCTAAACACCGTAATAAGCTAATTAAAATACTCGTATAATAACAATACCATGACAACTTGTATATCAGTGCAGCTCTCAGATATTTAAAAATCATAGTTTGCCAAACTTAAGAATAATTTATAAAAAATTGCATTGTACCATTCGAATCTTAAGTTGACCTCAAGACTTTAAAGTCTAAAATCAACTTAATTGCAATGTGATAGTCATTGAATCACCGTTGTTGCAAATTTAGTACTCTTGTACTATCTGTAGCTACCCAGTCACTTTTAACCGAGAAAAATATTCTTATAATATACACATGTGAAATATTCCAGAATCATCCTTTTCTGAATCTCAATGCATATCCGTCAAGTAAATTAATTTTATCAACTTTATTGAATCTCTTGGACATACCTCCACTTCAAAAACACAACCTAATAATATTCGTCCATTGAACGTAATTTTCCAAACCAAAAAAAATTCAGTTAAACCGTTAACCAATTTTGATGATTTAAGAACCAAGACTTTTTAGTATACTTCGGATAAAACCTTTCTGCAACGGGATTTTCTCAAGTCATTAAACTTGACCATAGGAGTGAAAATAGGAAAAACGATTTGTCCATTATACTTTAAAATGGTTTAGCTAAAGTGGTTGTTTCACGTAAAAAAACTGAATGCCTCTACAATGCTAACGGATAGTTCTGTCTTGAGTTCCTCATTCGGTGAAAAGAAATCTCATGTTTTTATCAAAACCATGGCCATGAATTAAAATATTTAAATTTAATTGTTATTTTACTTGTAAAAACTATGTTTTAAATTTAGCTGTTTGACACCATCTATGATTCAGAGCTGGATCTGTTTAACTATGATGTCTATTTAAAACTTTTTTAACACACGTGAGTAAATCTTTTTTGTGTGAAGTCAGTAGATTCCTTTGTTACTACTTCCAGTGAACCTCAAGGAAGTCATCTATTGCTTTTTTTTATTTCCATATATTTTGTCAATAGTGCTAAATATATGGTCCGAAATTGTCGCCTACTATTTTACACTGATGATGTGAAGTTATTTACTCATTTAAGAATTATGTACTACTTCAGAGTGATATTTTTAAACTTCTCAGTTGGTGCGAAACGCTTAGTTTAACACTCAATGTTGATAAATGTCGTTTCATGTTATACGGCAAAATGCAGTCTTTTATGATTCTCACTTGATTGATTAACTATATTGGAGTCCTATCAGTTGGCTGTATTTGTGACTTAGGTCACAGCTTGTTATTCATACCCTTGCAGCTTTGCGATCATCGCGTTCACACATCATTTTCATTCTATATAAAGCTTATAAATTATTGAGATTCATTAAAAGAATTTCACGTGAGCTTAAAATTTCCAATTTACTTAAATCCTATACTTTGATATCGTCAGACGATTATTTTTGAATACGGCTCTGTGGTTAAGGACTCTCGTAGTGCTGAGTCTAGCCATAACTTAAATATATTCAAAAAGATTTCTTCAAATACGTCATCTACGCTTAAATGTTAAAACTTCTTGCCTCCCTCATGTCTACTTCTGTGTGATATCTAAGTTCAAATTATCTTTAGCTGACCATCGTTAATCTCATAAAATTATCTTCCTTAAAAAATCCATAACATCATATTGATTCTCCCTCACTTCTTTCCCTTTTTAATTTTAAAGTGACTTCGCAGATAACTCATCAAAAAATCGTTTCTATATTATTTTCTCCACGACTCTTTATATGTAAACACATCATATAATAGATAAATAAAATTAGAAAATGAAGACACTTATTTACTCATTATAAAAATTCAATTAATAATAAATATAATTTTAAAATTATGAAATATTGCAATATCACTTTAGGACTTATGCAATATGTAACAAAGTACTTCAAGTTCATTTATATAGTAAAAATAAAATATTATATTCGGTTTAAATTATAAATAAATAGGATATAGATTTTAAAAATTATAAATATACATGTATATTATAATGTGGCAGTGTGTTATATTATTCGAGTAGATTCTATGTATAACAAAATAATGGTTCATTATTAAATTTATATTGAATTTCATCTGAAAATGATTCTCATAAAATGTTACTTTTAAGTCGTATCCACTCAAAATCATCGAATAAAAATTCTCTTTGTAGACGCTGAAACGCTACGCTTATTTCGTTGGGTTAAATATAAAAACATCATATCAATCATATAATATATTGAACGTGTTAAATTTAAGAGCATGCATATTTTTCATATACAATTTTATTTTACACAAACGCACATTCATATAAGATGTCTCTCGAGGATTTACTAATTTGCACACGTGAATATCACGCGTCTGTATAATTAGTAAACCCTCCAGGGATCTCTCTAAATACCATTTGTATTTACATTTAAATATATATGAACGGCAGTGATGTTTTCATAGACATATAATAACATAGAAAAACCGGTCGGCCTATGGTGTAAGCAGAAATACTTTAGTATGTTACATAGCAAACGATATTATTTCAAACTAATTCATTTATGCTTATAATTCTAACGGTGTTCGTTTTAATAATTTAAAATCATAACATAGGCACTATAATTAAATAATATGGTAAGCCTAATTAAAATACCCAGGTGAGTGGTGGTACCTGTAAATATAACCACGAAATTAACTAATTATGATCAAATTCATTTATTCAATTTTAACTCTATTGAGAATTTTTTAAATATATTATTATTGTATTTAGCTCATAAATTGTATATAACTTTTTATTTAATTGAACTGTTGAAATGTATACTTTTTTATAAGACTTCCATCTAAAGCTGTTATTGAGGTTTGACTCGTTTAAATAAACACAAATAAATTAACAACATTAATGTATAAGACAAAATCATACTATTTTCTTTCTTATAATTTTATTTATAGTTAATGATTATTTTTTGAATATTTTCAACAGAACATATTAATTAACTTATTGTTGAATATAATTATAGATACTGTTTTTTGGTTGAGTGGGAGGTGATGTTAGAGTTTTCACAATCATTAAAACAAAATGAAATGTTGATAATTGCGTATCGATTGGTATATACTTTTAGAGCTTAGAAGTAATGAAATTGGGTTTGTTAATTTTATAATGGATCGTTTTTGTACAAATTTACGTTACAGCTTACTCTAAAATGCATTTTTAACTACATCGGGATTAATAAGGTTTTTAGTTTTATTTAGTTATTGCAATTTATTTATTAATTCGATAAAAACAACAAACAGAACACACAAAACTAGTGGAAGGTTATACAAAAAGCGTTTTAAACTGTATAAACGATGTACTTTATGCTATAATAACAGGTACGTAATTGCACCGATAATATAATGTAATGCGAATGAAAAAAAAAACTACAAAAATATTGTTTTCTTACGTTACCTATAAAATGTATTAGTAATATTTTTTTGTTTTACACTAAACTTTTATATAATTAAATTTTTACCGTAAAATGCAGAAAATTATTAAAACGCAATACTTGTATAAGAAAATAATACCATGTAGGTAAAGTTAATTTTTTTTTTTTTTCAAATAAACATCAATACATAAAAAAAATATGCAATGACAAAGTCGTTATATTTCAAATATTTAATATAGTTAAATCTATGCAAATTTCAATGAAATTAAAAATTTACTGAGTAAGACAGTGATTAAATTTATATAATTGTGTAATTGGCCCAACACTATTTTAACATATTCAATGCCTATGCTTAATAAGTTACTTTTTTAGCATAAAAGCGTTTTAATTTATATTAAATGTGTGATAAACCATAAACACTTTATATAATAAATTAATATAACATATGATTTGATTAAATAGTGCATAAATAATAAATATTATATTAATATTATGACGAGTCTCTTATCTCTTGAGCAATATTCAAATTAACTTTTAATATTAAAAATAATATTTTAAATTATTAGAATATGAGTGGAGAGATATTGTAATAGTATTAACATTTCGTTTCAGCATGCACTTTTTATTAGAAAAATTCTTTATTCTTCAATATAGAAGGTGGTCTGTTTTGTTATAGGACATATTAATATATTAGATGCATATTAAATTATTTTAGTTTTAAGTTATACTTCAAAGTCAAACATATTAATAAAATATAAATATTTAGTATTTAAAACGATTGAGAAAACAGATATACCTACATGAATAAACGAAATATTTGCGAAAATATAACTATTCCTAAAAGTGATTAAACTTGAAACTTAGGTTATGTAGTTGCTTATTAAAATGCACTTTTTTAGTGTTTATTTTTTTTTTTTACAGAACTTTCAAAAGGTTATTTAAATAAATTACAAATTATTTATTTGTTTACCTATTAATTTTATAATAATATTTTTTAACGAATTTGGTAAATATCAAAAAGTCTTCATATTTGTATACAATTAGTTCGTTTTAAATAATAATAATAAATTATAATACAATTTAGAAGTACGTTGGTGAATTGTAGGTTGAAAAAATATGATGATGAAATTGTTATCTTAATCACTCGAAATTTCCATCCACGTGCTTTATACGCACTACATTATTACAAAAGTTATTCGCATGTAGGTATTATTATAATTATTTAATATATTAATATGCATATACGTTTTGACAGAAAAATGTATACTCGAGTGAGACCAAGTATAATTTACATATAAATATGAATGTTTATATAGTATGTAAACAAGCAGGAAACTTGAATAAAAAACAACTACAATAGTAGGTTAATGACTTTTTTTAAGTTTTTATTTTAAATACAATATTAGAACGTTTAACTAATTAGTTGCATTTTATATTTGTGTACATGATTTTGTTGGTTATATATATATATATATATCATACTTTACGACTTTTATTTTTTTTTTATTAAATTTCAACGATTCAACTAAAATGTTACAAAAATTTTATGATGGATATTATGCACTATTAAATATCAAATAAATTATTTACAAAACGTGGAAACTACATAGTATTATCCTTTATTTATCTGTTAGTAATTTATATGTTGATATATTATTACGCCCATATAATCGTGTAGTAGGAGTATACTACTCATACTAAACCGTTTTATAACAACAGCAATAATACAGCAACTTTGTAAAATTCAAAACTCACAATTGAACAAAAACCATTTAATTTATGGTATAATATAGATATTAAAACTATATTTTAAAATTCACTGTATCCATTTTAAACATCCGATTTTTTTTAAATATACTTATATACTTCCACAAATTTAAGTCGAGTCATATTATTATAGAACAATTATATTTATATGATTGGAAATTGTGAAGAAGAATGGGAAAATATGAATAATATGTATATGAAACAATAAATATCACGCACTTGTATCGTTCTTTGTCAATATACCGTAACAACGTAACCAATCACAACCGAGACCAAGAATAATAAACCTCACAAACGAAAAACTTTTCCAACATTGATAACTTTTCCGACGATTTCAATATATAACTGAAACTTGTGAATATAATCATCAGATTAAGCGCTCTAGGTCACTCGTTGCTTATACTAGAGGCAGTCTGACGTCAACGGTTCTATAACTACTGTTTAAGTGATTCCTTTCTTTAGTGTAGTCATTCCAGTCCAGTCTACTACTAATAGAATATAACGATTTATAATCATAATTCCTGTGCATAATTTCGTAGTAGTAGTTGAGTTGACAAAGTCATAATTGTATTATCATATTATTATACTAATTGCCTATTATAGTAATTATACATTATATGAGGAGTTTACGTAAAATTTCGATTGTAATTGTATGTATGAAATAAAAGTTTTAATATGAAAATGAACTTATAAGTGGTCATGCATGGTCAATTACAGTCGGTTCTCGAGATACAGCTATTTTTTTTTTTTTTTTGTTATAATAGTAATAGTAATACATATATTATTTGTTTTTTTTTTTTTATTGTATTTTTTAGTATTATTATTAATAATTACATAATAAAAAAAATTTAAGAATTTTTCCCCATTAATGTTTAGTTAAAAATCATAAATATCCATTTTAAAATATAATATATTATTGTGTATGCATTCGAGTTACGCGGTAGATCGTTTGCATTGTATTGATAGATACCCAACTATTTAGTATTGTAGGTAACCCGGTACACAAATGCTAAAAAGCAATGGATTTATTCTGATTGCAAAAATAAAAAATAATGCACTACAGTGTTTTCTCTGTATAGAGGTACACGTAGTAGAAGTATTACGCAGTAGTAGTATATAGTTGTAGTAGTGCGCCTTACGGTACGCGGCGGTGGCGGTCATATATGTAGTCCATATTAATGGCGTGTCGTTTATCCAGTCGGTGCGACGAGCAAAAGCCTCCATTTTTCCCGGCCGGCATAAATTATCCCTCTATCCGTCGCCTCATGTACATCTGTTACATCAGTTTGTGTGTGTGTGTATGAATATATATCACGAGGCAAAGGATCTATACATAAAGAACGTTGTGGAAAATTTCCCTAGAAGCTTTTCTGCATTAACAATTCTAATCCACAGCGATGATTTCTCATTTTGAGCGCACGGGCTGCGAATGTGGCGTAATAAGGAGGGGGGAAAGAGTTACAAAAACGAATTGCATTCTAAAAGATACAGATTTTATTTATTTTTCGGTGATTCACATTTTATTTCCGATCGCCCGCGTACTTATAAATTCAAAACGCAGTCAGCCCGGTGATCGAGTATAACATTATAATATCATTCCTAAAAGTACCTATTATTATAATTAATAATACTATGTCAAATACGTCATTAACTTGAACTTAACCACCGCATAAACTATGACATAATACTATTCCTATAAAATAACATACCTTTATTATGCGTTGTAAAATGTGAGTTTGATCGACTAAAGTAAAATAAAAATCGTAAATAATGATATACTGTTATACTTTAATTGATAGAATTACTACTGTTTCAGTTTCTCATGATTGTCAAATAAACTTGAGTAGCGGGCAGCAGAGCAGTAAGTGTAAAATCGAGTTTATCTTTTAGCTCATAATTCGTTTACTGTCGCTGTATATGTACTACGTTGATAGAATATATATTATATCAAAGCCATCTAATAAAATGCATAAAATGCTGATACGATTCCGCTTGGCTCTCAAAGTTAATTGAGTTATAGTATTGCGCATATTACAATGTGCATTAAATTGCAATAAAACAACGTTAAGAACTTAAAACCATTGGATCGTCGTCGTAGAAACTAACGCCCATCAATACGTCTCGTAATATTTTCTTGGTTGCGATTTTTTTTCTTGATTTTCTCCTATACGCCAGTGACTGTCGCTACTTTCAAAGACATGTTTTTCCCGTCGAAAAGTGTATATTCTCATGATTTATGATGCAAGCCATCAATATGCCATCTAAGATATTTCCTTTCACGTTCACTTTGGGTACCCTCATCGAAAATTGTTCGTTAACTTTAATATATGTATATACAGGGCGATTCACCAAACATGATCACACCCATTTATATTATTTCCTCAACAATATAGTTAGTTAACATTTAATCTTTAAATAATACGAAAAAGATATGTTTTGAGATTCATGGAAGTATGTAAAGTCTCAGAACACTTCATACGGAAAGAAAAATACTCATCATTTTAAATTAAGTATAAATAGATATATTTAAAAATTCAAAAAAAAAATACTTGAACATATTTGTTGAATCCACCTGTATATATTATATTTTATCTTTAATATAACCGAACTTTATCTATTAAAACCACATTCAAAAATATGATAAAAATATCAACGTTTAAATTATACAATACAACATTATTTTAATATGAATTATTTATCTAAAATAGTTGTAAATTTTATTATTATTATTATATAAACCTAATAATATAGGGGATTTTTAGTTAGTTAGTCAGTTTTTAACGTTTTTTTATATGTTTTATAACATATTATGCTGATACACATTTTTAAATAGTCTACTATAATATAATAGAGTGTTTCTAATTTTTTCTTTTTTAATCGATATCATGTATGCGTTTACACAATTCTTAGTAATCGAGTAATATGTATAGCATTTAAAACGCTAAAAACTTTTAATTGAAATTGTATTATAGTGTACCTATAATTTAAATTACGCATTAAACAAAAAAATTCTGAAATACATTTAATAATATGTGAATTGCAAAAAATCCAGATTAGTGCATCGCACAATTTCCAAGAAAAACGCATTATTGCGTGAGGGTCGGGAGGTCTATCTAGATTTTCGTGATAGCATTTCATCGTCGATAAAAAAGAATCGAAATACTTACGATATTTACGTATCTTCAGAGCTTTATATATATATATATAATATATATGTACCTAGATGTATAAATATATGGTCGTTTCATTGCGTTGCGTTCTAATGTGTAGTGTAAATACGCCATAGGCATGTGAATCGAAAAATAACGTAGTTCTTTTATGTTATTTATATAATATATATTCTGTTAAATTGCAAGTATATAAACTGGAATTTATCGCGTTACAATAGTTATAGAGAAGATTGAATATATATTATATTATACATAAACGTTCGAAACATAAATGTTCACAAATATAATAAACTATCCAGGCATGTTGTTACTGTGAAAATATCTGAGTGATCAAACTTGATTTTCAATTTTATAATAACTTTAGATTATTGTTTTAGCACTAATGAAACGTTGTTTATTTTCTTTCTTCGTAAACTATGTGAACGAATCGATTATTTCATTCTATAAAGTAGTACTATAAGTAATACGTTTATACTTAGGTGAAAAAGATATCGAAACTAAGAAGATAACCAAATACAAAATACAAAATTTGTCATTATTCAATAAATAATTAGATAAACAAATTAATAAAATCATAAATAATTTACACTTAAAATTGAATACATTATTAGTATTAGTATTATTGTTACTTTGAGTGACAATAATTTTAAGAAGATGGTATTGAAGAACTTTAACCAAATTTACTAAACTCAGTTTCTTAGTCCACGTATTTATGTTTAATTTTAATCTCATTAAAAACCATCAGCGTTTAAAGAACATATTAATAAAATTGATCGAACTGATAAAAAACTTTAAATCCAACTAATCAAGCACGTCATAACAAATAATAGATTTCCGAAATATATCCCAAGTAAATAAATATTAAATATTGCAGGTATCAAGTATCGATAATTAATTAAAACACCTTTTAAAACTGTAATGAATACCATTATTTACTGATATCTTAAACATTCAAAAAAAGTAACCAACAACTACTAGTTATTTTATACACTGATTCACTTATTTCAAAAAGAGTCATTTTAATTCAGAACGATATAATTTTATCAAACCGAACAAGTTACGGATGGTAAATATAATATTAATTTCTTGGTTCGATACTTCCAGTTACTCGGGTTGCGAGCCAATGCGTTACGTCAAAAAATGTGCATCAGTATATACCATGTATATTTTTCACAAATTACTAATACTAGCATAATAGTTCTTTAGATGATATCAGTTTAAAATTGTTTATAGTCACACATTTTACAAAATATAATATACCTGTAAGTTTTAACAATATACGTATATAGGTAACAGACGACATAAATATTCATTTGATTTAAATGTATACAAATTGAAAACGATTGTTGGTGGTCAACTTTGAATACATATACGTATACTCACTCCCACATATTTGATTAATAGGCACTAGGTATACAAGTGTTACATGAATTAAAACGTTAAATCAAAACGGTTTTTGAAAATATATAAATAATATATTTTGTTCATATAGTCAGACACATTCAACAATGAGCAATTGCCAATTGCGCGCAGAGATACAATTGTGTGTGCATTACCCTGAGCCCCTATGTAATTAATAATTTATTCTATTCTCCGAAAACGGGTTAAACAGTAGGTAGATAATGTAAATATATTATAGTATTATTCGTTTAACGAACACTTAAAATATTGTTATCTTTAGTAGGGTTACATAGTATTGGTATTAGGTCATAATAATATATCGCTATGTCTATCCAACATTGGGGTTTCGTAAAAAAATATATATACATGTAATGTATTGTTTTTTATTATTACAACTGTTGATATATATTTTTATTTGTTTTATGTTTGTTGTGTCTTTAATGTATTTAAGTATTAGACAATGTTAACATCAAAAATAAAGATAAACCCTTCGGCGAAAGCGGATAGCGGCTGAGAAAACATTGTAAATGCAAGATGAAAACTAAACAAAAAACAAACGTATTAAATCGATTAAAAAATATCACTGCATGGATGCGTATTTCTATACGTTTATGTTAGTTTTTATAACAAGCGTATTATTTGCAGTGTTGGTAATTTATACTAAATATTTGAATGATTAAAAATAAAATTGTAGGCAGTATGTACTAACGAAATAAATATACGTATTTCATTATTCGGTTATACATTCGTATTAATTTACGAGTTAATTTTCCAAATATATATATGTATAATATTATATTTTCCAAATACATACCGTAAAATGTTTTGGTTAGTTTTTTACGGTTAGTGCGCTGATCACGGCCATAACCTATGCTGCTATAATTTAATGTTTGACGTGTGCGTGCAACGTGTACTTATTATTATGTATATAATGTATATGTATACCGACTACACGCTTCCTTTAGGTTATAATATCGTATTCCATGGGTACACGTATGGTACAGTCAAAACTGAGTTGAGTTTGTACAAAAAACATGTTTTTGGTGGCCTCCCGCTTGACCACCAAGGGGATTTTGCCCGGTGGTTGGAAAATGGTCGAAAGAAACGAAATTAAAACTCACAAACTGCAAAAAAAACCATTTTTCTATTTATAAGCCACTATGCAGGTCGGCTATGGTTAATAGTACACAGACTTGTTACAGACAGTCAAAACTTCATATATAGTCTAACCGTGCAGATGATGTAGAAAAGTAATTATATAAAACCGATAACCGTTTTTTTTATACTTTAGGTTTAAGATTTACAGATTGATGGCATAGTACAGGTCGCATTTCAATCACTTTATCGTGGACTCATAACCTGGTAAGTTTAGTAGGCTGACCTAAATACATCACAAAGTCCCATCAAACATCCGTCGATTTTGGGTATCTATCTTGTAAGCGTTTGCAGAACACAGATTATATTATATGTACTGAACAAAGTACGAATTTGCGTTAATTACATAGGTAATAATATTTTGTTGTGTTACGATATAGTAATTTGTAGTGATGATAATATGTCAGTTTATCGATACATTTCAAAATTTCAAAATTAGCGAGAAAATTTAATAAGAATTATAAAAAATAAAATAAATTATAAAATTTGAGGTCTTGCAGTACCGGCAATGTGAATATTATTTAATTACCATCAGCTCTCGATGACGTTGATAAGAAAAATAGGTTTAATGTTTATAGGTATGAACGTGCAATCTTGTAGTCATCAAATTACGTCGACTCCAAAGTCAATGTGACGTCGTAAATCGAAGATTTGTCGTACTATACCTTCTAAAGACCCAGTCAAAACCAGGCGACCAGCACTCATTTGCAATGTCACTTGCCATTATATAGCAATTTCACTCTTCTGGATGAGTGCAGTGTAACATATTTTAGCAAGCAGACTTTCTACATTGACCGAATGCACTTGTTTGTGGATCTTGGTATGTATATACATAATACATATATATATTGCATTATTTATATGATAAATAAATATTAACATTTTTTTTTGTAAAAATAATTAATTTTAATATAATATATAGTATAACATAGATTTAAATACATATTAATTTATTAAGTGACGTGAATTAAAATGTGTAAAATTAAAATGATCAAGCCAAGTTAAATTAAGATTTATAAATACAGTAAGTTATATAAATACAACTTTAAAACTCAACATTATTACTAGAGTAGCTTTTGTCTAGAAGTTTCTAACAATGAATTTGATTACAACATTTATCGAATAAAAAATTTTATTGTGTATCCACTATTCATATTTTGTAACAATTACAATAACGGTACATTCAATGATTTTTTTATGGTGATTATGATTAATATATATTTTTTATAGTCGATTGATATAAGTGCAATAAATGATCCATAACGTTAATAACTGCTTACAGCCTTGATACGTTTTTACCTCCCCGAATAATAATAAAAGGTGACCTTTGTTTTCAAAACGATAATGATTTTATGATAGATATGTCTATGATGGTAAACAACTAAATGATGTACTTATATATAATATGTATACAGAGCGATTCAACAAGTATACTCAATGCTCATCCACTTCTTCATTTATAATTAATTAATTGAAAATCTAATTTTTAAAATGTTTAAGTGTAAAATAATTGTACAATCATATTAAAAAAAAAAAAAAAAATCATAAGTACTTAGATTTGTATTCTATTTATAGGTAGTGTTTACAGCAACTAGTAGTATCAATATTTTTTATCAAACAACAATCACCTCTTTCTCTATAATTCATTAATCAGATTTCTTTTTTTTAATATTTATGTATTTAGACGAGTATTTTTTTGAATTATTTAACTTAATGTACTTAGGGTAATGGTCCATGAAAATAAGTTGGAAAAATATTACAGAAGCCATGCGCGATTTTAACATTATAGTAATTAATATTAATCCATCAACATTTTATAATCTTGTGAAAATCGTCTGAGTATAATAATTACTGGAACTAAGAAAATATATTTTATATTTTTGTAAAACCATTTTTAAGGATTATTTTCCATACTATATATATTTTTATAATTCAGAAATTATTCACTTAAATTTCGATTTAGATACATCACCATTAAAAAAAATATATACCCTTTATCTGCTTAACAATTCACAATAAAAAAAGTTGATTCTCTTTTGAAAACAAAAAAGTTTGTCATGCCTTAGGTCTCTCCTTAAATGATATAACAATTTGAATAATTGAAAATATAGTCCTTATATGCAGCATACCTACTAAAAAATGCAAATAATCAGAATTTGAATAAATTCATTTCTAAAAAAAAAATGGAGTGATCATGCTTAGTGAATCACCCCGTATAATGATATACTAGTTTTATGGGGAGATAATTACTCAATTGGGGTTGATCAATTCGAGCTAGTTATTCAAACACTTAAAGCAAAAATGATTGTATAAGTACTCGTCGTTCCAGCAAACCAATGAAACAAACGACTGTTTGACAAATTATTATTCATCCTTAAAGCGTATATCTACGATGATATTATGTTATGTTAAGTCTTGACTTTTTGTTTGATATTAATCACAAATTATACATACTACAATAATACAATAATACATTGTTGTAGTTTTGTAAATATTGTGAAAAAAAAATTTAACGTCTATTATAATATATTTCCAGAGTCTATATTTACTCTGTAATTCCACAGGAAGTTGAATAAATTTTAATTTCCTCCCGCTGAAGTCGTATATTATTTCATGCAACAAACAAGCCCACGAGTTTTCCGAATACCCTCAACGTTCCGGATGTAACTATACCACAATAATTGCCATGGGTTTTATTGTTGTTGTTATTATTTTTTTTTTTATTCTTATATTTCTCTTACGAAGACACAATTGTAAATATACTTTGAGGACGAGGAGGGGTATATAGATTACGTTTCAATTTGAAAGGTGTATTTTATGTGTTGCACTTTATAATTAATATTTAAATAAAAACGGAAATAAAACCGTTGTTGTATTTTATAATAAATTTGTTTTTTTATTTAAAATTTATATTTTTTCGTTCATTTTTATATTTGTTTTTATCTTTACGAAACGTGTTATCTTGCATTCACACGAACGAGACGATTGTCTATATCGGATTAACGTATTATATATTACAATAGAAAATTTTTACTACTTGTACACGTACACGTCTCATGTTTGAAAGGTATAACAGAAATACAATTAAAAAAAAAAAAAACCGTTGAGAATATATTATAGCAGATGCAAATTGTGTTATTTTCCTTGATTATAAGTAACCTAATTATATTAACAATGGATGTCACCATATTTTTGTAATATGTTCAAACTTTAGTAAGAAACGTCAACAATATTTTAAAACAAACCTATCATAATTACTTTATTTTCATAGGATTGGATATTATAAACTTGCAAAACAAATGAAACCAATATAATGCCGTTATGGTAATTAATTTACGATAGAATTTTAGCGTAAATATTGGCCCAAAGTGAAATCAGTTAACAGATTATATAATAAAAATAAACTTTTCAACAACTAAAAATATCTATCATTACAATTGCATGTAAAGGTACACACAATTATGTAATACAAGTGTATTTAATATTCAAAAATTTTACAAGCACCATGCTCTAAAACATGAATAATTATTGTACAATAATGTACGTACAAGAAAAGAATGTTAAAAGCAAAAGTGAAATAAGTATATTAAAAATCACGCACTTATACACTTACATATTCGAACAAACTATGGAAAATATTTGGGTTTTTATTGAACTAAAAATATTTATAAAAAATAGTAATTATATGTTTAGTAATAACTATTTTCTATTTACCGTTTTTTTTTACTAAATGATTGATATAACTGTGGCATGGTATATAATGACATTAATATAATTATTATAATACAAATCTACGCAAAAAAATATTCTCTTATGATTTGAGTTTAAGTGCAACATAATGGACATTTAACATACAAACACACAATAGATAATTTATTGCGATTTGCAATGGACATGCATCTCAAGATGACCTGACACGATTTTAAGCTCTAAGGCGTCTTATATATACTTTCGATTCTCGTTAATATTTACCATCGGAGTACACACAGTGGTTTCGACTTTCAACTGATGCAGTGTCACGCATGACGGCCAACAACAAACAAAAGATTTGATCTTGTTTTACGTTGAGAACACGTCGTCCACACGAGAGCAGTAATATTATTATCTTCTCGGTTCTCTCGACGGATGTAATTATATTTCATATTTTTAACGGATTCACTACGTCGTATTGTAATATGCATACGTATTACATTCATGGGTAAAGATCAAAAGTGTATGCATTGCTTTATGGAAAAATAATAATTTTTTTTTTTTTTATCCAACATCCTTTTATTTTAATCTCAACACGAAAAATGCTCCAAAACGTAAAACGTAAAACCCAACGACCATCATATATGCTAGGTTATTCGATTGCTATAGGAAATACCAATTATATTCAAAGCGACATTTTACAAAAAAAAATATATCAAAGTATGTAATATGCAGTTGATTATTATCATTATTTATTATTAATATTATTCACGTCTTGTTATAATAATATTTATATAAGTACTAGTTTATTAGAACTAGGGTTCTAATGATTAATTTCACTCATGTTTCTTATATATCTGGTTTGTAATTTATTTGTAATTAATTGTATAATATACACGGTCGGTTTAAAGCTAATGAGGATTTTGCATGTTTTTATTTTTAACTAACCACCGCATTGTAGTTGACAAGAGTCACGCAGTGTTTGTTCGATGTAAATCTGAAATTGTCGAATACGATTATAATATTAAATTAGTAAGTATTTGTTCTATATAGTTATATATTATACAATCAAACAAGCAATCAATGTAAAATTGACTTACCTACTACATTCACTTCAACTTTGTGTCCATAAAAATAATAATATAATATTGAATGACTATGGAGATGATATGACCACACACCTACCTATATAAATATAAATATTTTTTTATACGATTTTATTTTGTGATTTGTAGTGTTTGAATGACGAATTGTGAAATTAGTTTTTCTCTACAGTTAGAGCATTTGCAACATATCGTAAATATTTTTTCTTTGACCGGATACTGTCCATAAATTCTACTGCATCGTTAGGCATTCTTTCAATACATGAGTAATTATATTTAACGACCAACAAAAATATCGACGATACTACAGTACAAAAATTAGCATTAGATTTGGAATTGAGAAGAAATGGCTTAAAATTTCATTAAACACTTGAAACGTTTATCTTAAGTATTTAAACTTCTCCAACCCTGTTCAAATACAGTATTTCTATTATTATTTTTGTTTAAAACGTACATAATATAATATAAGTACATATAGCACTTTTATGGTGAAAAAAAATATTTAATATTGAATATCGAAAGTGATTTCTGATAGCAAATTGAATATAGTTTTGATTTATTTTAATTAAATTATCCAATTTAATTAAGATCCAATATTAGTTGGTGTTTGAAAATACGTTATGGAGTTTTAACTGCTACCTATGGACTTTTTTAATAACTATACACAATGATTTTTTTTATACTTGTAATCTTGTGAGGGCTCGGGATAGTTTTTCATTTATAATAATCTATAAATGCATATAAATTGAACATAATATCTATTATAACGGATAAATAAATGAAGAAGAATAATAAAAACATATTATCCAACAAATTATTTACTTTCATAGTATTTTATTCATCGTAGATATGTTTGATAGAATTTGTTTGTGGGTTGAGATAAAAAAAAATAATTAAGTGATTAAATAATTATAAATTTTAAATAATTTAATTTGAATATGTTCCTTATAACCTTGGTTTTTTACCTCTTGCTAACTTATCCTAGGTTCATTTTACCTTTCAAAAAAGTGTGTAGATAATTGAAGGGTCATACAAACTAAATTAATTTGACCATTCTAGAGGTGAAAACATTTGGGAGTATTAGATTTCCGTGTCATCTGCATGCAGTCCATCGCGTGTGAGAGTATTATACCTTAAATATATATCTATTATACCTTCACGTTTTATTCAATAAGGTATTACTGATCCTTTCAGGTCCAAATAGTTCTCTGGTACTATATTAAGATCATATATATATATATTACATAATAATATTGAACATTTTTAACTCGAATACGAAATTTAAAATTATTTCGATATTATCAAATCAGCATGAGTGTAGTATAGAATTCCTAAGTATGCTTTATATTCAGGTTAATCTTAAAAATTTGAATAAAAATTATTCATCGTCAGGATGATAGGTGCCTTTAATTATTTTTTTGGTAAAAAACCAATTCGTAATTACGTTATTCCATAGAATAATGAATGTTATAATATTAGTTATTGAGATTTTTTCCAATACATTAATGTAATGCACTTATTTCGTCAATAATATACACTTCATTAATATTAAAGTGGTGATTAAAAGGTTACAAGCAAGTAAAAATTGTTCCATTGAAATTTGCAGTTGTGAAGTCATACCGGAGCGGCTGTACATCATCACGATTTGAATAAGAACCCAAAGTTTAATCGCCGCTATAAAACATTATATTTAACAATATTTTTTGCCAATAATATTTCTCCGTTTCATATTGTATTGCCTCGATAACTATCACCCTACAGAGAACAATTGGTTGACGATCGAAGAACTCAAGAGCAGAACAACTGTCGATTGCAGTGTTAAATCAGCGTGGAAACGCAGGAGCTGACAAAACAGCTGCGCTCGTGTAATATAGTTTTATTTGTACGATAACATCAAACTTCAATATTAAGGACCAGATAAACTGTTTTTAATGGAGGTTTGCATACTTGCAAAAAAATACCATTTGTAAAAACAAATTAAAATATATGAATACCGATCAATGATGATACAATATATCGATGATCATGATGATAGTCACCTTTCGCAGACAATTTTTATCCTGCAATAACCCTTCGTATGTAAATAATATGTATATATATATATTATATTATATTATTCATCTGTATACATGCGTAGTGTATATTTTCATTTTTTTATCAGTCTTAGACTTTTTGCTTGTTGAACTCTGTGGGTATTGGGAGAGAAAATCTGAAAAAAAATACGTACACTTCTTTGCCTCTGGTTCGTTTCACTCGATTTGCATACACATTTATTGCCGACAGTTTTTGAGTTAAAACGGTTTTAGCCATAAATTCTATACTCGCACACACCTATAGAATAATATATATTATACGTAAATACGTCAACTAAAGGTACGATTTTCCGGATTCTACATAAACATATTATTAAAATAATAATTATACTGATGTTCCTCTACATTACGGGTGTTACAATAAAAAGTATAATTATTTACACTTAAAGTGGTTATTATTTTTTCATTTATAAATAATATACTTGGATTTATATCATTTCATTTCATTGTATAATGGATATTGTTAACAGAAAAATGTTCACCCACCGTTAAAAATACAAAATTCCTGCAGATTTTCATAAGCGCAAATTAAAGAAAAATTCACGTGAAAAATTCAAATTGATATTTTAGAAACAATTCATTAAATCGCTTTAGAGTTTTCAACAAGTTCCACAACATTTTCTGTAAAATATTATAATACATTATTTTAAGCTTGAAACGGTGTTTTTTTATAAAATGAAAATTATGTATACAAACGATTTGAATGTTGATAATATAATACTTTGTGGGTAGATTAAGGTCACTATCTTAAAATAGACCAATGTTTTAAGTGGGTGAGTAAGAATTCCATTGTATTTAACTTAAGAGCAGTAATACATAACTTTATGTGCTATAACAATATAGAATAATGTCTTTAATTTTTTAATTTTTTTTAAAAAATGTAGAAAAGATAGCAAGAAACTAATTATTTTAAAAATTATTAAATTAAGTTATAATTTAGTATGAAATATTTTATATTTTAAAAACAAGCGTGCAAAATAATGATTGTTATATGTATAAAAATAAAAATAAAAAACAAATATGTAAATGAACATAAATTAAATCATTATATTTACAAAGAAAAGATAATTTAAAAAAAAAAAAATGTTTA
Source organism: Aphis gossypii (assembly GCF_020184175.1). Taxonomy (NCBI): domain Eukaryota; kingdom Metazoa; phylum Arthropoda; class Insecta; order Hemiptera; family Aphididae; genus Aphis; species Aphis gossypii. Next base: position 75,144,070 of record NC_065530.1, read on the forward strand.
CCGAAGTCTGCGACGAGCAGTGTTTCATATTATTATGATTATGTATAAAATATTAATGACATTGATGTAGAGTTTTTTAGATTACGATATGTGTTCCATTCCAAATTATTTTATTATTATTTATATAATGTTGTATAGTATAGTGTACAGTGATTAACGATTACTATAGAAAACACAATTTTAAAATAGAAATTAAAGTTTTTTTTAGGATACGTATCTTTTTCCCGAGCTATAAAATTAAAATCACTACTACCTTATCATATTATTATTCTGTCTGTTACTAGGAAAACGTTACTTTAAAACTGACGTGTTCGGGAAATTGTACTATGATCGATGTGCATTAGAGTTGTTGAAATATTGTACAACATTGTGTGTTCAAATAACGTCCCTTCGCATTTTAATAACAATACTGTAACGATTAATATTAAACAATGCGAAAGCACATAGTTTATTCTGAGTATAGTTGAATCTTCGGCAGTTTCTCAAGATCTTATAGATATTTTTATTACTAATATTTATTTACAATATACCTGCAGATAACGTTGAGTGTCAAAATTGTTTTGTGGTGAACGAGTTATGAGTGTACATAGAATATAGAACAATGAGTAGAATAATTCAACGATAAACCAGATATCGTTAAGTTTCCATTAAAATAATATTAGTTACAGTATAATAGTGTATTATAATAATATTAAAAGTTAATTCTTTATAAAAACGCTGATATTTTTTTCAATAATAATAAGTATGAAATAATAGTTAAAAAGAACGGTATTACAAAAAGTAACAAATACTTTTTATTTTTTATGTGAATTTATTTAAATAAACAAAATAGAAAATATAAACACTATAAAATATTTTAAATAATATTTTAATATAAATGTAATGAATTAGGTACTTTAAAAAAAAAAAAATAAGAATATTTGCAAACCGATAATCACTGAAAAAATGTACAAATATTATCAGGTTCACTTATTATACATAATATAATCCACCTTTTTTCTTGAATAACGCTGTTATTTAAAATCTGATATTTAGATATTCTGATTTTAAATAAACTTAAAACCATATTTTTTTTTAATATATAGGTTTTTTTTTGTACTATTTAATGAGTGTCCTGTGGTAATACCAAATTGAATTTTTCCATGTGGCTATATGAAAACTACCCTTTCTACTTTGAACTATTATACAACTGATGGATTTTTTTTTTCAGTATATTTCTTTTAAACTAGCTGCATTACTGAAAAAGAGTTTGATCATGCTGGATAAATAATTATAATATGATGAAATATCTGCATATAAATATACATTGGTATTTATATAAAAACATAGATGAATAAAGCGTGTCCAAGTTATATTAAAAAAAAAAAAAAGAAGTACGAATGAATAAAAATATAACATTTTAGCTAAATACTATATTTGACTTCCATCAGGTTTGGCAATGCATTCTCACATAAATCATTTTTGTTGTGTTACAGTTATCATACGATAAGAGATGATATTAGAGATATTATATGAGATAGTTGAAGCAACTTGACGCGCACATGATAAACAGTAGAGTAATCAGTTTTTTTCTGTTGGGGGATGAACTGTATTTCGATTTGTTAATAAAATAGTGATAGATAAAAATATACAACATTTACTTATTGGTACATTTTAACAACTACATAACCACTAATATATTGATTTTATGAATTTTTATTTAAATAAGTACTAATTCAAGTTAGTTCTCTATCACCTTTACTTATATTTTCAGAAAAATAATCACTATATTAGTATATTTTTATATAATTGTATTAGTTATTATTCAACATCAATACTAAAAATATTTTTATATGACGTACGACACTCCAAAACTGTTGCAAGGTAGTTTGTAAAAAAAATTGAAAGGTGTTAACTATATGACACAATAACACAGTAAAGTTAAATTCAATTTGGTTATTCGATAAGGTTAGGAAACGTGTTTTATAAATAATCATAATAAATTGCAAGAGTATCGTGTCAATGATGAATGAGGAATGCCGATGGTCGCGTTTAAAACACAGATATCTATAGTTTAAAAATAACTTTTGATTGCATTGATGATTGTAGATATAACTACAACCGTAATCTACCGGATATATCTTCAAACCGTGTTTTAACATTATTACATATATATTTTATATGTATGATAGGTAATTTTTGAAACTAAAAATTTAAACTAACTATAACCTTTTTTTACCGATAAAATCGAAACTACCGAATAATTATACACGGATAAAAAAAAAATCATGGGGGAAATACCATCATCATCCCCCAGTGAACACGCCTGGTCCACCAGAAGAAATGTTCAGATCTAAGAATAAAAATATAGCGGTTTACTTATACTAAATTTGTTTACATCTCAAGTGCAGATATGTATATTATAATATTGGTTTATTAAAATAATTTCATCATATCTCATCATACTTGTTTTGGCTAGGATATATTTTTTCTACTACTGAGATATGTAACGAAACATGTTATTAACTTTAATTAATAATTTATTTTATATTAATATTTGTCATTTGGTACGAAAAATAACATCTGTAAATCTCGGAAATCATATTATGGCAAATAGATAAATAAATTGTATTATCGTTTAGGACAATATTCGCTTTTTGTCATATGTACTAGTAGATATGATCTGATTTTTGTATATAATTTAACCTTTCTAAAAATCGATGTAATCATCCTTGATTCCAGCTCATTAGCGACCTACTGTGATTCAGTAAATATAATAAATTTTATCATAATATTATTATTCTACCTACATAATAATTATGTTATTTAGAGGCTGATAGACAAATAATTATATTTTTCTTCTTAGATTGTTGGTACTTTTAGAATATATTTATATTAATTCTGCAATTCCAGAGACCCAGATGACAATTATTTATTTATTGATCGATGAAATAACGGTATGCATCATCATATAGTGATATATATAATTTAAAACTAGGTGATATTGTACATATATAGTATATACCGTTAATATTGATTTTATAATTATTTGTTTATACAATATTGTATATTTATAATATTTTGTTAAAAACAATATATAATTTTCAAAAATCTTTGTTTTACATAAATAAGGCACTTTAAAAGTGACCTAAAAATCTAAACTTTGACATACTGGTATTTTGGGATAAGAATTTTAGTATGAATGTGACTTAATCATATAAATTATTTAACATTGCTACAAACTAAAATAATAGTTCTAAAACAGAATGTTTAAATTAGCATTAGTTTAATTATATAGATAAAAGATAAATTATCTAAACTTGTACACGCTTATAATTCATCATAAATAAAAACTACCTATTAACATACACTGTATTTAACAAAAAAATTAAATTATCAGTTTATTTTAAGAAATATTTTAAGGTTTTTAGAGTAGTACAACTCCCAAGATTATACATGTTTTTTTTAATTTTCAATCGATTCTATGTTGAACGCGAATTAACAATAATAAATACAAAATATATAATTTAAAATAACCTAGATAGTTCTGTACTTATTCTTTAGTGTCATAATATTGGCTACCATTAAAAAAAAATAATGTTAATTAAAAATAAATACATAATGTATATTAATTCTTCAGTTTATAAAGTTGTTTTGTGACCCTCGCAAACGTTTGATGCAAATCGATAAAATAATCATCAATATAATATTATGTTATAATATTATTAACGAAATAATATGTTTTTAGTAAAAACGAAAATAAAATTATATGATATCTTCTTGAAAACGTTGAGGTGTTCGATGACGGCTACAAGCAGACATATTATTAACAACAAACAAGGTATCGTCCATAAAATGTTAAAATATAATGTAGTTTATTAGCAATATACAATATACATATTATAATGATACACTAAATGTAATGTTTATTGGCGTGACGTTTAGATCCCAATGTCGTATTATATATTAATGGTATTATTGACACCTACAAAAAAAAAAAAAATAAAATAAACCTATTAAACGTCATTGTGTTTGAATCGCTCGTGCAATAATAGCCATGCGATAGCAACCATATTATGTCCACATATTATAGCGGTTTATTACAAGTGAGCTATTATTATTATTATTATTATTATCATCATATTTTATAACGGTTGGTGTTACTCGCATTTGTATACTATCGTAGTCCGTCTCGGAGCACTTTGCGTGGATATTGAGTGGAGAATATCAGAACAATAGTACCGTTGTTATTCGTTTGGCACTCTTGTATTACCAGTAATTTTACTATAATTGTAAATTTTAATATCTGCTAAACTCATTGTTCAATGAGAGAACCCCATAATGGGTCGAACAAGCGGTTTTGAATTAATATGGCAACTACATGGGGCGACTCACTGTGCATTTCATTTATTTTAAAATATACGTTTGCATGATATAATATACTGATAATAATATCTATATAATTCTCTTTTACTGGCTAAATTTTAAAACAAACATAACTATTTTATTTTATTGAAAATGATTTAATTGTTAAAAATTAATATATATATATATCTCAGTTAGTGAAATACTTAATTATTATACGTTTGTTTTATGTTTTATATAGACATAACTTACAACCATTTTATCATACTTAGTTGTATTATTTCGATTTTCCAATAGGGGAATGATTTAAAAAAAACACTAGTCAAAACCCGTTGTAAGAGCATAATTTCACATGTAGAGAAGTGCATATGCACTAAAACTAACTAAATTAATTATGTATTTTATTAAAATGAAAATATATAATATCAACATAATTTATTATACACTATCTCAGTTTCTAGAATTCTTTAGTAGGTTTTCTTTTAGTGAGACTACATCTGTACAAAATCGGATGCTATCAGTAGACTTGGCTCTAACTATGAGAGAAAGAAAGGGTAAGAACTCCGACAACGTAGACTACCTATATCATTTCAGCAAAATTCTTTTCAGTTCATGCTCGGCAGAATCTTGTCTTTTTCACCCTCTCTTTATCTCCATCTCTCTCTCTCTCTCTCTCTCTCTCTCTCTCTCTCTTTCTTTCTGTCTCTTTCTATCCCTATCTTTCATCTTGTCACCAACTACAGACAATATTCGTTTCCATGAGACTACATTAATATATATATATATATATATATATACAATACAATATGCCTAAGCTATTCTGGACAAGTATGCATTTCCAATTGACGTGCTCACTCCTTATATATATATATAAAATACTCTCTGATTACCGCCTATTTGGGGCATCACTATTTGTGCGATACACCACACCACTGCGTTCGTTGATAATATTCCGTTTCGTACGGACCGTATTTAATATCGCAGCCACCGAATGGTATTTCCTCGTGGCATGCTGGAATTCCCATTACTATTGCATCGTCAACGGGTATCGTATGCGTTCATCCCTCTACTATTCATCATCCAGGCCACAATTCGCACCATCGGACACCTCCCCTCATTGGGACTAAGCAAAAGTACACACACACACCCACCGATATTACATAATATATTGAATATCACATAGACGTATTATGCACGCATGTACGTTGTCCAAATTATAGCTAAGGGATTACTACGATACAGGATGTTATTCTTTTTTTTATATATATTATTATAGACAAAATATATAATGGTATATTATTTTATACTAATACGCTGAACGATACTGCAGAAATGAACACAATATGACGTGAAACAGGAGTAGCTATATTGCCTATTCAAGACGCCGTGTGATAGTATATTTAACACGATATTAAATAATATGATTACAATGTTTTATAAAAGCACCCTTTTCCAAGATTTCAGGATATGATACGCCAGTACGAAAAATATCCATGCATGTCCAAATTTTACAGAGGGTATAGTGATGACAAAAACAATATTATGTCCGTTATGGGATTAATGTTTTTAACTTATATTAAACGATTAAAATATAACATAAAATTATATTATGATACTATAATAATACAACGTTTTGCGTTATTATTTAATTATATCAACTCAATTTGAAAATAAAATAAAATTCCAGTCGTATAGTATGTAAGTGTTTGTGTGTGAGAGAATGTGTGATTATTTTCGTATACATCGCATGATGAATATATTATTTATATTAAAGACTGTATTTGAATAGAAGTATTTATTATTATACTTATTATACAAGTTGTAATATTTTAGTGTATTCATTTAGTATAAATTCAACGTTTTCTTCTGAATTTTTTTTTTCATATATTTTATTCAAATTGAATATAGATTATTTTATGAACTTATTTTACATGAAATACATATAAATTATTAACATTAAAATTAAAAACGTGTAGATATTTATTTTTATCCCCAACTATTGTAAAATAAATAACTTTTTTTACTTTAAAATTATCACAAAAAAAATGTATTTCATAAGTACATCTAAATAGTCAAATGGTACCAAAATAAGAAAGTTTTTTCTTACAGTGCTTTATTTACTTTCCCTAAACTAGAGTATAATTAATCATAATTAAAGTATCACAGTTTTCTGAATTATTTTTTTGATAATATATGCCATTTATGGATCATTAGACAAAAAATGTGAATACACAGAAAATAATAAATACCCCTGAATATTTTATACAATTTTCACTGTGATTAAAATAATATATATATATATATATATATACTAGCTGACCGGGTAATACTTTGAAATTACTAGATATCAGTCTATTTAGATATGTTTAGCAATATGTGAATAGTCCGATAATTAATTTGATTAATCTTTTTAATATAATTTTATAAAATGTGAAATATAATTGTTTTGTTATAATAAACATTTTAAATAATATATATATATATAAATGTATATTTAATATAATGCCTTAACAGTATAATAATAACAAAAAAAAACAATTTATGTGATAGGATTATATGGTTAAAAAAAATAAACTATTTAATTTCCTATTTGCGTGAAATAATATAAATAACAGAAAGGTACCTATATTATAAAATTCATTTAATATACAGTTTCACAACCATCTAAGTGTTCAATTTAAACAATATAATTGAACAAAAGTCAGGTTAAAATACGAACAAAAATAATAAAGAAAAAAAAGATTTTTGATGTAGGTTTCATAAATTTAAAAAAGTACTTGCTGCTTCTCATGTTTGTTTATAGTAAAGAACAGTCGTAAAACATATAATTTCTAAAATAAGACAAGCTTTATATTTTATACTTACAATTTTTTTTATCACTATAAAATGGGAAATAATATAATATGTAAATGTCACAAAGGTTTAATATTTGTTATGGTTATGTAGTAATATAATTTTTATTATTTCACCACAGAAGTTGTCCATACGTATACCTTCTAATATATTATATTTAATAAAACAAGCACATGTGTGTTTTATACGTTTTATTTTAATATAGAATAAAACAAATATATGATCAGCACTATATTATATGAGCTCTAGACTCTAGATTCTAGAGTCTCAGTAACCCGATATCATGTTATAAATCCACCACATGCAGTTATTCATTTAATAATAATGATAGACAATAGAATTACTATTATAAAGATTAACAGTAAAAATATGTCTTTTTTTTAAAAAAAATATTGTATTCTGACTAGTTCACGGGTTAACAGCAACTAAATACCTATAATATACTAGGTATAAAATATATTATACAAATAGTAGATTCCATTTACTTTTCACTCATAAATAATAAAAATGAAAAAAAAAAATGATAAATTTAAATAAATATGATTTTCAGAGGATTATATTACTAATACTATATCATCCACTTAGTATCGTCTATCACTGTTCAAAAGTTATGATTTGATGGAGTACTATAAGTAACTTTCGAACTATTTTGACTGCTGCAAAAAATATCCTGAAAGAAAATAACATTACATTATAATGTAATTATTATATTTTGATGATAGTACCTGTTAGATATTGAGATGCAATTTACATTTACCTAACATATGATAAAATTGTTAATGTTTAAAAATTAAAATAAAAAATGTATGTGTATTTTCATTTTGATATTCTAATTATGCAATGTATATACAACATATAATATTATTTACATATTATAAAACTATTATGTTACATTGGTGAAATTTATAAGAATGTTAATTTCACAATGTATTTTTCAAAATTTTAATACATAGAAATATAACTACATTATAAAATGATTTTATACTTAAAAAATTTTTTATTTATGAATAATTATAAAAAATTACCGATGCGTTCGTTTTAAACATGCAATTGAAAATGTAGTTTCTAATAAGAATTACATGTATTAATTCACTGAACACTCAATTATTGAGAAGAACAATATTGTAAAATAGACTGATATTTTAACCAAACGTAAATAAAAAAATTTAAAAATTTAAAAAATATATAAGTAGATTATTTTTTTTTCATATGCATAGTATACCCAAGAATAGTTATATATCAAGTTTTAATATTTAACTAATATAACTTTGTATAAACATTAATTAGAGTCGTATAAGTTAAATTTATAGTTATAAAAATTATTTCATTTCAAAATTATAATAATATATTAGAACTTATGTATTTTAAGTGAGAATTATTTCCATGTTACATTACGGTATCCGGTGTTCAATAAGTTTATAAATAAAACATACCATTATGTTATAAAGGGTTTAATTTTAAAATGTATTACTGATAGGTAGACTCATTTATAATCTAAGAATTACTAAAAAAAATAAAAGAAGAATATTTTCAGTTTTATATTGGCAGTTATTGTTGTTCAAGCTTTCAAGTTATTAGATTTTAGAATAGAATAAAACTACGACAGATTAAGTCTGATTTTAATTAATAAAAAAATACATGTGAAAAAAGTTTGAAATACCTCAGGAACTTCGTTATTATTTCATAATTATATGCAAATAAAAATAAATTCACACTAATTAAGTATAATTATTATGTTATATTTAAATAGTATGAAAATAATTTGATTCTAAGAAGTGTATTACAAAATTGTTTACGAATTTATAACGGCTACATATTTTATATATAATTACAAAACTTGCTTATTAATACTATGACAGAAATAGTAAAAATGCAATGTAATAAAATATAAAAAGTTACTAATTGATGGAACATAAACATGTTAAGACTTTTGAAAACATAAAATACTGCAAATTTAATGTAAGTAAGATTCACATTTTCAATAAATTAATTTATATATTATTCTATATTTTAGTTATATTTTGTACCAACTTATTATAAATTTGATTTTGATAAATAAAATCTCGCGAATTAATATGGGATAAGCAAATTTAGTCGACGCAGTTGAATTTTCATTAAAATAATATTAAGTTAAAAAAAAAAAACAGCTTTTGCATCACAATCATATTTTATATAGCACTATAATAAACCAACAATATAATAATTATTAATAATTTATAATAACGTTGGTAAGCTCTTTTTAATACGATGAATACTAAACATCGTATACATAGATATATTAGAAATAAATTATTATTGTATTATGCATGTATTGTATACTGTGACGTACAGCTAGTGTATAAATTCATGAATGAATTCGTTGTGGTGTCGGCAGCCTTGATTGTTATACGTGAAGTTACTTCCGATCATAGTCGAGTGTGATCGAAATATTTTGTTATATTGTTTGGATAATTTATTGTTGTTATAAATACGTTTTTAGATACTAGAGAGTCGTTGTTTTTAATAATGAATATTTATGTGTAGTACACAACGAACACCTGTTCGTTTTCGATAAACATAATAATAGTATGATTAATATCGTTTTAAAACGTTATAATATTATTGATTCAGCGATCACTATAACTACGATAATAATATTATTAAATTAGCAGTACTAAAAAAAAAAAAAAAAACAGTAGATGATGATACGCTGATTACTTTAACACTTTAAAGTTTAAATACCTTTTAAGTTCAAGGACTTAATTGTGTGTTTATTATAGACACCGGTTGTTCAGGCATTCTTTGCAATACAGCATTATTTCAAAAATAATATCTTACAAATATAAAGACATTTCAAATATATAAGCGTTAAAATAATTATGATGAATAATAACTTCAAATTTACATACTCCTAAGTTTATTGCATTACAAAATAAGAAATGTATATAGCACTGTTAATATGATATTATATTCAACATTCGAGCATATTCAATATTACAATTCTATGTCAATTTTATATAATGTTATAAAAATATTATTATATTTTTGAGCGTAAAAAAAATAATCTCACTATTCAATGATTGTACCTACGTCTTCACAGAATAAAAAAAATGCTAAAAATTTGATATTTTCATGGAAACATTTGTTAGTTATATATTCATGAAGTGAAAAATATTTTAAAAATATTTCTAAATTTTAAAGTATTGTACTTGTAACTTAAAATACTACACGACAATATTCTGCAAATATCAATTTCAATATATCAAACACAGCTTATTCATTTTAAATGTAAACTTTTGTTATCGAATCGGTGACCAGAAGCCGTTCTTTTAAAATCATTTTTAAAATGTTGCTTCATATACCAAAAATATCATTATTGAGTATGACGTATGTCTCTAGTACCTAACCAATGAATCTATTTTGAATATTATGAGAATCCTAACTATGCTGCACATGGTAAAATTTAAATAATATAATGAATAATGATACAAAAAAATAACCCCTATAAAAATACAAATTATAACGTGTTTGTGATTTGTTTGATACTTTATACTAGTGGTGACCGACTTGCGACTCTCATCAAATCTAATGGCATAAAAGTGTTATAGAGTATTATTTCCTTACATAAAATATAATTGTTTAGCTTTTAGCGTTTTAGCTTTTGGTGTTTTTAAATAATGAACTGTTAACAAGTTAATTTGAATTTGTGATTACTGATTAGAAATATTTAGTATTAATAACAACTACGTATCTATATACAATAATCTACGATACCATAACACTTATTCCGAATAAAATAGGTACAATATAAACTACGTAAATTGTATTTTACTGCTGATTATTTTAAAATAATATGTCGGTTAGATACTTGTGCTAATTATTTATTCTACCATTTCGGTATTTGACGCTAATAAAGTATTTTATTTCAGAATAAAGCATTTGACACGTCTTAACTGGGGACGCTTGTTAATGTATTTTGTCACTGCCACGATTCCACTATCTACGTCATCTGCACATACAATTTATCAATACACCCGACTAGAATATTATCGTCTCCCAGGTTTATCCAATACGTTCAAAATGCGATACGAATAGCTTATAACAGGTATTTTCAAATTCAAATGGTAACAGCGTCATATAGGATTTACTTCATGTAATTCGAAAATTTGTCCTCTTCAAACTTTAAGACACTTTAATCGACTTGGATTTGTTTAAATCAAACATCGTTCTTTTGTTATCATTTATCCACATAAACAAGATAAAACTTGTTGATGTCTTATTCCGAAAAAAATATTTAAAAGATGTATATTGCACGATTTATTTAGTTTGCAAGTTGGGTTCACAATTTTTTCAGTGGTTGAATGGAGGTAAGTTGATCTTTCCACCACCCATCGTAAGATAATTGTACGAACTTACGATATTTAATAAAATTAAAATACTCAAATATAAATAAAAAATTTGGGTACTCTAGAAAAATTCTAAAATTCTTAAAACCTGTTGATTTTAAAGTTACAATAAATAACAAAATTATATATTGTTCCTTTTCTTTGGAGTAAATTTTAATTATTTTTAATTGTTAATTTTTATTGATTAAGAAGTAGATCATACAGTAATAACTATGACTTAGAAAAAATATAACACGGAAAATTCAATTATATTTGCAGCCACAAAATAAAAATTACTATTCGGACACTGAACAAAAACAAAAACCTATCTATTACGGAGATATCTTACAGTCTTGATTTGCATGAATAAAAAATATGATTTCTTTTTTTTTATTAAAAGAAAAATATGGAAATCAGAATATGAACAGGATTTTTTTTTGTCCCCTAATATTCTGTTTTTGACAGATTTTTTTAAATAGCATCTAAAATCTGTTTTCTAACCAATTGAGTTCTTAAATGTATATGATTGCCTATTAGTTGTATTCACAGCTGAAGTCCCAGCAAAATTTCAACTTTAAAATAGCCAAAATATCCAACCATTTGCTTCATACATTTTCTGTCACAGAAATATGTGTACACTATGTATTATACGTCATATACGTAGGTATATACTTTATAAAATTCTCAGGTATATGATTGCATACACTTTATCATTTATACTTTCCGTATCCATTATTTACACCCTAAAACATTACTCTATTACAAGCACAACTTTAGCTCATAGATCGAAATAGATTGAAAATGTTTTAAAGACAAAAAATACAACTCATACATATTATAATTTTAACATCGTGAAAGGACATAAAACATTATTAAATGTAGACTCGTCCAAGCATTTTTATTTATTATGTGTGTACTATACTATTTTTAAAACGCCTGAAATTTAGTAGAATATTAACTAGAAAAAAATGGAAAAATAATTATAATTTTTGAAGGTTTAGAACGGGACTCGTATATTTATTAACAATGGCCAAACTCATCAACGAAAAAACCACCCTGAAGATTCCTAACAAATTGTCATATTATATCCGTAAGCTCATTTAACTGATATTTGTTTACCTCATAGTTTTACTCATCTTGTTCACTGATTGTCAAATGGTTGAAGTTAGTTCATTCAGCTTGGAAATCTGGCGTAATTATGCAATTTATAGCTCAAATCATATTTATTTTGGTACCATAGTCAGTAAAATATTTATAAATAATTATTTATAAAATATATGCCATATAAAAACCATTAAATGTGTACTTTTATTTGATAAAATAAATCACGTATTTATGAAGACTTATTTTTCACGATCTGGTGCATAAAAATCTCTACTTTGACGGGTCGCTTCATTTAGCATTAATATATTAAACAGACGTATCAGACACTAAAATATCAGTTTCTAAGGGAATTTAACGTAAATAATTTATTGATTTACTAACAAAACAGTTTACGTTTAATGATTGTAAAGTTAAAGATTAAAAAAAATTGAACTTGTTATTCTATAAATAGACAGTTTTAGTTAAAAGAATAATATGTAGATAAATTAAATATCATATAATTTGTTCTACTAAGCTGTATATAGATACAAATTTAGTATATTAGTATAATTTAATTTGACACTACACAATAATGCTATATACATTGACAATTTTAATAGAACGCTTTTATTAAAACTTATAGATTATATAAGCGTCATAAACTCAATCTGTTATTATATTTTTATATGTATGTACTAGATATAATATACCGTCATGAATTCCATACATCTTTATTCTGCAAGTGATCGATAATTTTACTATATTAATCCAATAAAACATATCCTATACTTTGTAAAATATATTTTACATGTAATACGCAATGAGCTACAGTAAAATGAATTAAACCATTCCAGATAATTACGGTTGCACTATCTAGATCAAATAATAATTCATCGACCGATAAATATATTATAGAGTACATCTATCAGGTATATTATATCAGGTACCTATATTATACGGTGAAGGCCATTCATATTTTCGTTTTTGTGGAAACGAGGTAAGAAAGTTTAGTAGTTGTCCGAAATTGATGTCAAACCTAAATATTATGTAAATATTTACCATTTTGATCTAAAATTTAAATCTATTAAAAGTAATTTCATATTTTTTCAATTTAAAAAAAATTATCGTTGTTTTTTTAATTTTACCCATCATAAAAAATACACGTATAACTATTTTGTAAATTATTTTTTATTCATTTAATTTTTGAAAACGAAGTAAAACAAATTGAAATTTTCAAAACAAATGTATTCTGAAAATTGGTGAGAGAATTTTAAACAACTGACAAAGGTTTTAAATATGATAACTATAAGTCAGATTTAAGGTGGCAGATATTTCTTGATTTAAGTTTGAGCCTATTGAAAAGTAAAAATACATTCACGTATTCGAGTAGTATTTCAGTTTTAATCACACATTCGTAATTATGACAAGTCAGGTGTGTCACTCACGGATATGACTCGCGACATACTCCCCTCACATGTACACTCACACACACAAATAAATTGTGCAATCAATCGATAAATAAACAAACAGTGACTATAGCTGACAAGTTTCTAATTATAAAGACGTGCTGTTAAATTTAATAGCATTATTTACAGTTATTTTTTATCGAGTTAGGTGTTTAGGTGTAACAATATCATTATTGTGAAGTTGAGTTGTTTAATGTTTGTTTTGTTGTAATATAAAAAAAAATAATAATAATAATATTGGCTATTTATTATTTTTTGAATAAGGTCCTAAAATAGTTGACAAAATCAGAAAAATATGTGTTAAGGTACTAAATCTTATTATTTTTTTTTTTACAGTAATTCAATTTAATATTTATAAATATTTTGGCACAATTTTACTATCCCGAAAAGTGTTTTCCGAAACGTATAAACGAGAAGTATTGAAAACCAATTGATTTATATCTTTGGCACACGGAAACTAAGATATTTTGTGTTTATTATTTATTTTACGATTTCACGGACAATAAAAAAATGTTCATTATTATTTTATATGCACTTTTATTGTTTTTATGTTGTTTTTATATAAATATAATATATATATATATATATACATTATACACGTTTAACAGTGATTCAACAATAATTAACTACTTAACGAAGTACACATTTTATGCACTCGTAAAATCATAACTGTTAATATTTTCACAAAATACCTTGTTGTCGATAAGTTTAAAATTGTAAGTTGTTCGAGAATTACCGACTCTTGATAAATATACCTGATTATCAATTTTAGGACATAAATCAGAAAAAAATGAAAACTTGGCGAATTTTATTTTATTTTATTTTTTTATACACCCCTATACATATTGACGAGCAAAAAAAAACACTCCCTACGTGTAAAGAAAAAGGGGTTAAGGGGTAAAAACAGAGTGAAAAAATTCTTTAGAACAAAAGCTGGGGCCATGGCGATGAAACAGCTACTACGAGACCTCGTCTGCGGTTGAAAGGGTTGTGCTATGTATAATTTTTTTTTACATCTCTCTCCACAAACCTCTCTCTCACCACCATTTTTCGAGTGTGTCTAAGCTCTTCAACATATTCTGGATCGATATATTTCAAGACAAAGTGGTTTTTGTAGCTCTGAATTTTCAAAATGCAGTTGCTCAGATATTATATAATGATTAGCCAAAGAGTGAAATCGTTAAATAATTATTATTACTATTACTATTAGGTTTAACTGTTGAAAATTTAAATTTGTATAGCTTATGTGAATTAAGAAGTAGTTCACCGTTATAATACAATGGGGTATATACATTTTTTTTAGTTAAAAATTAGCTTCATCAACAATGGTCATTGAAAATGATTTATTTACATATTATATGATACACTGTCAACAAATATATACATTATAATATAATTTACACGATTTAATGATCAGAGATACAAAAGTTTGTTGTGTAAATTGACAATGACATCGAATTTGATGGTGTTGTAGATGGATTCAGGGTCCTGATTATATGCATATGATAAATCTATATTCATAGATAAATAGTGATAATATATTAATTAAATTGATATTGTTACATTTTTAATTTTAAAGCTTACACGTTTTATGTACAATTCTATCAATTCATAATAAGTAGTAAATACAGTTCCACGTTTTAAATTTTTTTAATTAACTTGAATGTTTATAGTTTTTCTTAAATTATATAATAAACATTATGTAATAGAGGTACTGAACATTTGAAAATGAAAACAAAGTATGGTTAGTTAAAATGTCTTAAGGTGTCCAAATAACAACTTAAATTGTCATTCTTATTTTCAGGATAGATAAGTAGATTTTTGACATGACTTGAATGTTATCTTTTATAGTTTATCCATTTTAGAATATTACGGTTAAAAGTTATCCAGCAGGACCGATTAATGGTTTTAGGATTTATCCACATATACTTTTATACTAATCAAATATCTATAACCATCCGGGTCACTATATATATATTTTTTAAGTTAATACGTTCTTGAATTTAAAAGCTTAGTACATTAAATTATTTGATTTTTAACAATAAAGTTAAAATTGATTACTATTAAAATTATAACGTTATTTATATACGACCAACATATTATATTATTACTAGAACAAATAATTTTTGTTCTTTATAATAACAATAAACCACTCATTACTTCTTAAAAAATTGTATAAAACAAATTACATTATCACTTGCACAAAATTCGAAATGAACATATTATTATTAGTTATTTTGTACATAATGACTTAATATTAATACTTAAAATATAATATAATACTGTTGAAATTAAATATAATGTATTTATTTAAATAAATTATTAACGTGACTATTGAAATAAATATTATAAGTATAGCTTTTACTAAGTATCCGGTACTATTTTGGAATTAGTGAGATCTATTGAACGGTATATTATTAAAAATATATTTATTTCTGAAGTGAAACGTTTGTTAATTATTTGGATCAGAAAGTCAGTCAATACAATTTTGCTCTAAGTAACTTATAAATAAAAATTATATTATAGCTCTAGACTAAATATTTCATGTATTGATGTAAAATCTTTTGCAAACTTAATCTTAATTAATTCATTGTACCTCACGACAGTCTTGTTGCAGATTTTTTCTAGTCTTTCTCAATTTTATTATTAATTAACTCGGTGTTAAATTTGAATACGTGTTAATAAATAATTTTTTATGAAATTGTATTTTGAATATTATACTTCACTAAAAGTTATTTCCGAGTACTTACTTACAGAACATGTTGAACATATTATTTTGTATGATTACAAATACAACTATATAAATGATTGCGTCTTGTTGATTAGGATAGTTCAATCGTATATATTATTAATACATTTAATTGGATTTAAAAATGTCATCATTGCATAGACGATTCATTTATGCAGAATACTGCCGGCATTTTATAACTTTGAATAGTCATATTGGTATTTTAGACGAAATATAATAAAATATATATCGCTCATAATGGGCTACCGCCACGATTTTGAATCAATATTTACCATTTAAAACAAATTACCACTATTCACCGGGGGGACGAGAGCAGCTATTCGAATTGGAGTTTCGTTGTTGCCTCTGCAGTTTATTCGGTTACATAATTTATTGATATAAAATGAAATAGGACTGGTGTACCTATACATATATAGTATATAGGCACTAAAATACAAACCTACTCAATAGAACCAATAAATTATTATATACATATACGGCCAAAATGGTGAAATATTGAAAAAAATAAGTGTGTTACTGCGTATTATTGCACGACAGTTACACAAATAACGTTATACACATGGATAGATATTTATTTAATTGTATTTTTGGTCAGCTGTTTTTTAAGTATTTTTAAAATTAAGTCCTTTCGAAAAATAATTATGATATTTTATCCTTATTTATATCTTTATGGCGTAAATCTTTAAAGTTATTCGTTGTTACCACTTTAAATGTATCAAATATTGTCAACCTATTAGTTAAACTGCAATAATAATATAATACTATAATAGTATTAAAGTTAGGTTAGTTTTAAAGTAAAAAAAAACAAATATTTTAGTACACTAGTTTTTAAAAATATCCATTAACAACATGTTTTGATTGAATATTTTTTAATACGAACGGAAACGATGATCATTAAGCATATTTCAGTATACGACCTCATCGTTGATAACCTAAATATGTTGTTTGCAGAGATGACTTTAGTTTTAGTAGCTACAGTGAAGTCATAAATATCGCGAATGTGTCTATAGAATATTGAGTTCATAGTTACAACAATAATTTAATGGACTTATATATTGTACCAGCCTATTGTTTGAAATATATATTATTATAAACACGAGGTTTAAAGTGATTTTTACAATAGTCGTGATTAATATACTTAATATAGTACTAAACTAAAATATATTTAAAAAAAAAAAATAACTACGATTTGATTACAAAACTTGTTCGACGTACCAAGTTCATTTACTCAAATTCACAATACGTTATAAGCAAGAAAATTGCTTAACACTTGTATATTATATAATACAATATAAACAACAAAAATAAAGTTCTATATTTTAATGCGGATATCTAACTGGATTTTCTCGAAAAACTGTATTTGGAAGCCAGAATCTGTGTATTTTTTAATTTTATAAAACAATATCCAATTTATTTATTTATTGATCGGTTATATGGTAATTTCTTTTAATCCATATAGTATAATATATTAAGTACATTAGGAAGTCGTTTTTTTTTTTTTTTTTTTAATTATTTTCTTGATATATTTTTTCGTTTACAATCAGTTGTTGATATCACGATCATTAGGTAAGGTAAACTAAAACACTAGGTAATATACTTTTAATGAAACGTACCGATATCAATTTTGTTTTTGTATATAGTAAAATCCAACGGTCCATTCTACAAAACTTCCCGTTTGTAATAATTATTACATGCGTATTTACGCGTGGGCAGTGTCAATGTTATACGGTCGACCAATGACATTCATTGTGTGCAATATATAAGAGCTTTGCTCACCCAGATTTAAAGGTCAAAATAGCGACGCATGTTGAAAAAATCAATAATTGAGACTTCTTCAAAATAATACGTGAGATTTATTATAATACGACTACGGTAGTGTGAATGTATTAATAATAATAATAATATTACGACCAATCTCCATATCGATTATATAATAGAAAGTGCATGTATCTATCATGGGGGTGATCGGCGGACGAGGAAATTATTTCTCGTATCGAATATTATATAATATACTAATATTAAATTGTACAATATATCGAGCACCGGTCGTTTATTAACTCAATTCGTTATCAGAGATCAGGCACAGTCATTGATAATAATGGTCGACACCATCAACACAGTCTTCACCATCAGTAGGTTCGCGAATGTCACGTCCACGAGTACGATGATAATAATAATAATAATAATAATAATAACAATAATAATAAAAAACCTAATAATAATAACAATTCGTGAATCGCTCTCAGTGTCCGAAAACGTGGTATTAAGTCTGGCCCGCGGGTACGGCGTCACCACAGGAAGATAATATATTATTATAATAATTCGTGGTGTTTTTTTTTTCAAAATCGGTCGCGAATAATGGATTCCCGTATAATGACGTTAACGAGAGACAATAATATGTTAGGTACATACCCCCACGCTACTATTACTTGACAATAGATTATACATATATTTTTACGATTCCAACTTTGCCATTTCCTCCGAGAGCATATTCCACTGTTCTCGTCTATGCGTGCGTGCGTTACAGAATTACATTATACAATATACGATGCACATATATCTACATGATGTCGGCAAGTTTATACATTGTATGGTATCAAGAAAAAAGGAGGTCAAATTGTGTGTTTTGATATTACACGGTTCCTTAGTTACACGCCGTGATGTGCGCATCGAGGTGTTTAAGCATAAAATGCGGTTTGTTCCAATGCAATTATCACATATCGTATTACATAAATTAAAATAAATATTCTAGATGTTGGCGAGCAAGAAGTATACATATACAGAAATGCAGGTTTAAGGTAACTAAACTATAATAGTACCCGTTTGGACTTGTGTCACAATTTTATTATTGTTTTCAAAGTGAAACATACATACAAAGAACTTTCATTCGACGAATTTTTTTGTTCAACAGAATATTTTAAAGAACAAAATCAAATTAATAACAAATTTACGCGAATCACTTTAAAGTATTTCTTTATAGTAAGCAATTTTTTTTATCCGTCAAAACTTTCTAATATGTAAATTTTACTGTATTATTATTATTGTTTTGTTGTATGAATGAACGTGATAAGTTGGATATTGTTCATATAAAAACAATGATGATTAGTTAGATAATTATTATTAATATTGCAATCGTAATGTTTAAAAATCAATATTTATCGATCATGTAAAAAAAAACGCTTATACTATCTAAAATGATACAGTTATTGTATAGTGTATATCACAAATAAAAAATAAATAAATATATTTTTTCAAATAATGTATTTTCATACTTAAAATACTCTAAATTGTATCTGAAATTGCAAATAATATAAATAATACGTAGGTAAATAAACATAAAAGCTAATTTATTATTTAAAATATCTATTGATAAGAATAAATATTTTTTTTTTGATAAAAATGTTTACTTAATTTAACAATTTTGTATTGGATAAGGATATATCATAATTTACGTATAAACAACATCAAATGTTTGAAATAAAAAAAATAAATCATGACGCAGACTAAGTTTCATTATAATACATTATATAGAGTTTAATGCGTTTCATTGCAAATAGTATACTATTCCGCATTGTATCATTTTCACTGTCGATATTTTTCCCCTGAATATTTCTCATTTGAAATATAGTGCAATAATACGATGCTAGCTCCTCCACCCTTAATATTTTCCATCTATATTTCATATTTATCACATATTATTTATAGAAATACTGTTTTTTAATACTTCATCATTATTTTGTTTATTTACTTTTCAAAGAGCTATATATTGGATTCAATTGTATTATAAAAAAATATTATTTATTCAATATGAAGAAATAAAAATGTATCCTCTATGTCTAAGTGTATTAATAAAATAAAAGTTGTCATAAAAATATTATATATTTCACTAATAAAATACAGTTATTTAATGGAGCGAGAATGCTTTTAGATTTAAAAATGTTGCTCATTTAAAAAGAAATTATTCAATGTAAATATTAAAATATGATACAGAAACTACTTTTTACTCAAAAGTTCAAATTTATATTGAAATCAAGTACAATCTAAATAAAGATTTATTATTATAATTTTATAATTTCTTAATTATAATAATATAATACGGTATAATACAAATTAATTTTCAAAATCATTCGTTAAAAATATTATATATGTAATTAAAAATTTGAAATATGATCTAAAATTGTTTTATCAATGCATCTTCGTATCAGCAATTTCATACACAATATATTATAATATTTACTTAAATCATTTACTAATCAATAATACTCAATTACAGTACCTAATGACCCGTTCAACTTGTGTAAGGCTGCATGGCGTAGACAATATAAAATCCATTATAAAAATACAATAAAGTATTACGTGCATTTTCATATTTATTATAAAAATAATGAGCGTTTAAAATAATATGCTCCTAAGGTTACAAAGAAAGCTCTATGATAAATGGTTTTCAAACAATTAAACATAATATAGTAGTAATTTATCAAATTTACATATTTGGATTTAAGAATAGGTTGACCAATATAGTCTAATATTATATACAAAATTAATATGCAAATTATTCATATTATATGTCTCTATAGTAGGTATATAACTTATACGTAAACGAGCTTGAAAGCGTAATATTCACGTTAATTATAAAACTAAAATTAAAGAATGGAATATACTATGCCGTACGTCAATGTGTGAAAACTCGTAATTTTGAAGTCACGCATTGAATACAATATAATACAATTGTGTTCAACGACGTAAACATAATTGACGCATTCGTGAAGTCGACGAAATATTGTTTTATTTAGATGTTGTGAAAAAGGATGCAATAATAAAATATAGGTAGTTGTATAATAGTAATAACGAAACCGATGACAGAGTTCCGACAAGGGTAAAACGCATTACTGACAACATGGCTGCTGCACACGTCATTAACATTTATATCGTACCATATCGCATAAAATAATAAAAATAATATACGTACAAGATGAATATGAGATTAAGTGGGTGTGTGTGAAAATTTATTTAGAACCAATCTGGTAGACGGATGGACTAGGTCGATAGGTTAGCATAGGGTTTGGTAAACTGCATATTTTAAACTTCATGATTGTAGCTCAGTGGGCATGTCTGTTCAACATTCACTAACCACCTCCGTCATTGCCTCCGTCTTCGTTATTCTACCACAAAGTACGTGATCCGACAGTGGTGAGGTTTCAAAATTGTGTTACAGGACAAATTAGGTGTTTGTGTGTGTGTGTGTGTGTGTGTGTGTGTGTGTGCAGACAAGGTAACGCCAGTGATCTACAAAGGTTTGAAATCAGATGATTGTGTGGCACAAGGGAAATAGTACCGAACAATAAAAGCATTTTAACGGTGGCAATGTAGGTTGGGCCGTATAATACATCCTAGGTGTATTTAGGTATAACAGTGGAGGTAAAACGAAGAAGAAGATGTATATACAAACACATACACACACGCAAATGTGAGTAACCGACGAGTGTGTACTACAGCTTGAGGGATATATATATATAAATATGCTTGTGTGTGTGTTTAACGGCGGTGGTGGATTCTTCTTTAGGGCACCTGTGTAAGAAATTACACATTTTTTTCACGTTTCCCTGCTCGACTGTACTCGAAATTCATCCAGACCTGCTGTTAAATAAGAACGTTTCTCACCAATGATGAGCGAGTGGTTTTGAGGGGGGAAGTAGGTAGGTACACGTTTTATCGGCGTGGCCGCGTCAAGTAGTTGCCGAAAACGTACACGTAGTATAGTAGTTTTACTGAAGAAAAAATAGCCTCACATAAGAAACAAAACGTGTAAACGATTGTTGACTGCAGCTGAGTACGAGTACCCATACCTGCAATTGAACGGTTGTATAGTATTACGACAGGGAGCGAAATGTGGAATTGTGTTCGAGGTGAGAGATACGTTGAGGGGGTGATAGAGTGGGAGGAGAAAGACAGAGGTAAATCGATAAACATAGATAGATAGTTGGGTAAAAGGATCCAAGGATAAATACATGCTGTAAAGAAAAAATCGTGAAAAGCGACGGGTAGAAAAGTGTAGTAGTAGGTAGTCACGCCGACTGCGGAGATGTTGGCATGAAGGGCAGAAAAAAGGAAACTAAAGAAAGAAAATAAAAACAAAAATGTGGTACTGGATTTTCAAATAACCTGATGTAACTATGCAGGTGAAAAAAATCAAACTTTTTTTCGAGATGAAAACTTCGAGTATTAATTAACCGTGTCACTAAACGACATAAGAAATACCGAAATGGCATCGAACTTGAAACAAAGGCATTGAATTAAAATATTATAAGCTATTGAACTCGAGAACGATTTGATACATTAACTGCGTCAAACTGAAAGTAATATTTTATATTGTTACCCATATTATTATTTTCAACGTTACATTTATAGCATTAAAATGGTTTACATAAGTGCACTCATTGGACTTACTGTAATGTGATTGATAACAGACAGAGTAATCGTTAAGAGACTTTAAATCACTCATTCTTATATAGGTACGAGTATTTCCATTTTATTACTCATTTCTGATCCGATTTACAGCTTTTGAAAACATATTTTACAACGTAAGCAGGAATCAACTACATTCATAATAATATGCAATTTTATTTAAATTATAAGTACTTAATGACATTGCCATTCATTTTAATTTATTTCAATCGTTTTTTGACGGAATTTCTTTATTAATTTGTTAATTTTAATTATTTACATATTATTTCGTATTTTATAGTTTATAGAATTATCATACAAAATTTTTCTTTATTTTATACATGCCATGAAATAAAATTTCTATTTGATTTTTAATATAAAACTTTTATTAAGTATAGGTAGGTACTCAAGAAGATTATTAAAATTTAAGAACACATCTCTACCAATAATTAAAAAAATGTCAGAATCATTATAAAGATACCAATAGTTTATACTTAAAGTATAAATTCTAAACACAACCCCATACTTTTATAATCCAATACTAAAATTAAAACGATAATTTAATTATCCTGTATTATGATATTTTGAGAAAATTCACTCTAAACACTGAATACTTGTATAAAGTAATAAACCTATTAAACATAAACCTAATTTAAGATTATTTTAAATACATACAGTTTGTTTTATAAGACATTATTTCATAGTTATTGCAAAAAACTTGAAAATCACAGTATTTTAATTTTACATTATGATAGAAAACAATTAAGTAAGCTAAACTTAATTTTGTAATCTAGTAATTATAATTCATATATAGTATTTATGACAGATTTTCCGTAAGCATTATATCTTTATATTATCATGTAAAATATAATATGTGTCTTATTTACAAGACGAGAAGATATATGAGTGCCTAAATATTTTAATAGTCAGTCTTAAAATGTCAGATTATGTAGTTATGTTAACAAAATTCCCTTGTACATGACATATTAAGTAAAGATGGATACTATGAAACAGTAGTAACAAAACTCAAATATAAAAGTATAATCAAACAAATAAACTATAAATAAAATAATATAATTTATTGTGTAAGAAATGCTTAGATAAAAGGGACATGCAATTATTTTGATCAAAAACTGAACGTTATAAATATTTTGATAAAATCATATAAAATGTTTCTGCACTTACTTTAATTAAAAACCTTTTTTAATTAAATAACAATATTATACTCCCAATCATTATATTATACTCAAGAATTTGATTTAAAATAATTTATAAATGTAGGTAGGTAGTACTACTATAAACATCTGCTATTCATGAATAAAAGTGAAATTGTTTATTTATTGGCAATACTGGAAGCCGTAATAAATTTTAATGAATTATTAAAGCAGATTTATTTTTATTTTAGTACAGGTACATATTATAATAATCTAGGACATTTATAGGATTCATATTAGATATATTCTATTATACATACAACCACAAACAGGGGTAAAATATAATTTTATATCTAAAACTATCAATCACCTTTTTCTAAGAAAACATGATTTTTTTCGTGTTGATTACTGACTACAATTATAATAATTATTATATTATAAATAAATGTTTTAAATTTATATTTGCATGAAATATATTCCAAAACCAGGTGTAAGAAGTTTAACAAAAAATATACTTACACTTGTATTTATATTATGTCGTTTATTTATTCGTAGAATTAATTTTTATAAAAGTACATATTATAAATGTATTTATAAACTTCTTTATGCAAATGCAAGTGTAAGTATTTAAATACTTTTTTAAAAGTATTTTTTACGATACTACTTTTGAAGCTTTTGTACATACTCGTATACAAATTAAAATCAAGCCTTGAATAATTTTAATTGCTGAATTTTTATTACTTTGCATTTCCTTATCGAGTTAATCAACACAAAAGAAAAAAACAAAAGATTTATTTTTAATTATCAGTGCCTCACACTTTATTTGAGAATTAACACACAAGTTAAGTATAAATGATAAAATATATAAATACGTATAACTATGTAGCACGCATAAATATTATATAATCATAACTTCCTGAATAATAGAGACAAATATTAACAGTAGTTCGGCTTACATTTGTATATTAAAAAAACATTCATTGATCGCGTACAATTTAATAAACCAACAACCAACCAAACAATTCATTATATATTTCTTGTCGTCATATTCGTATTGAAAACATTCACATCGCAATGAAAAACTATTGTAAACAAAGTTTATACTTAAGTAATAACACGACTTTTACTAAAATAAAACATATTTGATATAATTAATATGATGTGAATTTTGATGAATTTTCATGTATGTGTAAGTATTAAATTTTAATTCTACTTTAAATCGTGCACAATAATGCATTTAATATTAATCAAAATGTTTATTAATGATATTATAACTATTATACAAATAAAAAGTTTTTAATAAACAGAATATTGAAACTGTTAACTGACAAACAAAATAACAAATAAAGTATCTATTTATAGTTATTATAGTACTTAAAATAATAAAGTAATACTATTTTCCCAAATTTTCAGTAAAATACATTTT
This sequence comes from Aphis gossypii, assembly GCF_020184175.1. Lineage (NCBI taxonomy): Eukaryota > Metazoa > Arthropoda > Insecta > Hemiptera > Aphididae > Aphis > Aphis gossypii. The sequence continues at coordinate 75,169,953 of NC_065530.1, forward strand.
TAGATGAAAAAATAAAATTTCCAAAATAATATTAATTTCTACTCATAAATTTCATTGCATCTCAATTTAAAAATATTAATGTTTATTTTATATTGCGATGTATCTATTATAAGCCTAAATTATAGCTTTTATGTATTTTAATTTAAATAATTCTAAAATATATTCATTAGGTAAGTGGCGTAATTACATAGTGTACCATAGTGAGTTATATCTTATAAATTTTAAAATATTGAAAACGTTATTTATATTTATCTCAAAATAACAAAAGGCAATTTTTTCACCTAAAATATGTAATAAAATTATATAAGAAACCTTTTAATGAAAGAATATTTTCTCCAACCTATACGATAAATAATAAAAATGTCTTTTAAATACTCAATTGGTATTAAAATAATTTAAAGTACTACTATCTAAAAGTAGTTCATAATCATTTGGATACTAATTATTCTTGTTACTATTAAAAAATAAACTGTTTGTAACTAGATTGATGTAGCCATATAATATATCTTTTCAATTCCATTAGTTTATGTTATAATAATATACTGAACTAAATAGCTAACACAACGGTTAAACTGGAAGTAATAAAAATAAAATTCCTACTTACAATATAAAATAAAAAACAATTTACACATGTGAACAATGATTAAGTTAAAGAATTTATAAACCTAAAGAATAATTTTTGTTTTGAAAATGTAACAAAGGTTTTTTTTTCCATTAGTAATCTAACATAAAATATGTATTTATCCATATACATTTTTATCATTAAACCTTCTACTTTTTGTAAATTAAATTACATGTCTAAATTAGCTTTTAATATTCTTTTCTACAAATAACCTATTATCTTGTGCCATCCATTTAAATATTTTAGTTGAGTTAACTCCTCGAAATGTGTCGGATTCAATTTTTATTTTTAAATATTACAAACGTAAAATATGATATTACATTTTTCTATTTTTATGTGAGTATATTAATTACCTGATGTGCATTGTAAGTGTATCAATAACGCATTGTTTTCTGAAACCCGTATTATTAATCTGAAAAAAAAACAAACAAAAATATAGTTATCAGCATTACGCAAAGAACATAATACAGCATAAATAATTAAGTTATTAAACGACACTAGAACACTTTCGTACAGAAAGTATCTATTTGTCTTATTATTATCCTTAATGTATCCATTTTATCTGTTAATTATTAACATAATTTAATAAAAAAGTAAGTGGAAAAAATAGCAATAAAAAAACTATATTTAAAAATATCGATATAGAGTTGTACATTATCGTTTAATTATAATCCTTCTACTACAGTATAAATAACACCTTGACATTATAATAATGGAATAAAAAATAAAAAATATTTTTTTATTTTTTCTATTGGTCGGTTTTTTTTTTTTTTTATCAATATTAACACATAAGCATAATTGTATAGAATACAAATATTTAAAAATAATACTTATCAAAATACATTTTTTATATAATAAAAATATAATTAATGTTAGGTTCTATCACAGGATGGCCTCCCTCCTAATAGGTTTCATGCTGTATAATTACTTGTTGTATGTTCAAAATTGCTTATTATGCTCTGCAGCATAGATTGTAAATATTCTTTTTAAATAAAAAAATAAAAATAAAGTATTTAGTATATTGGCCGTAGAAAAAAAAGTTGAAAAAAATGACTTATCAAGCAAGGATGAGTATTTTTGATTATTGGCTTCATAACAATTTTTCTAATAGTTAAAAAAGTCTTACAGTATAGAAGACCTCTAGAAAAAAAATCTAAGTATAATATTATATTTAAATAAATTGACTTTCAAAAGAATTGTTAATCATTACCAAGATTTATTTATTTTAATAAAATAAAGAAAACAAATGAAAAGATAATAATTATAAATTAAACTTTGATAAATTAAATTGTATTCTGTAAAATTTATAAAATTACTTTTAATTTATACTCTTGTGTTACAAATAAATTCCAGTATATTTGACAGTTGAAGATAGATATGTATTTCGTATAAATACTTTTAATATATTATCAAAATTGTATGATAGCAGTATTTGATAGCCATTTAAAAATGTGCACGTTAATAATTTGACTTCATTAACAAGTAGAGTATTAAAAATTATGTATTTACACTAAAATAAATGTAGGTACTAACTGTAAGTGAAAATGTTTTTGATTTAAAAACGGTAGGTGTATTTTTATTTATTAATTAATTCATTATTTTTTTTTTTTTTTTTGCAAACTGTTAAATGATTCAAAAGTTCTATAAACCACTGATGTTTGATAGCAGTTAATATCATAATTCATTGTATATACTAATATAAATATATATATATGTCTTATGATTTATTTATTGTTATGATTATTTTAAAAAGTTGAAACATCCATTAACGAAAAAATGTACTAAATACATAAATATAAATATACTAAATTAAATAGATGTACGTTACATCTGATTAATTGTATAAATTAGATATTAAACGCGAAATTAAAATAATGGCTGTAACCCCTAAAAAAAATAGTATAGTAGCAGCGTCAGGGCTTTAGTTCCTTCAATAAATAACTTAAAAAATTTGTATGAAAATAATAAATGGTAAGAACATAATAATGTACTCAATACTCATATAGTAAGAAAAACTATCCTGTATTATATGGTCAACAATAAACCTAACTTAACTTGATGAATGCAGTAGAGCATATACAATTTACCTGAACTATATAGTATATTACACGTATTTTCCGTTATTACCAAATTATCGTACTGAACGTACTGTAATCGCTATTGTATAGTTGAAACTAAGCACAATACAACATAACACAACTGCATAAAAAATTAAGTTTGTGGTGGTTCAATTATACATATCACGACAGGTGGATAGTGTACAATAGAATTTCGGCGTGTGGATATACCCACGTAACCGTCAATCACAGCGAAAACTTTGTAGAACCTGAAACGGTAGTACACACACAGCAGAATGATTGTTTGTTGTGGCCCTAAAGGTTGAAAATTGTACAAACTATGTATGGAACAAGTGAACAACTTGTTCCGTGTGCTTCTTCTTAGGTAGAAAATATATCAAATCAGTTAAATCTGATTTATTATGAGTATTTTGAAATAACTAGATAACGGATATTTTAGACATATCTTTAGAAGTGTTGAAGCGTTTGAATCAACAATCTGAGCGGAGCGAGGAATGTGTTGGTTTTACAATAATACTTATTTTTTTTTATTCTGTGAACATTTTTTCTCCCCCTAAACTTGCTCAAAAATACAAGTGTAGCATATTTTCTGAAAGGTAATGTTCTTGAGCTGGTACTTTAAAGAAGTCATTTTTTGATTTTCGAAATAATACTCGAAATAAAAGCAGTTAAAGGAGAAAAAATGTACAACTTCACGATTATGTAATATAAAATAATTACGGTTTTGTCTATCACCATAGAAACGAATAAAATTAAATAAAAATGATCCCCTGGTCCGCTCAGAATCGTTTTTTATCAAATGCAATCATATTGCATTCAAATCGAATACCTACAGTAAAATTACACTATCCTGTCTGAGAACCGGAGGGGTAATAGACAAACATCCACCACCGAAATGTGCTGACCTACTTATATATATTTAATAACGATTTAGTATAATATAGAACAATTATTTTTTTAAGCTTTAATTTCTTTAATCTAAATAAAAATATTTAAAACAATAAATTATCATCGCATTTGTTAGACCAACTAGAATGGTAGATTGCATACTAATAAATATATTACAAAAAAATTAATAAGTATAATTAATAATGGTTACACAATAATCATTAGAATAATAATTCTTTCTATGAAATTATTTGGGAAAAAAAATCCTTTTTTTAGTCTTCAATGATTAATGGATTTATGTATTAAATATAGTAGTACCTATTTAATAGAAAACCCCATAATTTATTAGTTTAATGTTACATAGTTAGTTTTAATTAGTTGATTAATTTTGGTGGACACAAATCGAAAATGATAGTAATATAGGCCGAGAACACAGAGGGTTTTAATACTTTTTACATTCATTTCGGTACTGCATAACATACCACTAATTGGTCTTGATCAGTAACCGATTCTATTTTTACATATAGTAAAGGAAGCACATTCATTGTTATTACAATATTTTTGTATGATTTGTGCTCACCTGGTCTCAATCATACTTGTGATATTATGTATTTAATATTTTTCACATGACACGTATGATATTGGTGACTACTTATCACTAGCTGATACTAAAACAATGGAAAACCAAAAATATTTGATTAATTTTTTTATTAAATATTTTATTATTTATCTAAATGGAGATCTCGAAGAATTTATATAAATAGATAATGATAAAAAAAAAATATAAAAACGTTTAAGAATTAAAGGATTTAACTCATATATTGTAGATATTTGTATTCTATTTGTAATTTATCAAAAATATAACTGATTGTAAACAGATAAAGTAGGTAGGTATAAATAAAGAACACATATTCTTCTAAGTATAAACACTTAAAATTATTATTAATAATATCATTTTTATCTCATGTATTTTTTATGTAAAAGATTATATATTATTGTTAATAATTAATAGTATGATTTTTTTTTAATATTTATGTTATTGTTATTTATTATAAATATTAATGAGAATAAAATCCCACTCTCCCCCCCCCCCCCCCCGAAAAAAAATAACAGAAGTAACAGTAAGTATTTCTATATTAATGGAAATGCAAATTTAATTCTCAATAGTTAATTTGTATTGTCAATACTTTCTAATGAAATAAATTATATATCATTATTATGAAAAGTCTAGTAAAAATTGTTTAGTTAAAACTAGGTTGGTTTAGTTAAAAACAACAAATTTGTTAAATTGTCTTTTATAAAAAAAAAAAAAAAACCATGAAAGCTGTACCTATTATTACAATATATTTCCAACAAAACAATGCAAATTATGTATCTTCATAGTTCTATACTCATGCAAGTATAAGTTATACTGTAGAGAAAAATGAAACGTTACTAGAAAGGTTTTAATCATAGCGTCTCATTCAGTAAAATTTTTAATTATTTTTAGTGGCAATATTCCATTATTATTTTAGAAATTCATTAACCAATAATGAATGCTTTTTTGTATTTGTTTCTCCTATAAGAAAACAAATTATAAAAACCTTTCAATTTAAATAATAAAAATAAAACATTTACTTCACCTTAATTAACTAAAAAAATATTATAACAATATATTCAATACAACGTAGAACTATCATTTACAACTACCAACTCACGTGATTTTGCTTACTTAGTTTAATTAAAATTAACTAAGTTACACTGTGATATTATAAATGTTTTTTAAATTGAATAATAATTTGAAAAATTACTCAAGTATTTATTAAATAGTTTTTATAAAAACCTTATTAAAATAGACAGTAATAAACTTTTATGGTATGAAAATTATAATTAAATAATATCGCGTTGTTGACTTTCTAATATTTTATTGCTACTTGAAAGTATTTATCTATTCAAAATATAGCAAGCTCTTTGACTACCTATAATCGTTAAGTATGATTGAATTAATTAAAACCATCATGTTTACTTATTTATACATAAAAATTAAAGTACTTTCAATACATCCCTAAAATTAGATTAGTAAGTTTTAATTAAAATAATACAACAATTCACACTTTGTATAAAATAGCTAACATTCTATAAATCATGGTTAAAAAAATTGTAAATTTAATGTAAATATATATTTTTTTTAATGTTATTGAATTTACTTACAAATTCAATAAATAATTTAACGCACATTGTTATGTTTATTAAATATTTATATACAATATATATATATATAAATAATATACATAGATAATGTTATGTCATAATAATTGTAGTATTAATTAACAGTATTTAGTTCCTTGAGAATATTCTAATTGGTATCGAAGATACTAGGTAATAAAACAAATATGAAAAGCATAATAGTAATTAATTTCAAATTTATAGTTCATAAACACCCAATTAAAATTTACGTAGCATATACAAACTTAATATTTTATTCATAGAAAAATAGAAATATAGCTTACACCCTCATGAATAACAAAACAAAATAATATAATAAATTCAATTAAAACTAAAATATTTTTGATTATTTTTATTCAACTGTATGGCCAATTGATAATAAAAATTAAAATCTGTTTTTATATTTTTGACTTAAACTTTGAAGCACACTGTTAATCCCTATAATAAATTAAACTTCAATTTTATGCAAGGTTAATCGTATTATTTTTTTCTTACTATGTATACATAATATATACCTATAAATCTTAAAATGAACATTCTTTATGGTCGTTTAAGGTTTGAAAAGCTTCCTATGAACACCACAGTAAACTGAGTACCATTTTCAAATAAAGTGATTTATTATTCCCATGTTAAATTTAAAACAAAAATAAAAATAGGTGATCTAATAATACTATTATTTTTACCATGCAGACGTCAAACAGTTTTGATTAGAATATGTTGTTATCAGTGTTTTTAAATTTTTATATTATATACTAATTGAACTTTTAAAAATCAAGCGTATGCAATTAGTATATAACATTATATTTATTTTTATTAACAATTATAATTATCATCAAAACAAGTATATTCGTATGTATATGTAAAATTCATACTTATTGTAAGATTGAGTGATGTAAGAGTATTCACTCTATCAATTATTATTATTTTAAACACTCATCTATTTATAGATTAAAATAACATCATCGTGTGCGAATTATGGTATTTAATGACGAATTTGACGACCGTTGCCTTGAGCTTATACCATATTATATTTTTATATACATATATATTATAGTGTAAAATGTGTATATATGCGTGCATGAATGTTTTTTTTTATGAAACTTCACGCACTGTGTCTATGTGAACATAATATTTTGTACCTACTCGCACAATATTAGTACACTCTTTTACTGTTCGTGATTCCACGGTAGTTCTCGACAATTTTAAATGTTGAGGTCACGATATGTTTTTAAATTAGATATTATGTTCGCATTTGTAATTAATCATACTACAGTGTACAATATAAAATTACTTTTTTACTATTATTTAATAAAATATCCGATTTTTAAGTAAGAAACGTAACGGTACAGTTAATACTTATAACGTTTTGATCATTATTCTCTCTGTCCGTTCCGACATTATTCTCCGTAGCGCTACAATGGGAAATGTCAAAAATTAAATTACAAAGGACAGAAATAAAAATGTATATTTCGTGTTATTCAATACGATCCAATGAACAATGAATCATTTCATTTTTATATCCATGGGTTCGTCGAGTATCATCATATAACGGATGTATATAGTATATATATATAACTTACCACTTTTTGTAAACAATTCGAAAATTTTGATTAAAAATGTATTATGTAAGATATTGTAAGTATCTATAATATCTATTATAGTATATTAAATATAAATTCATTTCTGGAGCAAAATACGCATATATTCATTTAACTCTTAGAATTTTGTTTAATTTTAAGCATGAAAATATTTTCAGAAATGTACTATATATGTTGCATATTTTTGTTTATCCTAATTTTAACAAAATGTAACTTATACAATAAAATTTAATTGATATAGTTTTTAAATATTTCATTAAAAAAAAAATTTCAATAAATTTTATAGATTTTTATCATCCCATATAAATATGATTTAGTTTTATCTTAAACTTTGATTTATTTTTCTGTTGATGATTATTGATTATTCATTCAGTGCAGTTATTATGCAAGTTACAGTTTAACAGCGCTAAACTATGCAAAGTAAGCTATTTTTACCAAATAATTAGTTTAATCTACAGAAAGCTTATCTTAAAATATTTCTTAGAAAATATATTGAATAGATATTTTGAATTATTTTTTCTCGTTTAGAATTCTATTTTATACTTTATAAAATTTTATTAACTTCTTTTTCTATTTTTTCTTTTTTTTTTTCAAAAAAAAAAAAATTATATTTTACAATAAAATTAAAAGGCAATTAATTTAATGTTTTATTTGATTTAAATATAATTTTGCTAAAAATTTAATTACTGAAATATAAATATATATATATTTAATAAATTTACATTTTTGTTGCACATAATTATTTATCGATACTTAATATAACATCTTTAAAGTCTGACAGTCATTATTATAATAAATATAAAATCTATAATAGAGTATATAACTTATAATGTCAAACAATCGTTTTCTAAATTTAGAAAAAAAAATTTGAATCGTTGAAATAATAAAACATACTTATATGTTACCTATAAATAACACAATAAAGTTGGATAACAATAATTATTTTTCTGATCGACAAAGAAATAATAAATAAAAATACATTAAATTTAAGTTAATTTATACGATAGTTTAAAAGCTAGAGTTAAAAATTAATAAACATTAATGATCATATAATATTTTTTTATAATATAATGTATAAATAAAAAAGTTCACATATGATTTTTTGATAGCTAAATGAAGCTTACTTTCAAAAACATTGAAATATCAATATATCAGAAATATTAAACATTGGCTGAATACATGACCTAAACCAAACATTTAAGTATTATATTCAATACGCTTGGAAAATATGTATAAATTAATTTATTAATGTCAGTTACATAAATACTTGAATTTTTAATTGTTAAACGGTTTCGATGTATAGATGTATTCATTTCAATATTGAAATATTACAGGGGTAAAAACGTCTTCTAGGAAATATTAAAGTATCTTATTTATCATATGTACTAAAATAAGTGTGAGATGGATAGTTAGTGATAACTAAAGTATATGCTGATGTAACGCTATACTTCTAAGTGCGTATCTGACTGAATTTGTTTTTGATTATACAAAATATGAAGGGACTAGTACCTACTCAAGATTACCTCAAAAGTATCGTTAGATCTTATTATAATACCTATTTGAGAAAAAAAATACGTTACCTATAATTCGAAATATATTATCGTCTTATTCCGTTTTGATGAAGCGCCTAACCCAATAATCTAACCTACGACGCCACCGTAATAACTTTGAAATATAAAACGGAAAAACGAAACTAGATTAGGGAAGGTTAAAACAGTATTTAGGTTGGCAGGGTAGGGACAGTGTATCGGTACTATAGATACTGTTCTAAACTTGTGCAATCGTTAAGTTATTGTGTAATAATTTTAATAGAAAATAAAAATGTAATGGAACTTTCGATAAAATGGGAAAGTGGAGCGCAACGGTATTTCAATATTTTTTTCTAAACTGACCGTAGCGTACCTATCTATCATTTGGTATCATGCATTCGAATATAGTTATGATTTTCTCCATGTAATCATTGATAACGTTATCAAAATAAAAACCTAAATATCCGTTCAATTTATTGATGAGCTATAGTCTATGAGTTATTATTTTGTCTATTTTTACAACTTACCTAATTTGATGTTTTGCTTCAGAAAAGTGAAATTTCGAATTAAATATTATAAAATTAATACAATGACCTAAGTATTATTAGAATTTATCAGAAAACGTAGAGTTACCTACTATTATTAAATCTGTATTATTGTATATTTTTAATCTTGTAATACTTGTCTTTTTTTAATTTTAATTTGTTAACGTTGTTTTGTTACACATTTTATTTTGGGCACTATGAAATGGGTCAGACTCAGTATGTTGTATTATAAATTAACAAATATATCTATATAATAATTTAATTTCAAACAAAAAATTCGCTTCACCAATTGAATTTTTAAAATATATAATTTTTTTGTTTAGTAAATCGTTTGACTATTTTATTTATTTTTTAAATTATTTATAAATTATTTGTTTTTAACAAATTGTATGTTCAACACCTACTATATGTATACAAAATATGGTTCCATTTTTTTTAGTTACTATTATTATGTGACTGAAGATAAGTGTGACCGGGTCGATACTATCACACCGGACATTATCTTTTTCAGTCTGTAATATATTTACTCTCAAATTGTAAAGACCATTACGTGCAGATCCTATTTACTAGGCAAATTAGCGTTAAAATATTATTTAAAAAAAAAACTTAAATTTAAATATTTCCATTAGTAGCCACATAGTACATATACATTATATAGGTTTACAATAAATTATAAATTAATATTATTTAATTTCTTAAATTCAAATTTTAATACATGTATAGTAGATATTATGATACAATAAAACTATATATATATATATGTATAATATAAGTGGTGAACAATGTTATACTATTTCAATAATCTAAACATTATCATAAATGTAGATTGATTTATACAAACCATTTAGATTCCTCTGACAAAGAATTCATATATTTTGTATAAATGAAACTCGTATCTTTTATTTAGATGAATTCTTAATAAAATACTAAAAAACAATACTTAGATACAATGTATTAAATATACAACTTGACAGATTAACTCCTAACCACTATTTTCATCAAATAGTTTTTAAATCACTCGATCAAGAGCTGTCACAAATCTAGTATATAGTATTGAGGAAAGATTGTATGTACTGAATACAACATTTTGCAATTCATTTTTTATTTACGTATTATGCAGTACTGAGTAATAAATTTATGAATATTTATGTACTAAGTATACTAATAAAATAGTTATAATTACTTATAACACTTAAAGAAGAAAATAATAAATTTATTAACTAAAGTTTACGTAAATTTATAAATAAACAAGCGTTTTATTAAAAATAAAATGTAACTCACATCGACTTAAAAATGCACATATGAAACAAAACTAGTATAATACATTTTTTTATATATTTTATGATAATCCCAAATCCAAAACAATTAGTTACAACATTACTTATTATGCATAATATGATATGGTTCTTGATTGTATATTATTGTATTCCATGGTAACCAATTTCCCACGTGCCTACCTTTATCTGGAGGAGTTTCAGGGACGAATCATGAGTTGTTTGTTTTTTATCATCATTCTATTTACCGAATAATATGTCACATATTACTTATTAATAGATATAAATGTAATAATTGATTTTATTCTTTCCTGTTTAACATATTGACAATTATCATGCCCATTTTTAACTCATATTACAAGTTACAACAGAATATGCCTAACAATTAAATGGAGAAAATTGATTTATTAATTAATCAACATTGTGTCAAACTATTACTGAGACAACCGCGCGGGATGTACCACGTCACATATCACAATATCTACTATCAAACTGTTATTAATTTAATGTTATATTTTATTTAAGTGTAATTATTCAGATCTTGTTTTCGAGATTTGAATTTCTATTCACATAACTATTGTTCAATCAAAAAACGATTTAATTTATTTATTTATTTAACATTGGAAAAAAAAAACTTTTTTACAACCACTTAAATTATTATTAGGTACTTTCTAAGAATCGTGAGTAATATTATTAAACATATATAGCATGAGTAAAAAGTATTAAAATCAAAGTAACTTAGTGTAAAAAAATACCTTATCAAATTCATAAAAAATACTATAAATATGTTATTGCCATTTGATAAATAACTTAGAATTAATTGAAAATTTAAAGACAATTTAAAAGATAATAAATATTTTTTTTTTGTGAACAATATTAAGGTTTAATAATATAATATTAATTCTTCATAAATTTAGTAACTCAATATAGGGATAATTATTTTACTTTAAAACTTTTGTTCAATGTACATAAAAAAATGTCTATTTGTTTCATACTGCAAATTAGTTTTTATTTTCTCAGAAAATTATTGTCATTCTTTTTTTATGAAATTTCATAACCAGATAATAGTACTTTAATACATATTATCTTTTATTATCTGCTTATCTAATAAATAATAAGACTTATAATCCATTTGCTATTTCTCCTTAATAATAATAATAACATAGAGTCAGAGTGTATACCCAGTGTAGAGTTTACATATATTTATTGATATACAATGGTGATAATATTATTGTTAAAATACGAATATTTTAAATTTTCGCTTTTGCAGTGTGTAATTTTTTTTTTTTTGTGTGTGTATACCACCTTTTTGAGTATTTCAATTGCATATAGTTAATCCTTTGATGGGTAAAAACTCAAAAGTAAAATATACTAAGTAGTTTTCTAACTTTTTAACTTATTCTAACTTGTAAGAGGGAGGAGAATAAAAAAAGATCGTTGTTTTATTCAAAATAAATTTTGATAAAAATAAAAGAGCTCTACTAACTAATTTAATGTGCCTAATAATTTGCCTTATCAAATAATTAAGTATATTTTTTTTTAATAATTGTAACGATATAATATATAAAATACTGTAATAATAACATAATAAATACAATTTTGTTGATACAAGTATTCTATCGTTGTTATATTATAATATTATACTAAAAATGGCTCACTTCTGCTATCAATTTTAGTCTATTCATATATTAAGCATAATATTGTAATATATATTCAATGTCAATACTATCTAAATTAATTGTTATAATAACTTGTCATTACTGATTGTAAACATCAATGTTAAAGTGATTGTATATATAATATTTATTAAACACACATAACAATAAATGGCCTCTCTTGACTTACAATTTTTTAAATTTTGTATCTTATTCGACATAACCTAAACTCTGATTACATCTACATAGTCTCTTCATATAACGTAATCCATTTTTCAATATAAATAAAGTGTTATAATTTTTATAATACAAATGTAATTCCTACATTTAAAAAATTATAATTCTTATTCCTAAAGGTCATAAATAACAACAAAATAATAAAAATATAAAAAAAAAAATTATACGATCGAATATAATTATTGGTTAATAACAATACGATATACAGTGAGTGATTCCTTTAAAAGTTGTCAAAACTCATTAAATCGAAAAGTAAAAATATATTTTTTACTAAATTTCATATTTATTTTAAATATTATGAAATTTATTTATGTTCTATAATATATTATATTTATTATTACTTACTATCATTTTTAAGATTTATATAACCATTTTAAATATCAACAAACATTTTTAATGTCATACTTCAAAATACAATATTTTCGTATTCATTTTAATAATATATAAATTTTAATTTTAATACTAGTAAAGAATACTAATTATAAATATTTAAAATGTATATGAGCAAAGTAGTTGAACAACATTTTTGTTTAACTCCACTCTGCTCGTTTAAAATTTAAATTCGCTTCCTAATAATAATACAATTTTATGTTTATTTATTTATTTTTAAATTAAACAATTAAAAATGTACACATCGATCGCATAAATATTTAGATTATATGTATATACATAGAAATATTCATCTGTACTTGGTGTGTAGTAAAAAAATAATGGGTCATAGAAAAGTTTGCAGAAAATACATATTATGATCGATCGCTCTACATAATACACCGTACATAATATGTATACATTAGTTTTATAGTTTTATGTTTTTGTTCATTATCATTGTTAATTTTTTCCCCACCGTATTATTATTATGACGATAAGGCACAGTTATTTATCACCCACGTGTTAAAACTACTTCAGGCAGAGTGACAAGCAGAGTCGTAGTCGGTATATGGGGCTGAATAATAATATGAATACACTGACAGAGTTACACACGCAATATTGACCTCGGAATATCGTAAATGTAATCGTTTCAATACGAATACACTGACGGGCAGGAATCACAACCATTGGAGGGTATAAACGATACGAACCGGCAATTTATCAAAACTCCTACCCGAAGGGTTGTCATCCAGGAAAACCGCCCAAAAGTTAATTTTCTCTTTTCAACCGAAAGACGTTTTATCAGTTTTTGTGTAGTCGTTTTCTACCACCACTGACGTGGTACTACGGGTATAAACTATATAATTACGGAACAGTTTGATTAATCGAAGAATTGCAGCTCATTCCAATTTTATTTCGTTAATATCAATTTTAATATTTTGATACGAATATATATATATCAAAATATTACGTTATAAGCCGTCGTATTTTTGCCATGCGAAGCATTATGATTGACATTCACTTTAATTACATAACAATAATAATAACCTATATACAAGAAAATAAACGTAATTATTATTATTATTAATAATAATTAAACGTTTTTAAATAATATATAATGTGTTTTTAATTAATTATAATTGATTGAAAAAACAACGTTTCGAACAACATAAAAGGATAAAAATGTAGTATTTTTATATTTAAATCATACGATATGTGATTAATAGCTGTCTACTAATATGGTTTAATATTTTCAATGTAGTGTTATATTACCGTTATGTTTATTTTTCTATTTAAATTAAATAGTATAAAAATGATAACCCAATTTGAGTTTGTTAAGCCCGTATTATTTAAGTTTCTACCGAGAACAAAATTTATAATAAATTGTATATTAAAAAAAAAAAAAATACATGTATTTTGATATTTTGCTTTAACTATAAAAATAATAACAATTGATATTTTGAATTAATAATTAATGCAATTTATATTAGAATATTGTTGTATACATATTCTTGATTTAACTTCTAATAATGATTATTAGATCTAAAAAAGTACATAATTTGTTGTTTTTTTAGTACTCGGTACTCGATTTTTTTGAAACTCGATTTACCAATCTCGATCATGCAGTGTAAGACACAGACACAGAAACAAAAAAAAAAAAAACAAAAGCATAATAATATTATATAATATTCAAGCCATACGAAACTGCCCGACTGTTGCATAAGTAGGTACTATGCATATTTGTGAAAAAAATATTGATCGATCGCTGATAAAGTATGTTTCAAATAATTTTAAAGCTCAAACAGTGTGTGGTTTTAGTACTAAATCCCAACTGAAATAATCACTAGGCGTGTGACGGTCAACGTTCACTTTTCATGGCCACTGCAGCTTTATAATATACTATCGCATGGTCTCATATATCATACAATGATGTCCATGTACAACCATATATCGCCCATCGATTAGTTACGAACAACATTTTAGTCTGTCTCTGGTGTGTTTGTGACGATAAAATATTATCGTAGTAAAACTTATATTTATATATAATAGTGGTATTATGGCATAGTTACGTTATTGTGATACGTTTTTAATTTATTCACAATTTATTATAGTCATAAAGAAAATACATTCGCGCTACTATTTTCTCGTTTAAAAATACATGTTACATTTTGTATACTCTTTTAAAAATATTTCATTGAAAATTTTTTTGTACGATCCCGATATTTCTGAAACAATTTTACAATTTTCCATATTACATGAATAATAAAACCATGCACTGATTCACTTAGTCTTATTCGATAAACCGTATTCATTCCAAACGGCATTGTTTACTACGCCTTTATTTTTTTAAATACAAAACGAGCAGCAGAACATAATTATTTAGAAGAATTATACAACCCAATAACTCTTGAATTTTCACTGCGAATGGTGAAATTCAGGTATCTAACCTATTCAAATTTCGATTGGAAAACGAAACATGCAGGACTGTCCGAATATTATCGATAACCACTACTCGAGCCTGCATTTCTGCAGACTAAGCGAATGAGAAATATTATAGAGAGCGAATGGGTGACCTCAAAGCGCATTACAATTGCTTATATAGTAGTTACTATAGTTTTCAAAGGGACGATTTGTCGCCGGTGAACGTATATAAAGTCGAGCACACGTATTGCATAACAAACTTTGTGGGCAAAGTTGCCCGCGTATCATAAAACAATTTGATCAAGTTATTCTGCATATATTGTGTATACGGTTTTAGACGAGTGGCTGCTTAGTTTAAATTTATGATAACCAAAACAGAAACCATTGCTCAGTTCCCCGGAAAACTGTTCAGTATTGTTGGAAGTCATCATTATGCATCAGTCTGTTACTCAAGAAATATTGTCCTCTATCCAAAGACGTTACTATATTATAATTGCTAAATATATACTGTGAATATAAATATAAATATATATTCCACGTTTACTGTACATACAAAATATACTATATAATATTATCTAGCACCAACAGACTTAAGTATAATCAAGGATTTGTGGTACTGACAGGTTTGATTGCCATTATTTGTAGCAACCGCTTTTGTCGCGTACTATGTTGAGCTATTTATAGAAATATAAAAATACAACACGATCATCATAATACTTATTATACATAATATGTATAAGACAGTTGTATTTATAGATAATTATCTACCTGTATAAATATCAAATTCAATACAAAAACGATGTATAATATGTATATTTACTATGTTATTATGTAAATGATTATATTCTATAAAATCCTGTAAGAAGGCTCAACCAAAGCTGGACTTGAGACCTCTTACAACTATAAATCAAGTTTTGCAATGAAGTTTCGACCTAGATGTGAGCGCCTAATACTGTACTTGTGTTATTATTATTACTGTTTTTTAAATTTATAATTTACGTAAATAATAAAAAAATGTACTTATTTATTTACACGCCAAGTAATTTATTCGATAAAAAAATATGATATACAGTTTAATTTATACATTATGAATAGAAGTAATTTGATCCTCCATATTGTACATTGTATATATTTCAATGTAGAATTGTGTACAATTTTCCAAGCACTCGATAATACAGATTCCGGATTACACGAGTAGAACAACGAAATATATTATTTTACAGTTAAACGTGTAAAAAAACGTAATAAAAACGAAACTCGGTGTCGAAACCACATAGTTACCTTGTAGGCATTTTACTAACACACTGTATTAAGTGTAGACAATATCACGAAGTTCCAACATGACCATCCATGATAATTTTAATAATAACGACAGTGGAGCGAATGCACAATGGACACGTACACGGAAATATAATGTGTGCATGTATATGAGATTACTGTCAATGTATCGTATCAAAAATTATCTTGGTAACAATATATATAAACAATATAATATCTTGGAGAGTTCATCACATGACGTCATATTATAGCTGAATAATAATTGTTCACATGGAATCTTTGTAAAATATTCATTTTTTATTTATAAAAAATAATTTTCTACAAAACAACTATTTTATGCAGATTAAACTCTTAATATGATAGATAAATATTAGTTGACACAATAATGAAAAAGTTTTGATGACTATCAACCTTTATTTTAATTTGTATCGGAGAAGAATATTATATTGAAAATACATTTCATGGTATTCAAACATCGGACAGAGAATAAGCACAAATCCCGTTGAAAATTGAAATTGACATATTTTAGCGATGATGCTCTAGTTTTTTATTGTATTTATGGTATTGCCTTGATGTCAAATTTGTTCAATTTCATTAATTTATCTGTATATTATAGAATTATCGCAATGACATCTTTCTCAAAATTTAAGCTAAAATTTTTCCATTTTCTATTATAAATAGTAAATAGTTGACATAGCTATTAAATTAATAAAATAAATAAGCGATTAAAACTATAAAAAAGTATATTTTTTTAAGAATTTAACACTTAATACAGTTTAATACATTTTTGGTGACCCCGTTTTAGACGTATGTTTAATATTTTTGTATCAATTGCAATTTAAAGTGCATAGTGCATAGATGCTGTTATTGTTTTTTAATAATATTATTTTAGGTAGGTACGTGTGGAGTATACTTGTTCAAAATAGTTTCTATGCAAATACACGATATACGGTTATCAGATGTTCAGTGTTTCGAACGCATTGTTATAGGATATTATGTAAATTTCACGCAATAAAGAAATTATTGGTGCGAGCAACTTCAACCGCATTCTTTGGGAAAAGCTTTTCCCCGGGATATGCAAAGTTAACGCGCCTTACCCCGAGTAAACACGCACGTACAATATATTTATATATAAATTATTATTATTTATTACGCTATGTAGTTGTTATCGTTAACAAACGGCCAATGTTCGATTATATTCAAAGAACGGATTCAATTGTCTTTGTGAAATGAATGCTGTGTAGTGATAATATTACTCTCTGTACAATTCTCATTATTCATACATACCGATAATGCAAAAGAGAATTTTCATCTAACACGGTTGTTGAGCTGGTTATACAGATGACCAATAATTTCGTAGGTAAATGCGAAAGTGCTGATAAATATTTTTCAAATACATACAATATGTATAGTATGTATATATATTATATAGTATAATATTCTATACATTGACCATCGTATATATTATAACTGCGAAATGTATCACTTATGCAAAGTACTCTGCAAACCAGACAAATATTATCGCACTGTAGTAAAAATAAACTATTGGTTTTATTTTTCTAGGATTTAAAAACGTGAGTAGAATTCGATATTTTAATGCAAATATTTTTATGGCTGTACAACAGAAATACATTAAACTATAATATGATTTATGTTAAGATATAGGTACATATTATTATATCGATATACAATTATTCACGTGTATTGTGTGATTATTAATATAAATATAAATAACATTACATTTTGAAGTTGTACATTAAAATATACAACTCAATAAAAAACAAATGTACATAATATCGAAACAAAAAAAATTAAATTTGAATGAATTATAGAACAAAACATATTAATTTTACTCGTCTTGTAATAGATTCAATAGACTCATTCAATATTGTTTTTATTATTTGTGTGTGTCGATAAGATGTGAGTAGATTTTAGTGGGTTAGGTATACCGTATTAATGGATTTATGTACACACAATACTTATAATTTAAACAGCAATTTAGCATAATGAATATCACTCATAATACATAATTAAGTATTAACACTAATCTTTAGAATACCTACATTTTAAACGAATTTTAAGAAAATTGTATTGTAAGTTGACATGTTAAGCATAATTACAATCTATTAGGTATAATATTATTTCATGCATATATTTTGTAATAATATAAAAAAGATACGGAAAAATGCGAACTTAAATTTTATTCCAAACTTGGTATTTGCTCAGATTTAATTTGCATTGTGTATGGATCGAGAAAAAATAATAAACAACATCAATTATTTAGAACAAAGACTGTAACATATATACATTTAAGATATAAGAATATGCACATTCAATCTCTACGAATTGGTTCTCTTTTCACAATCGCAAAGTTTAAAAATATATTGACTATGAACTGTGACATTTTGATCTATACTACTCGGGTGGTATTTTTACTGGCGTTTTGTTAATATTATTTATTCTAAAAGTTACCAAAAACTTTTCAATACTCGCTTCATTGATAGTTATTTTAACTCCAATGTAAATTTTTTTGTTTATAATCCACCTACGATTCCCAGAGGTAAAATATTCCATGCCAATATAGTTACCGATATTGTGCATAAATAACTATGTATTTTAGATTTCTGTTCGCATCAATCAATAAATACATTCATTTATTAAACATGTAGACAATATATTTATTTTTTACAACTATATTATTATTATGACTAATAATAAGATACGCTAACAAAAATGTTTTTCGTTTTTTAAGTCGGAGAACGTATATATTTTTTTCTTTTGTATTGTTTGTACATAAATTAAACATTGTTTTATTGTTTATCAATCAATATAATATTATAGTAAAAAATTTTAAAGTTTACTCGGCAAACAATAATGACTTTATTGGACAATAATGATTTTATAGGTTAGCGTTCCCTAATGAATTCCTACTATTCATAAATATGTCTATATAAAAAAAAAAAGTCAAATGTTATATCTACCGAAATGAAATACAATAATTTATACACGTACATCATGTCTTACATATTTATTATGCACACGTGTTTCAGATACCTATTTTCTGCACATATTTATTCACACCTAAGGTTCATTGAGAGATACTTGAATATGTATCAACGGTGAAGCTATATATTCGGCTATAATGTAATGTTTTAGACTAATACGTAAATACGTACAACACGATTCCGAGATATCATTGGCCCGCGTTGCGCTACTTGCGCTACTGTATTAAGCTTCTTAATCACTCTCCTGCCATGTTCTATGCTGATGTTAACTCCAAGTATATGTTATCAAACACAGACAGATGTATAATCATCTTAAACTGATGGGATTAAATCCTCAGTTTTAATGAACAATAATACATGCATTGATCACACAGACGAGAAACAATAAAAATCAATTACTGGAGTCGCTTAAGATTTTCTAGTATAATCCTGTATTAATTTTAATTCGAAATCACCCATATAAAATATATGGCCACCGGTATCTGAATATTTTATTTTGCGTTCATAAAAACTGTTATAATTAACTGAAATATTATGTTTGATTTCTGAGTCTGCATTGTTTCTACATACGCTTTATAATTTTTTTAACATAGTTGTGCAGTTATAATTTAGTTTATGCAATGTCTAATATAATTTAAACCATTAAAATGTTTGATATTTTTTCTTCGATTATTATGAAGTATCAACAATTTTTTTTACCGGAAAATACCTTTGATACTGAAAAAATACACACCATGGTGAAACAAATACATTCATTGCTCTGTTCTGAATCTAGAACTTACTTTTGAATTATAAAAAAAATGGTATTGTAATTATGTATTTTATATTATAAGATATTTATATATAGAAACAATTAAACTCTATATAGGCACTTTAGTTGGAAAGTAATTAAAAACTTTCAATTGCAGATTAGGATTATGTAGTTTTTAAAGTATTTTCCGCGCTTTGGAGATCCTATAGAAAGCAATATTTTTATGTACCCGCGTAGGTATACTAATAATATGACAATAATTAAAATTACTCTGTAAATTACTAAAAAACAAGAAACTACATCCTTACTTGCTCTTAAAATATTGAGCTGAGTATTGGTTTTGATACACTTTACAAAGAAATAAGAAACAGTACTGTTAAAAGTCGATAAAAACTTCTTTGTCGAAGATCAAACTCGATAAACTTTACTTTTTTTCTGTTGTATACCATCATGATCTGTAAACCCAGTTCGAAAAAATATAACATGAGACTTTTTAGGAAAATATATGTGTGTAGTGATTTTGTAATCACAGTGCTACAGTTGACTCAATCTGACAATTATGAAAGTATTAAACAAGCGCTATTTGTTTACTGTAAATACTAAAGCTTAAAAGTATTAGTGAAAATCAATGTAGTTTTTATATAAGTGAATAAAATTATCAATACCTTAACACAACTCAAAAACTTGTTTAAATTTGTTGAAAATTGCTTAAGCTGATAATGTTATGCATTGATTTTTAACTTTCAAGTTAAAAAAGTTAGCTATTTGTAAAAAGTGATCGTTTTTAGTGATAATTGGTTGAAAAATAAATTATTTAGTAAGTTTTAGGTACATTTCTATAAATTATATTTAAATTTATAATATGGAAATCATTGCAGCTATAAAATGTAATTAATATTTACAAAAAAAAAAAAAATAAATAAATAAATAAACAATTAAATGGTACCGAGTATAGTATTTCCAACAATAAGTAACATCCTTAAATGTTACATTATATATATATATTTGCAACACATAAATAAATAAATAACAAAATAACTCGCAAATTAACTGAAACAATTGTTAGTTTAAGTTTCAACGATATCAAGTACATACAATATGTACAATAATAAACATTCTGTTAATGTTTCTTAAACCAAATTTATAAAAATTAGTATTATTTATATTATTTATATTTTTACGAAAAAAAAAAAAAATACACTTATGAGTTAATAATATTATATAGACATGTAGCATAACATTATTGTATTCATTACAATATGCCCTATAATTGATTTTTGATATAATGACTATCGCGCTAGGAAAACTCTTATGCATCGAATAGATATTGATCCATCTAACGGCTTTGCAAGTAAAGTAAGTAATATTATATGTATATATAAAATGTACATTGTTGAAAAATGATCATGGTTGAAAACGTCAGTTTTTGTTTCACGGTGTTAACACTCGACCCTATTCCACCAGCTGCACCGTTATCCGAGGGCAAGCGATTTTGAACTAAGTGCACGGCCAAATCGTCAATGGACGTGTATACCTTTCAAATCAGTATGTCATCGTACAGTCAACGTGTCAATTACGTTATTGTGTTTACTATATTAATTGTTATGTTAAAATTATATCATGCAATATATTATTATAAAATCGACTAAGATGATTTGGATGGGAACGAATACGGCAATATGTTCGATATTACCACCATGAGTATATTTTTCGCCATATGTAACGTGATATTTTATGGATGTTGTATCATTTTCAATACTTCTTATTACTATTTAGTATGCGTAGTATGTGTTAGGATGTTTACACGTAGTAACCTTATAACCATAATAAAACATCGAATGGTATAATAATATATTAACGATAAAACAAGCAAACTAAAGCCAATAATACATGTGAGTTAAAAATACATTTTTATAATTAAATCGGAACCATATTAAAAATGTTAAAACTGACAGTTTTTTTTTTTTTTTTTTTCATTTAAATTATTGAAATATAAAGTAAAATACTACAGTTCAACGTAAATTTTTTTGTTTGTTTTATTCATTAATAGATACATTTAAACTCCATTATAAGTAAATAATTAATACATTTTGACACAAAATTAATTGCTCAAGAATTCTAGGGAAAATTATTTTAAACGAATATGAAGGCTTAAAAATATATATAATATAATATTTATTAAAATTAAATTTGTTCGTTATTATAATTTTAAAATAATTTCATCAAAGGCATTATATAAAGTCAATAAATTTGTTTTAATGTATATGCAGATACATTGATGTATCTTTTATCCCATATACCTTATATATCCATAAAATATTCGCATCTCTATTTTCTCCTTCAATAATTCAGCTATTAAAAATTTGATTTTTAGAATTTTTAAATATACTGAAAAAATCATATTTTAAAATTCTTGAGATGATTTTTTTCTACTGTTTAAAATTATCTAAACAAAATTTTCTTATATAACTTTGAGTTTATAGAGTACAAATAAAGGTATGGACATTAAAATTACAATATGCATTTAACTAATGTTAAACAAATTCTATCAAATATTTTAAAGTATTTTAATTTTATTTTTAACCCAAATGTATTTATAAAGTTTTTATAACATAACAATATAATATGTAATTATATGTATATGCAAATATTGTGGTTCAAAAATTGAATTTTGTTTTCTGGAATTTTCAATAAAATGTATCAATCTACTCATTGTTTGAATCTTGCTTCCACGATTGCACTACCATGTTTATTGCTTATGCCTATTATAACGTCATATTTTATAATGGTAAAAATAATGATCTAAAAAATTGATAGTATACTTTATTTAATTTGATATTAATTATACTGAATAAATACTTTACAAAGACCTATATGTTTTATAAACTATACAACTGTAATTCTAATTTATTTTTTTTTTTTTTAATTTTAATGGTTTAATAATTTTCAATGATTAAGGCTTCATTAACATTTAAATTTCATTATACAATTTTTACACGATACATATTATGTGTATCAATATCTTCATAAAGCTAGTTACAATATCGATCAATTGAATGTTTTCTAAATAATACGTGAGAATTTTCATACTATAAATACTGCAAAATATTATATTCATTATAACTTATAACAGTTTATGATCCGTGAAGTTTTTCAAACTCCAATTTAGATTAAAATAACGGAGCGAAAGGAATATATAAATACTTAAGTAAAATATTTGAATTGATATTTGAGAACTTTTGCTTGGTTAAAGTTTTCTATGAAAAATAGTATTCATATATTGATAAAAATAAAAATAAAACAGATTGAATATTTGATAATTATAAATTCACGTATTTTAAGGGTTCTTCAGCATTTATTTAAATTAAAAATATCAAAGACAATTGAATATTTTAAAATAATATACTTTTTTTATAAATATAACAAACAAACACTTGAGACTATTTTAAATATACCATCCCACACCCAACCTAAAAAATACTAATTATAAATTATAATACTAAAAATTTAATTAATTTCGACAGTTAAAATATTGGTAACAAAATTAAAAGAATAATATGAAAAATATAAATTATACAAAATACAATATTATTTAAATCATATTTTTAACTAAGAATCCAAACCTATCGTAATCTAAATTAAATAATTAAAATATAAATTGTATGCATTTATGTAACTATCGGGTACTTATATTATATAATTGTATACGCGACCGGATATAGTTTAATCAATTAAAATACAAGTTTGAAGCTAAGTTCTCAATATCTGTATGAAATAATTGTCAATAAAATAGAAGTTTATACAGTTATGAATACATACCTATGTAATGTTATCGGTACTTTATAATATAAAACGAAAATTTCATACATTCTATAGTATAAATTATGAAAAAAAAAATAAACAGCCATGAGTTATTTTAATTTCTAACCGAATCATGAAATCTATATCGATTTAACGTTAATGTGTACTTATTTTTTAAGCAGTTAAGATTTATCAAATCATTTAATGCATCACTTAAATAGATTTGAAATTTGTAGGTAGATACTAGTCTTAAAAAAACTAAAAAATGTAGGTAAACATTAAAAAAAAATAAAAATACAGTGGTTAAAGTATGATTGTGAGGTTTTGTTAGATGGTGAAAGTATTCATTCTCATTTTAAAAAAAAAAAACATTTAATTAACATTACATTTCGTATCTAAAATAAAATTTTTAAGTATGTTGACAATTAAAATTAAAAAGTTGAACAAAATATTATGATCGATTGTTATTTACTTGTCTTAATTTCTTCAGTCAGCACAAAGCAAGCAATGATAAATTGTTGCATTTCAACACAAACACCAAGTAAATATCTGCAGTTAACGACGAACTTGTTAAAATATCTTCAAAATATTTCTACAGTTGACGGTTATTATTCCTTATGATTTGAGAAGTGATCTGAAATTCGAAAAATAAGATCTTTAAAATCACACGACCACTGTCTGTATTAAATGTGTGTTATAAATTTTTCTTTTCAAGCAATTACACTATAAGAAAAAGTGTTCACGGAAAATTAATGTAAAAATAATAAACTATCAATGTAAAACTGATTGACTCGTTGTAAGACATAAGTTTTTATATTAACCATTCAGTTTTGTTTACAAAAATTTAGGATATTATTCAACACAATTGTGTTATTTTAAAGTTAAGATATATATATAACTTAATGGACTACCTCATTTGAGTAATGTAACAAAGCCGAGGTAAAAATCGATAGTAATTATTAAAAGCGCATGAATTGTGTTTTAAAACTGGAGTCGTAATTAAATATAACTATTGACTATTCGAATTAAAATAATTAGTATATCGACAAATTCTTCAAAGGCAACATGTTTTTTTTAATTTATTGTATTTTTTGCATTCATCATAATAATATGTGACTTTTCAGAATTAGTTTTTCGTTTTACTTACTATTAATACACAGTGTACTTAACTTTTTATTTGTGCAGGTGATATCATTTCATCATAATACCACCAAAGTTTTAATTTATAAAAATAATAATTTTTTTTCTTTTTCTTTACACTCGCCACTATTAAAATATAATATAAAGTTTTCTGCTAAAATAATTGATTTATTTATTAATATATTTATTTATTATATATAATATTAACATATTAACAAAAATCAAAATTTATATTCATAGTTTTGAAATAAATATTTAAATACATTTACAAGAAACACATAAAGAGTTCACCACTAACAATGACACAAGTATATATGTTGATACAAATCGATTTGATAGGCAAAGATTATCCTACATGTTAAAACTGTATAAAATAAAAAATTGTATGTATTAAGTTTTAAAACTGAATAAAATCAATATTAAGAACAAAATACTCAACTAAATACCAAAAATCTTGGATCACAAATTGAAGCAACAGATAAAATAGGTATATATATATATATTTTTAATAAAGTACGGGTTTATATTATTTGATCTAGTTACCAAGAATATTTATTATAATTAAAAATTAACAAATGTATTTTTACCTATAAAAATTAAAAAAAAAAAAAAACACTCACACACATACATAGAAATCAGAAAAAAAGATTTAATAGTTATTCAAATAATAAAATAATATCATTATATTTTTTCGATAAATGTATGTAAAAACATCTTGAGATGAACCTTGTAAACAATTTTCAAGCTTTTTTTACATACGCTAACAACATTTCTACTTTATTATTTACAAATATCCATAAATTGCTTGAATAAAATATTTTGAATATATTATGACTAAACATCTTAATATCGATATTAGTTGAAAAACTTCTAGTCTCTATGATTATTTATAATTTGATACTGATTATATTACCCGTGTTAATGTCAAATTTGTACGATAATTAGAACATTTAATTAACCATATATATATATAAACATACATAATACATTAATATTTCATTTAAAAATCGATATAATTCGTGTAAATATATAAGTACGTTAAAACTATAAAAAATATTATTTTTAATTTAAAATTTTTGTTGAAACGTCTTTAAGTAGAAATTTTAATTAAAAAATGAGCTCAAAATTGCGTAAGTGCCTTCATTTTTCGATAAAATTGATTACATGTAAAAAAAGTCTGATGAAACTTCATATAATATCTGTAAAAAAAAATTATTTTTTGATCTAGTGTTACATAATATTAAGATTGATTACTAATTTTGGATAGTTTTACTTAATTATTTTAAAATTTACTGTGTATTTTAAAGTTTAAAAACACTCCAAAGTACTAACTATATTCAACTTTCTACCAGAAACGTTCACCCTTTAAGTCTATAATTGAAGTATGTGAAAATTTAAATTTAAATTTAAAAAAAAAGCATTATTGTAAAACCATTCATAACTCCAATCGGAATCTAAAAAGAGACAAATTTACCTAAGAAAATAAAAATAATTAAATTAATTTCGTCTCAATTATTATTTTACGACTAGGATATATTCGATTTAATTGGATATTTAAGTAATATCTATTAAATTTAATATAAAAATATAAATTATGCAAATTATTTATACTTAATTGAAGTTTTTAATAGATAAATAAATTGTATTAAAATAGCCGATTGTAAGCTATATACAACATATAAATTATGCATGCTATTGTAGTGTATGAGAAGACTTTAATGCATTCATTAGTATTATAATTAATATGTGTCTAATTAAAATACGTATGATTAATTGATTTTTTCCAATTTAAATAACTAATAAGATATGAAAAACATTTTAACGAAATATTTTAATTTGAGTCATTTAATACTCGAATGAGTTTTTTTGCAAGGAAATTTTGCAATAACCATTCATTAAATGTTTAAAAGCATAAAAAAAAACTATAGACAGAACAATAACACTGAGTTTTAGTACTCATCTCGCTTCGCTTAGCCTCAAGTAAGACGGTGATGTATTATTGTAAAATAATTTGAAAGCAATGATGAATAATAATTAATCATTACATTTGAAAACCATTCTGAGTGGTTCTCAATTTACTAAGACAGGAAATATAAAATATGTTATAGAAGTAAGTTTAATAAAGGGTATAGTATATAAGTCTATGTTATAAAAAAAATTCCAATTGTTTGAAAAATGTATAAATAATAGGTTTTAAATAATTATTTTTAAAATAATCACTCGCATACTTATTTTAAACAAAATTAAAATAGAAATTACTTTTATCTCTGATATTTATGTAAACTTTAATATTTAACACTCAACCTTAAAATTGTATAAATAATGAACATTTTAATTTATAACTATCAAATTAAACAACAATTATATAACTCTTTAAACTATTTTATTGTTTCCAAAATATTCTTACAAATTAAAATAAAGCCAGAGAAAAACTAGTTAGTAACCTATAATTATTTTTAATGTAATATTGTCAATAATTTATGTTACTTTAACTTATCCTAATTAATAAATAACTACATTTGTTAGTTGTTACATAAAACAAAACATATAGTATGGTTTAAAAAAAAATCGTAAATACCAAGACGAGTTTTTTTAGTGTGTTTTTCTTTATCCTCTTTTTATGGTACTAAATTTATCTATGTAATACGTGGGTGTAATCGTTTTTCAACAAAAATATCTACTCTGACATAACTTCTTGATATTATCTTTGACGAAAAAAAACTTCAAAATTGTTTACAAGGGTAACCTCATTTTTAATATTTACAACTAACTCAAATAAAAACAACCGACTTAACTTTATACAACGGACTTGTCTAAAAAAAAAAATGAAATATTTGTTTTAACGTCCTTTATTTTTGTAATCTAAATCGATTGTTTTCATTCAGCAATAATAATTGTAAATTTTTATACATATTTTTTTTTTCTTAATAATATTTTATATTATTTTAGTTATATTTTATATTGTTTTAATAATATAAATTGATACCGCTCTTTGAAATAAATTTATTTTTACTAAATAAATATAATAAAATAATTGTATTATATACCTAGTATAACATCGTGTATTTTTATAATGAAATGACAAACGAAGAGTATTAGCAATATTCATCAAATGTCTAGTTTTCAAATTTCCATGCTTGATAATAACAATAATAACTCTATGGCAGACAAACACAAACTTTATAATATTATAATACAATTTTTATAGTTATAACTAAACCAGACACAATGCAAATATATTTCAAGGCTAAAAGTATTTTAGTTCATCCTATACGATCGTTCGTTTATGGCTTAAGAGGAATAGGAAATCGAATTGTAAGCGTAATCCATTAATATCCGTAACATTTGAGAGTTGTCAGCTAAATAGAGTTCAAATAAATTGCATCTAATGGAGATGATTTAAATGTAAGAAATAAATTGAATGAACCACTAAAACTCTGTATGAATATTATTTTTTTATCTATCTAACACTGTTAACATCCCTAAAACATATTCTTTGTTGTCTACACAAATATATATCATTATAGACATGACACCTTTTAAACATCGTATTAAACACCTTAAACGTGGTGAAAAAATAAGAAAAAATTACACTTCGATAATTAAACCAGCAATTTAGATTGTTGTTGCAAATTATACGATCCTGGGTATCATTTAACTTCAACAGACACAATTCGATGGTCCAATAAATATCCGTACTTCTTTCCGTTTCTGTAAGTTTCCAAGAGTTATCTAATTAAGGGGTATAATTACAGGTTTCATGTGAAATTCACTCAACTATTTCAAATTTCCTTTTATCTTTGTCCTGTACAGTTTAGTTTATTGTTCTAAAGACTGAACAAACATAACACATCCGTCAATGTACGTTATGTAAATTTATTTGAACACCATGTACCCACATACTGACATTTTCACCAGACATTAATAAAACTACAAACGATAATGTAAACAGTAATAATAAAATATATCAGGCGTATTGCGTTGTAAACACGTCTTATAAAAATACAGAAATATAATAAGAATTAAGTCTAAATATATCGTATAATCAATAAAAACGCCTAATACGTAATTAAGTTATTATTAAGTTATCAATGATAATGTATATTTATGATAGCTTACATACATACCTACACAATGTCTATATAGCAATATTATGTATTACAAAATATCATTATATTGTTTAAGTTACTAGTTTATGTAACTATTCAAGTAATATTTTAAGTTTCTAAGATAATCACTAAAGTGATCTACTTATTTTATCAACACCTAATCAAGTTTATGACTGCAACCATTTTTAATTGTATTTTGTTTTACAATTTTTAGACAAATACAACTGTATCACAGTGTTTCATAAAATGAGTCACATATGTTTATGACGATGTAATTTTGGAGAAATTGAACATTACAAATTGATTTATATTTATTCATTTTTTTAATACACAACAAAACAGTTTATTTATCTTTTAATAGTTCTGGATTCTGAGAGCAGCAATAACTGTATTTGTTTTACAATAATTTGTTGTTTTTTTTGTATTCTCTGTGTCAAAGGTTCTTGAGCAGAAAAGTTATTAATTTATCAATTTTGTGAGTACATTCTGTTAGAAAATTGAATCTGGTTGATATTGCTAAGGGTCAAAAGAAGAAAATTTTAAGAAGGTGCCTATTTTTAAATAATTAAAAAAAAACAGTGTAATAACAGGAATACTTATTTACGCTATAGTCACCGATAGAATAAAATGTATGTTTTGTTATCTTAATTAAAAAATATAACACGTGTGTTATGAAACAAAGTGCATTAGATTTAACAACAATTTTTTATCGAAATAAAATATTAGAAAACATGCAATTACTAATAATCGTCTAACGAGAAGGTACCGACTGGCCCGATTTCCCGAGAACAGATATTGTGTGACTTATTTGTTGAAGGTGTTTGAAGCTCGTATCTTAAGATATTATTATATGTATAAAAGCCAGACATAACGAAACAGCTCACGTGCATGACTTTAATTGGTGGTATAGTTTTATCAAATATATAAAACGCTAACGACAGTGTCGTGGATCGTTCGTATAAATATATTATACAAACATATTGTTGCAACCTAATATTGTATTCAGGTGCAGAGTTGTTATTAAATGTAAAACATAACTAGGCCGAACCGCAGAGACTTAATGACGATTGTGGTATAATGTGTCAGTACTACACTACGACACCTTCGATACTTGAAATAATATCAACGTGAATTATTATTACTTCGGACGTCACACGTCAAATATGCAATTTTTTTTTTTATCATAATATTCATATTTCATATTTTGATGTTTCTCGACGCATATTGTTTTAAACGTGCTCTTAAAGTATCATCATTTAGTGGCGTGGTTATTTTAAATTGTTATAGAAAACTTAAGCATTCCACTTATCCGCCCAAAACCTGATAAAGGCATTTATTCCTGTCGTATTTTTAGCTAATCGTTGTAATAAATATTAAAAATACTAGTTATTAATAAATAACTGTTTACCCACTCACCACCATTTAAAAAACTTACAAGTAGCTTACTCGCGATTATTCTCTTCACCTCGTCATTATCGTAACTCATAATCAGATTAGTTGTTGGATTATCCAATTGATTAATTTAGTTAAAAATATTTATCTACATATTTTATCTGGATAAAAATAATTGTAAACGTCCTTATATCTCACCGGATTTATTGAAATACAGTGGTCATAGAAAATGTAGATATATTTTTTTCTTTTATGACGGCATTTTTAATTTTGATATTATAATACTGTTTATATTATATTGTATAAGTGGTGTTAAGTTTTCCAAGATTTTGTCTATACAATCTATTTATATTATTTTTTTTTCATTATTAAGTTATTTTATGTACGTTTATTGCGTATGCTTATCTAATAGTTTATTATTCATTCTCAATAATTGGTAATCGTATTTATTATATATTATAAGTATTATAGCTAATTTGAAAAAATGCAAGTTTTAAATTATTTAAAACTATATATTAGTTATCTAGATAAAAATTTCAATGAATTTTTTTTTCTTTTTTTTTTTTTTTTATATCTAGATTATTGTTGAGTCATCTTTGCACAATACTGCTCATAAGTTATAAGCTTAACATTCGGGACTGTCACGCAATCACGAAAGGATAATATTCGTTTAGAAAAATCCGCGGTCGAAAATGTGTCGAATGTGTCATCAAAAAACCCTGTTCTCGGGATCCATCATTAGTTTTAACAGACGCTATTTCAGTATAATGCGCGGGTTTGTGATGTACGCACATTCTTTAAATGACATAACATCGTACCGTACACAATATGCGTTGCGCATACTGATATACAGAAATAGTATGCAGTGTGAATACGGTCGATCACGCTTATAATCACCGTTTTGCTGTACTCAAATATGTGTTCGTTTAAATTCTTATAACATTTGAAATATCTGAGCACAATAAATTAAAGTCTATATTTTTCAAATTATTACGATTCGAATGCCATTCTTTAATCAACGAGTGTCGTCCCGTGGCGATGAAAACTTTTGTTTATAAAATCGGAATGCCCTTTACACGGTTTTTACCGTAAACCGTATGTCATTATTGAGCCGACGATTTTTCCGAAAACGTCGTTTTGTTCATTTCGTTGCATAATATAATAATTATTATGCACGGTACGCGGATTGGAGTGAGCGTTCTCGCCTTCTCGGCGGTGAACCGTCATCCCGTATACAGTCACACGGGGGGGTACACAGAATGCTCGTTGCCCGTGTGTGACCGAATACGTCTGCGCGTGCCTCGATCGTCGGAGGGGCTGCCAGTCGTTTGACGCGGAATCGTCCGGGCCGGGGTGAAGTTATGATTATGACAACGATCGCATGCACTCGCCATTCTCCGTGATTAAAACCGTTTCTATGTAGCGACGAAACGGTCCGAAAACACGGAACGACGTTACGATTTGCGTCATAATATAATCGCGTGTGTACGTTAAACCCGTAGCGTGGTCGCAGCAGCTATACACCGTCCCGGAGTATTTACGACGCGACCGCGACCTGGTGTTTGGGGAAGGCGGAGAATTTCAATTCCTGCAATATTATTATATTTTATGCAGTAGGTATATAGCGGGAACAATCAGATTTAATTATTCTTATCGATCCAGTTCAGTTTTTCTGCGGGAACGTAAAGCGGTTATTATCTCGCCGTAATAATCTGTATCGCTGTAGAGTATAATGTCTCGTGAAAAAAAAAAAAAAAAAACTATTTTTACGAAACGTAGGTAACGAATTAATATCATCAGCAATTATAATTGTTTAATTATTAATAATATGAACTCCGGGTTAAAATATGCAAAATTATTAATCATCTCTATTTGCATGAAATAAAATATATTTTAGTCATTCTAACTAATTAGGATTTAAAATAATAAACTTGCACTAGACCTTTTGAAACCTAATATTTTCGTCTCTGCACATAATATGATAGTATTATAACTATCAACCATTATAATATTAAATATGTGTTAATGCCAATTGTTCAAAAAGCCTTGTAATACTTTGTTTTGATCATATTAATTAAAACCGTATAATGCCTTAAGAAAATAAATATTATTATAACATGCGTCGTTTTATATGTGCACGATACCATACACTATTTTGTTAAACGACAAATGTTTTAGTTTTAAAATTTAAACTATAAACAATTCTAAGTTTTGCAAACATGTAGGTAAGTCGGGAGCGTACCTATATTTCTTTTGTCCTTATTTTCGGTATCCAATTGTCCTCGTGACTTTTGATTCAAATAAATAGAAAAAAGTCAACCTTTTACACAAAAACCTCGCTTCATTACTCTCATGGTGGACAATAGCCAGTACTCAAAATATATGACTTCTGCAAGGGATAAAATCAAAAATGGTTTGTTTGTAACCACAATAGAACATTGTAACTTGTGGTTTAATGTACGCGTAATTTGAACTTATTATTTTCATTACACAGCAGTTTTATTGTATAAGTATACCAAACTATTGAATATTTTGACAATTTATAATATTAATGACCTGCCAAAAACTATATTATTTTCCAGATGGTAAGCTTAAAAGTAAAATTAATATATAAATAAATACATAGCTAGTAAAAGCAAAAACAAAAATAAGTAATGGAAACTTTGTGGAATACAAACAAATTATTTGTAAAATGTAAAATGTACACTAATATTATATTTTATTTATATTTGAATAAACATGCGTTGAGCTTTCAATTTTCAATTTTTAAACAATATCATAAATATTAAAAATTGGTTTAATTTGGTATTTTTACCAACAATATCCGAAAGATCAGTTTTTAAAAATAAAATTAAGTTATTGTCAAAATATACGGCTGTGATACTCCAAGAACCTCGTCCAATATTTTAATTTTGTTTTTTCTAGCTTCTACAGGCCATTAAGGCTTTTCGCTGCTTCTACCAGACCCTTCCATCGGTCTCTGTTGTCTGCATCTTGAATTATTGCCGTTTCATCTACTTGAATTAAATCTTTCTTTACCCTATGGTCTTCCTTTGGGGTGTGTTTTATTTAGTTTAGATACCAAATAGTTTTCTATTGTCGTAATATTATCATATTTGTATATGTATTTATTTATGCATTAGTTAAAATATTGTGGTATAATTATATTTAGGAATATTTTATGTACTACTATTTTATTACCTGTATAAATTATATCTAAGTTATAATTATACAATATATTAAACGGTATGAACAATCATGTAATTTATACTTATGAATAAACATATTTATCATTTTAAATTTAAGCTTATTTTTTCTAATAATTTTGATTTTACTTCTTAAACCGATTTACCCATTAACCATAACACATTTCGAACAAATTTATCTAATATATAATATATAATACACGATCTATAATTATGATGTACTCTGTATGCAAGATAATAAATTCTTTTATCAAACTACGCTCATTATTTAAAAAAACCAATAACGTTTAATAAAATATTTTTTAAATACTTTAATATTTTACTTTTTTAAATAGCAACATACTATATTTTGAATTTCAATAATATTTTGATACATACAAATATAAAAATATAGATTCAGACGAGTAGCTTATGAATTATAAGTATTTCAAACTTTAAAGTTTTGGTAAGCGGAGTAGTAGACCAACGTTTCGTTTAGTATCTTCGTACCTCACATATCCACCCACTTAAACATTAAAGTCTCATAAAGTTATAACCCATAAATTACTTATCCAAATTTCTATTTTTATGTAACCAAATACTTCAAAAAGTATTTTACTTAAGAGTGTGAAATTCAAAATATATGTTGTCATTCAAAATAGTATATAAAAGCTTAACAAATATAATGTGTAGTGAAAAATATTTTTAAAAAAAATTATTTATTTGACTAGAAATTATTTAAAACAAAAATAAAAGTTAATTTATTTTTAAATAATGATTGTCGTTTGATAAACTCCACTAAGTATATCAAAGTAACTTAATCGCAGTTTTCAACTTTCCATTTTTTCGATCGCAAAAAACAAAACTAGAAAAAAATACTACTACTATATTTACAAGAGAATTTCCCAGCAAATTACGATATACACTACATATTGGTAATAATATAATATTATATCAATAGACACTCAAATACAGCTTTATATTATATTTTATATTATTACATATATTATTAATATTTTTACTTTCAATAAAAATACCAGGTACACGTCGAAAACTCCATATCCAATACACCACTTGTGGATTTATCAATCATGTCTAAGTTCTCCTCATCAACAATTAATACTTTATAAATAGCTCATTTAACTACTCGTATAATGTAACTTATGGTTTATTATTATAATAATCATAATTTTTTAATAAGCTTGATTCAATTACCAATGTGAAAAATCGAATTTATTTTATTTTATAACTTGTTAGTTAACCAAAATGCATTAATTTATTACAAATATTGTAAAATATTATATTATCATTATTAGGATATTTAATACACATTATAAGAGTTGAAAAATAATCCAAATTAAACATGCAGATGATCCACAACACAAATTCATTTTACTCGCATCATGAATAAATGAAAATCTTAACAAAGACTTATAAAATTAAATCATGTTGTAGATTTTTAATAGAAAAATATTATATTATATTAAATTGCAGTTTAATATATCTGAGAATATTTCTGTGATGCAATTAAAAAACAAATTTAATTTCAAAGTTTTGAAACCGGAGGAAATATTTTACAGAAGATAATTAAACAAGTGTATTAATAATAAATGAATGTCATCGAAAATTTAATACGACGTAATTAAAAAGTAAATTGAATTCTTGAGTAATTTAATTGAGAAAATAAAATGCTAAAAAAATAAAATGTATAAAATACTTAACAAAGTCACACATGAAAATTGTATATTATAAAACTGCATATCGTGTTTTAACTTAAACAATAGTGACTAGTAGTTATTTATTATTATTGGTTTTACAAATAATAACCATGATTAATTAAAAAAAAACTATGATTTCTAATACTTCGAATAATAGCATTCCATAATACATAATGTGATAATCAATACTATGAACAACAACATATAACATCATAACATTATAGGCTTATCGACACCACAAAGAAAAATTTAAAATATTATTTTATTATAAATTCCAAAAAAATAATATAAACATAATAATTTCGGTTTATATTTTTTATTCAGTGGATACAATTTAGTTTTGATAATCATGATGTGTACATATTCCAAAAGACTGATGAATATTTAATATAGTTATTTATATAAAAAGCTTTAATCAGCCATGAAATTGTGGGTCAAGTTTTTGTACCTTTAAACAACTATTATCTAAACGTATAAGTTGTTTTTTTCTTAAATGAGTCTCTGAAAAACTAGACTCTTCAAGATGTAATCTAATCATTAATTGTGTGTGAAATATAAATATCTATTTTTGTGATTATTTAATTGTCATAAATCGTTTAAAAATGAACAGCATTGATGAGAACTAATATTTATTAATATTATTATTAATAATGTAGTTAAGGAAATTATTATGCCACAAATAGTTATTAAAAATAAAAATTCATGTCATAATACTTAGTGTAATGAGTAGTGTGTTAAATAGTTCAATTAATTTAAGAAGATTAATGACAATTTTATTTTATTTTATAATATTGAATGATTTGATTTGGACTAAGTAATTAACTTGTAAAAAAAAATTAACAAACAATGTACATTATACATAAATATAATATCGTTAAAAATTATGAATGATTTCAATATTTATCAAATTTATCGTACTTAGTTGTTATTTGTTTCAAATTCGTCTATCAAAAATATTTATTTAATTATTATTTCTATCAATTATTCAATTAGTAAAATAAAAATAAATATTCAATCACAAAAAAAAAAAGGAAAAGCATGAAGAAAATTGTAGAAATAATACTTTGAAGATATATATATTATTAAATTAGAACTTTTAATTTGAACACAATAATTTATTATTACTTTTAATTTTATTATTACAACATACCGCTATTGTATGCTAGGATATCCACACTTTCATGTCTTAGAATTTTGTCCAACTGTAACTTATTTTAATATAAAACTTAAAGGAAAAAATACAAATTTATAAATAGTCGTTTAACTATTTTATATTATATTAATATATCTTTTATGAGTATTTAAATATTTTTATATAAATTTATAAGCATATGAATTATAGAATGCGTGTTCTGTGTAAGATATTAAAGTCATATCCTTGTAAACAATAAACATTTTCCGTTTATTAAATTTTGTTAAATAACAAGTATAAATGAGCTTATAATTAAGAGATATGAATAGTATTTCCTTAAATATTGCAATATACATAGTTTATATAAGATATATATTGAAACAATTTGCATTAATAGATAAATATTCAATTTTAAATTTTGAATGGTTATAATACATTATAGAAACCAAACTAATTTAAATGTAAATTATAATCAAATATGATTTAGTGCAAAAAATATACGAATCAGAACTTAAATATATATATATATATATATATTTAAATACTCGCGAAATTAATACTTAATATTAAATAAAAGCAGTAAAATAAATTTCTCATTTCTATCACAATTGAAAAATAAAACAAATTTTGTGATAAATTATAAACCAGTTAAAAAAAGTTTTGTTAAACATTAATCAAATAAAATTAATTAAAGAATAGAAATCACAAGTTCATAATAAAACAAATATCTTAGATTTTTATACAGTATCTACCTACACACAATAATTCATCAAAATTTCCTGAAAAAATCAATAAATAGTTCATGAAAACGTTTTTTTTATTGTTTAGATAAAATTAAGAATATTTTCTAAGTTATTCTTCATAAGATTTCAATATTCTATATGATTATAAAATTATATTTTTTAAAACAAATTTTTTTTTAGTATAAATTCGTTAATAAATATTCCAAATAATAAAGTCTAGAATTCTATATAAAAATAACAAAATAAGTTTTTTTATTTATTTTTTAGTCCTTACGTTTTCTGATTGAGTTATTTTCCACATCCTCTATAGTTTGTATAACACTATACCAAATTAGTTGTACTCGAATGAGTAATATTAAAGAGGTAATTTAATAACTTGATTTTAAATTCATTATAATTATATAAATTACTTTTATAGACGTTACTATATATCTTTCACGTATTAACCATTTAATGTATTTCTACAGACAATTGATTTTTTTAAGTATAAAGATGTTAAATGTCAAAAACGATGGATTATAGCATACTGCATACACTTAAATTTCTAAGGAGAGAGAGGAAGCTATTTAATTTAATTTTAATTTTTATTCTTATTATTTTTAACACTGTTTGAAGTAATAAAAAATCTCAAAGCGATAAGTTAACAGTTTTACAGAACACAGCTTTATCTTAATTAGTGGGTACTTACTATATAAGTATAGTTAATGTTTTCAACAACTCAATATTTTATTGAAAAAATTTTGAAGTATTATTAATAAAAATATAATATATTATCGTAAACGTAAGTGATGAATCATTATGCTATATCGTATTTTAGGCTTAAGAACGTCTAAATTACTTAAGAATTAACCGACTTCATATTATAAGATTAGTTTCATAAATAAATTACATGTTGTAGAAATAAAAAAAAAAACAACTACTAAACCCTAATAATACTGTTAGGATTTCTGTTTACTCTATCAAAATATAATACACAATAGTCATAAGGATAAGAACATAATATATTATATGTAATAAAAATACAGTGTTAGAAAATTTTACAATAATAATACATTATTAATATAATATTTTGATTAAAATATGTATAGAACATCGTGCATTGATATATTTTATTGGTAATCGCCGTAAACTATAATAAAAATGATATGAATAATTTATGTTTTCTAATACTAATGTGGTTAGATCGTTTGTATTTAAATTAATTTTTGTAGAGCCTAAATTACACAATTATTATTTACAGAATTATTGATAAAATATTATTTTACATCAAAAGTGTTTTATGGTTTTTATTATTGTGTAATTTTGAATTTAAAATACATTAAATAAAAGGGTTCGCGAAAAAACGATGAATGGAGAGAGCAACACAACGATTTAAAAATTAGTCTTAAATATTTTTATTGATCGATCGATACATAATTTTCTATTTAGCGAACCTTGTGTAGCTATAAAATTAAGTTCCATTTAATGTTACTACTAACGATGTACAGTATATTACTACACGTCTTCACGTGATATAAAATCCACAGAGAAACCATATAACTTTATTTTAAAGAAACCATAAAACATGTGGCGGTATCACAGGTTACATAGATATATGATTAAAATATAATATAGTAGAAAGGTACGCATATTCTTAAAATATACTTTGCAATTTTTTAAGAATGTTTTGGTATACTTATATGTTATGCATCGAGTTTGAAAATAAATTAAAGACAAAATAATATAGAAAAGTTTAAAGGATGATACCTCTTTTAAATACAAATACAATAAAAATATGACTTAAACAAACAAAACGGGAAAAATAAAATATTTTATATATTATAGGCTAATATGTAGGTGTTTATAATATGGCCACCTTAATCAAAGATGTAGATTGTTACAAAAATGGGAAACAAGCCAAGAAGAAAATAAATGATATTCACGTATTGGATGTTATTTAGAAAATAAGTCATCACGTTTTAACGACCGTATGACTGGAGATTTTTTTCATTCGTTCCTTTCACGCCCACTAAATTACTGTCAATAACAATTTACTATTAAAACGGCGGAAAAACTTCTTTTCCGCCATTCGCCCTACATCGCCCATTTGTAAATACTCAAACGTGATATTATTTTTTTTCGCATATAGTTTGAAGGACAGGGTGCCAATAGGTTACGTGCGGAGCATTATCAAAACAGGGCGTGTACACGAAAACCATCATCAACCGACGCTAACGATAATGTACCCAATTTGCCAGGACAAAAACATATCCGCGAGTTGAAACATAACAACAAAAAAATACAAATTCCTTTTAATGGATGGGGTTTGGGACGTTGATGTAGCTTTTTATTTATATATATATAATATTTTTATTTTTTTCTCGATGTTTTTTTCCCCGTCTTTAACTGGTGGCACGGGATGATTGGCGTATTGCAACTCCCCTACCCCCTTCTTAACCACATTTCGTGTCTAAAAAAAAGTGTATTTAAATAATATAAATAAAATATCACAGCAAAAGATTTCAAAAAATAATATTATTATATCTATAAGAACCAAAAAAAGAAATAATATAATATTTTATTATTATTGTTAATATATTTTTATTTTTTGTCACAGTCTTATGATATTAATAAATCAACGTTTTCAAAAAACAATTAATATGAGATATTTCATGATGAGAAATTTATAAAAGCATTAAAATAATACTTAAAGAACTCAAATAATTGACTAAATATTACATACAGTCTTACAATAATGTACTATATTCTTATAAACATCAATAGTTAGCTTAAAATATGCATTTATTATTATATTTGCAGAATATTATAATTATTGTGGTCATATTTTTGAATCCAAAGAATATTTTTTTTTTTTTTATTAAAATAAATAATAAATTTAAAGTTTTTAACTAACATAAAGAAAAATTCCAATGAAGGTTTAGAAATTATATTTGTATTACCTACTGACATTTATAACAATTAAATTCGATTTAATTTTACAATAATAGTCACTACATAGTTATCTTGAGTAATAATAATATATTATTTTAATACGATTGAGATATTTGAATTTAGTCCGTTTCATTACTGAATTCGTTCAATTTTAAAATCTTTGATCATAAATTATTGCTGTAAGTACTTAGTGTTTTTATAACCTCACTATACTAAGACGAGCTAAACTCTGAACCATTTTTCAAATGTGATGATTTATTATTGCTTTCAAATGCTTAATATAATAAATAATAATACAACATTGGCCTTCGCTGAAATGAGCGAAACGAGACGAGTGCTTGACATAATAAAATATCGCTGATCTTGTCTGTACTTTTTTTGAGTTAAATATTAAGTACAACTTAAAGCTATTTCTTAATATAACAAAAAATACAATTTTTAAGCGTTTACTTCTTATATTACAAGTAATGCTATTAGTGTTTTACCAACAATTGTTAGGGAATATTATTCCGTTTTCTAATTAAATATAAGTTACAACATAAATTACTGGTTTGAAATATAAATTAATACTACAACATTAAAACTCAAATCCATGTGTTATTTATATTAGTAAAGTACAATAAAATACGTAAGTTATAATTATGTAAAATATAGCATAATTTAATTCATGTTAGATAATAGTTATTTAATTTTATAACTTAAAACTGTTTTAAGAATCTACAAAATCTCAGAGAAAAATATTTTCGTTTCAAAGGAATCAATCAAATAGTACGTAGGGTTATATTTTTATTCTATTTGTGTGGGCTACATCATAATAGGTATTGTATCATGTCTTCCAACAATATATCATCTAAAATACTTTGATCGTAAATTCCA
The DNA here is from genome assembly GCF_020184175.1 of Aphis gossypii. Lineage (NCBI taxonomy): Eukaryota > Metazoa > Arthropoda > Insecta > Hemiptera > Aphididae > Aphis > Aphis gossypii. Next base: position 75,211,435 of record NC_065530.1, read on the forward strand.
TGGCATACATTTTCCCACCAAATTTTATACAGTTCCGCGAAGTTAAAAGTCGAATGTACTAAGAAAAACATCGTTCATTCAAATATGAAAATCGTTTATTACCATCATATTCGTTGTTGTCGTAAAATATATTCGGCTTAGTAATTTGATGCGACAGTAAAGATATGATAATTTACAATATTATACATGCACATAACAAGCCATACTGTACGCGGACACAGGTAGATAAGTTCTCGGAACCGTGAAATTGACATGCTAATATTCTATATTATATTATGTAAACGGGAATTTAAATTTTAGACCTTCAGAATCGATGATGATTTATAGGAATTTGTGTGTTGTTTCATTACTATTGCAAATATAGTGATTGATACTAAAAATAACGTAAGTTAAAGTTAAATATTATAATAATAATTATAGTTCATATTGAATATATTATACGATTCCGTAAAAATGAACCTAAAATAAGCTACAGAATAATATTTAACAAACTACAACCAATTGTTCCTCAATCATAGTCCCTATAACCGGTATTATTATCATCTTTAATAAGGTTTCAAAAACATAAGCTTAACTATGACTATTTTGTGGTTATTTGTGCACCAAACGTATCAAATAGTGTGCACAAGGTTTATAGATATATATAAACTTCCCAAACTAAGATAATGTCATTCGGCTGAGAACATTTCATAACATAGTAGTTGGATTATTATGACGGTTAATGAAATTGAATCCTATAGAATTCAACCATATTTATGTAACACTCGTTTGATATTACTTTGTTTTGTAGTTGGACAAGTGCGTTGTTTTATTTTTAATTTAATTTCACACCAGGTTTAACATCTTAACATTAAATTTCATTTCAGGAAATCATTAATTTTCACGGTTCATTAACAAACACAGTCCTTCTAGTTGATTATGTACAAGATAAATAAAAAACTAATATTTTTTCTATTTAAAATGAAATAATACACTTTAATTTTATTAATAATGTTGGAAAACAAAATAATAATTTTATTTCCGAATTAAATATTATGAAGAAGCGCCAATGGCAATATTTTGCTAAAAATATTTTTATATTCTATGACCCAATCACATTCCATATTATTCTATAGAGCCACTTGAAAACCTCTGTACGTCCAAAAAATTACTCAGTCCCAAGTCTATATTTATGGACAAGTGGCATTTCCTCGGACGTCGCCTTCCACTGAGTTTCAGAAGGTTTGACCTTTCCCGGGTTTAATATATGTATATAAATGAAATAAAAAACCTTTTTGCAAGACCTTTAAACGACTGAATTGTTGCCAAAGAAAAAAAAAGATAGAATTTGTGTAAATATTCGGCACGTATTTGAAATGAGCAAAAATATGCCTAAATAAAATATCATACACTTTTTATTATTAAGTATGATCAATAAATAATATTTAAGTAAGAGTTTGGTATTTGTTTAACCAAACTTAATCTCTAATTGTTTATCTCTATCTCGTAAATATAAATAAATATAGTAGTATGTATACATCCACTTATATTATTTATGATTGATATGTTTTCGAAACAAACGTAGTAAAAATTCTAGAAACATTGCCATTTTCATATTTTTCAAAACAAAATAATTAATGCTTAAGCTTTTATTCTGGTAAGAAAACCTGTTTATTTTTATGACCGATGAATATTAATGAATCACTAAGTAAAATATATCATTGGCAACCATGATTTAAATCGAAAACTATCAATCATAAATCATAATAATATAGAATAACTATTTGTAGGTAATATTATATAATGGCGACTACTGTTTTAAGAATAGTTGAAGATAATGATCGTAAGATACTAGATAGTGAAATAACAATATTTCATATATTTGACATAATATGATTATATTGAATATTGATTTTTTTTTTATATTATTGTATTAACAGCTCTATTTAAAATTACATAATATTAACTAAACACTAATAATTCTGATTTAGTTAGGTACTTAATTAAGCAGTATACTAGTATAGTACATATTTTGTTCCTATAAAATTTAATTCAACTTATATACAATACATTGTTATAGTGCATTTAAACGTGTACCTATAATACGGTTATAAATATAAAAAAATAAAATCTATAATGAACTTAAATATATCATCTAGTCTATAATCGCTTACATTAGTACTTTATTTTATTTCATTTGGATAAGAGATATCAGTCATATTATCACATATAATAATAATAATTATTATATCATGCATAATATGCAAACTTAATAATCTCTAAAAAAGTTTTAAATAAATTTTAATTGAAAAACTATTCTTTTTTCCTATGTAAACTTTAGAAATTATAATTATCACATATTATGTAATTAAAGGATACGAGTTCAAAAATTAATGATTTTGAATAACATAATAATTTAATACATTAATTTCTTTCCATAAACTAATATAATTTTAAAAACAACTCAAAAATATGATAGGTAATAAAGATAATACACGAATATCATCTTAATGTTACATTATTTAAGATGTTAAGATCAAGTTGAATAAATTATATTATGATTCAAATACCTATAAGTTTTAAAATTATATATATATATATTATATAAATAAGCAATATGTATTCGTGAATGAATTCAATGTTTAGCATTATCTCGGCTTGACATTTTCAACCAAAATATTTCTAAATAATATACTAGTCAAAAGTACTAGTAAGCGGTGCTATGGGTATTTAGATAATTTCCCTCGGCTGCTTTTATAAATATCAAAAAGATAAGTTATTTTTTGCATATATTTGGTTAACTTGTAAGATAAAGAAAACATTTGCCTTTAAAGAAAAAAAAGAAAAATGTTTAACGTTACTTACTGACCTGTAAGTAAAAATGTTTTTTTTTTTTTTTATTTAACTTATGACGAGCCCGTTAAAATATCTTTCTATTTAATCATCATTGTAAAAAGTTGTATGTCACTTGTTTATCTTAATAGTTATATAAATAGTTTAATTAAAAATGGATTATAAATAATAATAATAAAATAATAATGCTAAGATTTCATTTTTTGATTTATCTGGAACAGATTTTACTTCGATTAATTAAACTTAATAAAATTATGTTATAACGTGTTTCTAATCTGTTCCGATATTTTTGATGTATAAAAAACTACATACGATTTCGAGTAAACATGACATTTTTAGATTTCTGAAAAATAGACTCTTTACAATTGTATGAATTGAAAACTAGATTTTATATCATATATAATTTACTTCTGTTTTTACTAGTTCTTGAAAAATGCAAGTTACTACCTTATAAGTTATTTCAAATATATACGACACTTTAAATTTGTTTTCAATTCTTTTTCCCTCTGTAATGTCACTATTGGTTACCCTAACCGGAAATAACAAATAGGCATACATCCTGGACACTATCCATATCACTGGAAAGGAAATAAGAGTAATGAATATGTACATGTAAATCGTTATTTTTTATTTGTATTATTATAGTTTACGCTAGGCTACAAAGTTTTTCAACAGTATAAAATAAATCTAGGTCAGTAACGGTCAAGGTTCTTGCTCATGCACTGTCTGAATTTAGCTTAAGTAAAAACTTTAAAGTCTAACTTATCAATATAATATTAAACTACATCGTGAACATTTTTGCATTACTTACACGAAAGTTGATATTTTATCTTTTATTATTTCCCAAAAAATAGATACTCAATCAATCAAAAAGCTTTGATAAAATCATTTTATATTATTAAAAAATTGCTTAAGTACATGATTTATTATTTCATACTTGATGTATATAAAAATAAATTAACTACACAAAAAAAACACAATAGTTATTATATCTATATATGTTATATGTATACAATTATTGTAATATTATATAACAAGATTTTACAACCTTATAGCTTACTATGTATTATACATAATTGTTTATTATCCTATTATACCTAAATTTATAATATTTCCAATGGTTTGGTAAATTGTTTGTGTATCACGTCATTAAATCTACATTTTTATGTTTTTATAGAAAAAAATGAAAAAATCTAATGTAAAATAATCGGATATTCTCATAAATTCGTCAATTTTACGTTGAATTTAATTAATATTCATCTGTTATACCCATATTAAATATCTGTTATTTTTAGATTTTTTTACACAAATCAATAATATATTGAAAAATGCACAATAGTTGACTATTTATTATATTGTTTACATTAGAAAAATTAATTTATAATCACAATTTTGTAAAATTAATTTATGTTATCGAAGTTTGTTAATAATGCGATTAGTTTTATTTACAGTTTAGACCTGCTTATAATATTATCATTGTCTGTATCCGTTTCGCAAAGGGATTTACCATTAGGTTAGGTCGACGAATTGATTTTGGACTGATTTTGGAAGGTGTTCGTAATTTATTATAAAGTTACGATATTATATTGTATTTGAATCGAACTATCGATTAAAACTAATAGATAAAATACAGTAGTTTATAACAGTTGAATATTACTTCATAACATTAATAATATTGTAGAATTAATTAGAAACTTAAATGTTTAATTAAAATTATTTGTTGAGCCTGGCCAAGCAAAATTAAGGTTTTGACGATTCAATACATGAATATATGACATGATTATATTTATAATAAATTAATAGTATAAAAGTTATTTTGAAATTTATGGTTATAAATTAGTATAAAATTCAATTAATTAATTAATTAATCAAGTACTATTATAGTATTATATGTATACAAATTATATTAGAACCTATTAATCTTCAATAAGTGAATAACAAATACAAATATGTTTGAATATATTATATACTTATAATATTATACAGGTTTATTCGAAATGATTCATCGGATTTCCATTTCATACATATTTTTAGTTTTTAGGTTCAAAGTAACATATTATAATAAATAAAATAAAATAACATAGTTTAAAATTAATATAATGGAACCAATACATTGTCTACGTATCTTCTCTTAGTCACTAATAACATCTAATCGGAACATTAATTAATTTTTTACAGGTATTTCGTAATTAACTACACTAATTTTTAACTCTTCTTTGATTATTATTATACGTGCCACTATTATTTCGGTGATTATACAGTACCTACTTTAACATATCCCCGAAATACGCTCTCGGTGTAAAATAAAATGACCCAAGAAGCCAGGTAAAAATCATCAGATGATTCATTTTGAATAACTCTTTATATAGTAATTTAATATATGTAAGTATGATAGCTATACTGCTATGGGAAATGTAAATGATATCATATATAAATTGTAGTTTATAAATTATGTCAAATTTAATAACTTTTAGATGAATACATTTAAGAAGAAACTCATTAAATATTTTCTGTTTTAGTAATTTCATCATCAAAATAAATGGTCTCAAAGAACTTTTTTAGAGCAATTATTTGCCTATTTTATTGAAAAAAAATTGTATTCATTACTTAAAAATAATTACTAATATTAATATTAACCGATGAAAATAGTTATTTTTAAAATAAATACATGATTTGATAATTTAATGCCAACAATAATATAGGTGATTTATTATTTCAATTAAATACGTACCTGTAGTTTATAGTTCACAGACAGCCTAGTCCACAGAGAAACCGGAAGATTCCCAGTAGCCATAATATTAGAATTTGTCATTGGCCTGACGGATGTATATTATATTAATTTTGATAATAATTAGATAGTTTTAATTTTTTTGTAGGTACTAAAAAATATATATATTAACATGCCTAATACATTTTCCTGGCCTAAGTTTTTATCCCAGGCCACCCCCGATATAGTAAGTTTCTATTAAATTGATTTTTAATAAAATGACACATTTATTTAATTTAATTAATGTGAACGTACAAAAAAAATAATAATTTTAAGATAAAACGTTATACTCGGTTCTAATAAGACTATATAAAAAATAATTTTTTTTTTTAGTTTAACTGTAATTAACAAAAATAAAGAAAAATAAATAAAGGTGTTTGATTCTTAATTATTTTTGAAAAATAATTTATATTAGCTGCAAAATATTTTGTGGTCGGTTAAAATGTAATGATTGAAATTTGATTTTTTACAAATACCTACTAATTAAAATTCTGTATATTTTATAGCCGAAAAATTCTAGTTTTAAAGTTCATGAATAAAAGTACTAAAGCACCAATTAAAATGTTGAGAAGAAATTTCTATACAATCATTAGAACGTGACTCATATACACATTGAATATGGATATTAAAATATAAAAATTCTTCAGTGTATAAAAAAAAAAAATTATAATAAAACGCTGCTGAAACAGTATGTTTACCTTTATGTTCACCAATGACAATAATTTACGTTACCGCTTCACGGCATTGTCTTCGAGTCATTCTCGATTTCCGTCTAAACGGAGTAAGTATATACGAGCACAAAAATAATGATATTTGTCAGTTTACAATAGCCGATGTACTCGTACAGTCGCCATCTCTAAATATATTATTAAGCTAACAATAGTAAAAATAATATTATGAAAAATATATACATGTTTGTCGCACTGAAGAGGTCGAAATAGCAAGTTCATTTTATTACCCCCAATATCGTGTAATAGTGCCGAACTATTTAGTCAGAATGTTTAGGATTCGTCTAAATATTCTATGCTCACTATAACTTTTAAATAACTATCTCAGTGACACCGAGTAATTAAAAATCATATCAAAATCATAACAATCGTGTGTTCGTAAATTCTTAGAGGAGAAAATATGTTTCGTTTGTAAAATGTAAATACGTCGTGTAAGTCGCCATTGAAAACATTGAAAAACTTGAGAAAAACGAAAAAAAAATCGTTTTAATGACTTCAAATCACTCGGAAAAATGTTTTCAAAAAAAAAAAAAAAACACTCGTATTCGTACCCAGTAAAATACATACACGACTATAGTGTAACGACGATAAAAGAACCATCTCAACGTATGCGCACGATAATATACGCTAATAGCAAGTCTATATACGACTGCCGATACTGAATTGTTTTCAAAAGGAGTGCACATAGGTACACCTTCGCACACAGGTAAATTCGGTAAATTTCCAAACACGAGCTGAACCGACACGCACGCGCGTTCACTGTCCACACACACACACACACACACACACACACGCTCGTTTTCGTTATATTTATTGTGAAAACAAACAGCGAGGAACACGCTGTCAGCTCTGTATTTTTTTTTGTCGTCCTCACAAACCGTATATGCGTGTGTGTGACTATCTGGACGGCCGTGTACGACTCGGCGATACGGCCGACGCACGTGGACCGGAAAAATCTGCGAACCGACAACGCCGCCGGACACACGACATCTGGTCGTTGTCATATTCTGTAAACGGTTGCACACGCATAATATAATATTATGTACACTGACGTACCGAGCACGTTACACCGTATTTTCGTACCATTATTGTGTCCACGGCTCGCGATTATTGCCAACTTTTCACGCCTAAGCGTCGTCGATAATATATTCTGTAATAACATGTCATTCGAAACGTTGTGGCGTGCATCGTATATACGTAAGTCGTATGACTCGTCTCTGAGCGTTATTGTTATATCGAACTGCAGGGCAGTGTGGTCTTAGACACGAATATAGATCGACGCTAATCGTTATAATATCACTGCTCTAGTCCCAACTGTCTAGTCGTATAACTGCTTTTTCTACCCGTCGTGTATTTAAAGCGATTAAAGCGATTAGTCTACTTTACAACTCGATGTGTGTGTATACTGTATATGTATATTTTAATCACCACACTATAAAAAACACAAAAAAATATAACATAATATAATCGACGCACGCATCTCAAATGCTTTTTTTCTTTCTATTACGTTTGATTTAATTATTAATAAGTCTTATTATTTTTAACGCGTTGAAAATAGTGTTTAAAAGAGTGAATGTGTAAGTGTATACACATTGTATTATCTAACATGAATTCGTGAAAACGATTCTCATAATATCATGCTAAATTAACTTTACTCTAGTATGATAATAAACACTCATATCTAATTTAGAGCTATTATTTAAATAAGTGTGTACTTTTATTAACTCAATACTCGACTTAGCAAAGTCACAATTGTCATGAAATTGAAATTTACAACAATGTTTTACACAAAATTACATTAAACTACTACTAAATGTTTTTTAATTGAAAACAATAGAATGGAAACTATGTCAATTTAAAATACACAAACAATATGAGTTATTAACCATATATATATTATAATATTAGTACCTATCATATAATACAAATTTATTATGAATTTAAAGAAAAACAAATTTTTTCACTAAATAATAAAAACGTCAGTGCTTAAATAAAAAGTTAACAATATTTAAGTACTTAAAAAAAATCTAATTCTACATTTTTTTATATGAATAAATATTAATACATTACTTACAATAGTTTGTATCAATATTTCAAAACATGTTAAAACTTTAAATCAATAGCATTTTCAAACAAGTTTAAGTGTTCAGTAATTTATAACCTTAATACTATTGGTTCCCTTCGAATTTTGCAAACAAAAAACAATTTTCTGTTTCCAGTGTACTCTACTACTTCAGAAAACTTTTAGATTATAATCTATTATTGTACAAAAATAGCCATTAGTTAAGAGTTTTTACACATAAAGTAGTAAAAAGTACAGTGATTTTAAGTTTTTCTAACTTTTCATAAAAAAAAAAAAAATCATTTAAAATACCGTTCCGTGAGAAGAAACCTACTAAAATATATAATTAATCTATTCAACCATTATTACAAATTATAGATTTAACAATTGAAGGTTAAACAGAAATAAATTCAAAATTGCTTTAAAACTCTGTCTTTGAACTTTAAATTTTAAATTTTAAATATTATATCAAAGTCCATTACTACCTGAGACTCCTTATACTAATCATCGAGATTTGATACAAATATTTTTTGTCAATCGCTATTTAATTTTCACAGAAAATGAGGAATGTTAATATAAATATAACATTCTAAAAACAAGATAATAGTTGTAACAGTTCAAATATCAATAAAATGTTTTACCTATAAAGATACGCAGTACCTACCAACAAATATTTAATTATGAATTTTATAAAAGTTAAATTTTATAACTTTAAACTTATTATTTTTTTTTTATTTAATAGGTATAGTTTTCTATGAAAAGTTTAAAATAGACATTGCTTACAAAATGTAATGTAAAAGTGTATTGACTTAATACACATTTTAAAATATCTTATTGTTGTTTTTGTATTTTGGTATCTAATGTGTTTTTGAAGGGTTTGTTTATATGCTGGCTGGTGGATTAACGTTAAGCCATGATCAACACAGTGCTTAAAATACGTTGGGAAAATATTTATAACGCTTATCTGATATTATTATTGTTATATCTTAAGATTAATAACCGTTAATTATTGACACGGTATTATAGCAGAGATGATTATTATTATATTTTTATGAAACTTATGACACTATGAGTATAATATGTACCTATTATAACTCATCACTAAAATCCAGTACTCGCAATTTAATATTATATGTTGTACAATAAACATAAACATTAAATAACAAATTATATAGTTGTTTTGTTAACGAAAGAATAAAGCAGCTCAGGACAATTAGAAAAAAAAAAATACATACCAGTGAAGTTTCACGTCCGTTTATTAATTGAGGTAATGTGAATACGAGTATTATATAAAATTCACACGCCCGCATAAATAGTACGACCGTTGTCACAGATTTAATAAAATGATTATAAAGTATAACCGAAGGACAACTTATTCTTAAAATAAAAATCTGTTTCAAATAGATAACATTTTTTATTACGCTATTACCTACCATTGAACTTAATTTATGAGGTTTTTGTCAAGTATGTCCGACAGAACAGTGTGACTGATATGTGAGCTATGAAATGAGGGTGTATTATTAGAATTCATGTTTTAACTATTTAAAATGTTTGCAATTGACAAGAGAGCTCACAAAAACACAAGTACATAATATAAAGTCAGTTACGCAGTACGTATACTATTGTAACAATAAGTTGCATTTTCTGAATTATCTAGTTTGATCGAATGATCGGATAACCAAAAACAGAATAATATGTACATTTATCTTTTAAATGATTTTAAAAAAAAACAAAACAATATATTTCTTTAATTTTTTTTTGTCAAATAAATATACCTAACCTAACTTTTGTTATAAGTAAAATTACAGTATACTAAATATTGCATTTTTGGTCAACTACGTGAATTAGATAAGATTTGATCTAACACAGGATTAATCATTTGACTATATTTTTAAAATGTTTATTTTTCTTAGGAAATAATTAAATTATATATTTATATAAGGCCAGAACTATTGAATTATACTCAATACATTTTCATATGTTTTGAAAATATATTTTGCATATTGAGATTGCAATAACTGACAAATCAGATGAATTGTAATTTGTTATTACCTTATTACAATATTTATAGGTAGGTATTAATCTAGTATTATTTCATTTCATAAGAAATACGTTTTACATAAAGTATTGAAAGCGTATAGAACAATTAACATAAAATTATAATATAAATAAAGCAAAAAACAAAAAAAAAACTTGTGTTCATTTAAAACACTATTACATTTACATTTACTGAACCATAATAATATGTGATATATTTAAACAAAATATTTTTGATTAATTTTTAGTGCACATTAACATTGAAAATATTTCAGTTGCGATAAATTAACTGTGGAACATGACCAAACACGACGGCTACAAAAAAGGATAGTTTCTAAGGGTGCATTTTTATATTCCTTTTTGTTCCGCGTGACCTAGTGTAATATGCAGTTATTAATAGGTGTGCCACTAAAATATTGCAAAAAAGAGGCATAAGACCAAATTAAATCTTGAAATGAGAGTGATTCACACAAGAGTCAGCCGTATTTTAAATGACAGAAGTATTATTTTTCAACTACTGAAAATTAATGCTATTACATTACTGGATAATAAATTTATTTAATACTATAGATATTTCTAGGAATAAATTCGAAATGTATAGTAAATAATAGTTAAGTTTAAAAATCAGATCAATATAATTTGTTTACAATCTGATTCATCCAAATTTTAGACTTGTATTAATTTTTAATTATTTTGAAAAATAATAACTAAAAAATAAATACTCAATTTAGGATTGAAAAAATTATTTTCATGTGAGTTTTAAACAAATATAAACATTGTATTCTCTATTAATATTATACTCTTTTAAGATAGAATAAGATATTCATAAAAAATACCTACTTGTAATTTATATAATTCAAGTTTGTAATTTTTAGTTGGTTAATATTGTAATGTGCACAGTAATTAAATAGGTACACATATACCTATATATATGTGTGTGTGTGTGTGTGTGTATATATTTTTACAATGCAATTACAATAATTTGATAACTATTCAGTGAGATAGAAATTATGTCACAATAAATTCAAATTAAATAAATTGATCATAGATAAATAATTGTTTTCACTACCTATAGGATTCGAAGTTTTTAATTGTAATAAATAATAATTATTGACAAGATTGTTTTTAAGTAAATTAGTAAATTAAAAATCAGTTAATGAAATTATGATCAATTTTATTTAAAAATAATTTCAACTAATATAAACTTTAATTTTAAAAATCTATCTAAATGAGTTAATTTTTTTTTAGTAAATTATTAAATAGCATAAAAGTTATGTAATAAGTTGCAACTTAACAACGTCCATTCATATATTATATTTGTTAATTTAACTGTACGATTTTAATTTTACCGTTATGATAAATAAATGTATGAATTCTTTATGGATATGATTTTTAATAATTATACTTTTAATTTATTAGAATAATCATAATATTTACAACATACCATACATGTCATGTATTATAGCCAAGTTAAAAGTAAAGCCTATTTGATCTTAAATCTTGTTTTACAGTATATAATAATGAATATCAACATGGAAAAAATATTATTTCAGCACATAAATTGAGATACATAATTCAGAAATAAAAATAATAGAACTTAATTAATGGCGTGTTATGTATACTATTGACGCTCGAAATGATTTATATTTCAAAAATATAGGACAAAACATTAAAACTATTAAGGCATCGTTATTCAATTAAATACTTATGAAAAAATATTAAACAGTTGTAATATATCGTTTTCACAAAAATATTATCATTAGTATTTGGTACTAGATATAAAAAAATAAATAAATCCACAGAAAATCAATCTATAAAGCAATAGTAAAACATTTAATATTTATAATACATATTTTGAATTTTTCCAATACAATATAATTTATGAACATTATTTACATTTTATTAAAACAAGTAGAATAATGAAATTAATTTGTTAAGTCTACAACTCCCCTTAAATGACGACCATAAAAATACAGACAGAATAGTAAAGCTATGTTGGTATAGACTTGTGCAGAACTTTTGTGTAAATAAAATGAAAAGCAATAACACTATCGTTTCTGAAAAGTTATTCGAATAGAACTTATGTAAAACCACCCATTTCCTAAATATTTTTCATAGTTTTTTTAATTTTTTTTTTGTAAATAGAAGATATATTAAAAAAATCAGAACTATTTGATATAAATTCTATTTTAAAATACCATTCAGATGATCTTTATATTTAAAGGTGATGTCTGAAGATAAGTTAAGTGATACTATTCGTTTCTTTGCATTGAAAAGTTGTTCATAGAAAAAGAAAATTATAATGTAAAATTATAAATTTACCACCAATAACTCAAAATCTAAGATATAGGCTATAGTGAACTATTAAAATTTTGGACAAACTCCATAATTGTTTTATGATAACAGTATTGAGTAAGGTTATAGTCATTTTGGCTCAGTATTACATATATAACTATGTTATATCGGCCACAAGCCAGACGACAGTATTCTATTTTGTAAACACATGTTCGATAGTTAACTAATATTAGTCTTAAATTTAGATATCGTGTACAAATTTATTAATTTGATTTTTAAGATAGATTTACATTTTACATAGTTTTGAACTATTATTTATGTAACCACGTACTGTACGTATGTTAAATATTTGTCATAAACGAATTTAATAGATTTAAATTTACCCGGAGGTGTTGTTTTAAAGGTGTTCGTTCTATAGACAATGTAGATACGAGGGATTTGAAGTTTACTAAGAGATTAAAGCAGATATCTTTAGGTAGTTCAAAACTTTAGGCTGACATATCATTAGAGCTATTAACACTATATATTATACTTCTGTCTTCCTGTTTTATCTGTGTAACACCTTTGGACGTTATTACTTACCTATAAGTTTCCACTAAAATCAGATATTTTTATTATAATATCAAACTTGGAAGTTATATTTTATTTTAACTTAACGATTTTTGTAATTGTTGTCATAATATTAAACATTTTATTTGCATACTTCCGTTAAAATAATCTTTAAGAAAATTAATTTTCCTTAAAGAAATAGTTGAAATTATACAAACAGTTGTTTTTTTTTTTTTTTATTAACTAAAATAACTTAAGTATTTTGTAAATATAATTTTAGATAGAAATTTAATAAACTATTACCTATTCTTGTTTTATTTTTAATAGACCAATAATTATTAAAAATAAAGTAAACTAAAAATCGTATTTTTTCGAAGTTATATAATATGTAACAATGAACTGCATATAGTAGCTAAACTCATAGATTTAATATAGTATAATATATTAGAATATTTGATCTATACTTAATTCAACTAAGACATTTAGTAAAATATTGAATTATTTGTTGTGTACGGTTGCAAATCATAGACAAATTCATCTTCATCTTCATGTATAATTATTAGTATTTAATATGAAAGTTTATTAGTGTTTTTTATTTATATTTTCTGTATTAAGCTTGATTCAATATTATTTTATAAGCAAATAATTATTGGTTATTAGTTTCAAATATATATCATAACACACTAGGTATCTGATGATAAAATACGTGTTACAAAATTTACCGTATCGTTCGGAAACTACAGAAACTACAGAAAATAAACTTATAATTTTTGCCAATATTTTGTTATAGCTACTTTAAATTCTATATAAACAAAAAGTATAACCTTGATGACATCAGTGGATAACCCATTCTCGTTACTCATTCATACTCCTTGCAACCTATATCAAACTGATATACAACAGTCCAAGTATGTAAAGGGCACTATTTGCCAAAAATGCATGTAAACATGGACAAGGACCTCATGGGAAAATCCCTATTTCTTAGTAAGTCATCTCGTGCTACCTAATAATTATTATTTAGATAAATGTCTTATTCTCACACTTATATGACTAAATGATAACACTAAAATGTTTATTGATTTTTGTTTTTTTTTTTTTGTCTTACACATTAATGTCAAACAAATATAACAATGAATTAAAGTATAAAAAAGATAATATATTTTCATTTCTTTATAGATAAATAACCTAAAAAATACGTGTCAGAAATATTTTCTTTGTTGTATTTTTTTATTTATTTATTTATTATTTGTTAACATAAATTAGAAAAGAAAAATTGTAAATTCCGTTTTAAAAATACCTACAGTATATGTCTTGAAAAAATAAAAATTAACGTTCGAGGTTTTTGAAAAATTGTTGGCATAGGTTCAAAATGTCAAATACGTTCTGTAGACAAATCGATATTGCTTTGCCCAGCTAAAGAAAGAAAAATAAAAGTAAAACCGTACACTTCATCTGACAACCCTATTGTTAAGATTTTCTAAAAAAAAAAAAAAATGTAACTCTTGATTTTTATTTTTATTATTTCTTTAATAATTCCTATAAATACTGTTTCTGTAAAGTTTCGACAATAATCGCTTTTGAAGTTTCCGTGTCTGTCCCTAGACAGTAACTCATCATTCCACCCACAGTTTCGCTGATATTCCCATTAGACACCAACAGTATAGATATATTTAGTTAATTACTTTTTAGTTTATTGTACTACCTTTACCCGTATCTAATTCACAAAAAATTAAAAATGTATATAATAAAGTTCATACAAATTTAACGAAAAGTTATTACAAATATTTTTCACAAAAAAAAAAAAAAAATAATAAGAAAGAAAGACTATTTAATCATAATTTTAACTATTCTAATAATAAGTTGGTCGTATAAAATAACAAGTTTGATAACATGTTAACACAATTTTAAATTATTTATATTACGTTATACCGTGAATAGTCTAATTAATTTTAATATGTTAAAATGTATTTTAATAAAAATGTTGAGAATCTAAATAGTATAATCTTAGGTGTTTATGAAACAATATACTGTAAAAAATATTTTTAATAAATTACAACTCCAAAATAATTAATTAAAGATATATTTTGAGTCATAATAATTATTAATAAATAATAATTGTAAATATTTATATTAAACAAACTCACATTGGTTAACAATAAAACGAAAGTCACAATGGATGGTTAGTTATTGGTATTTTATTACATACAGAAACATTAATAAAAATAAACCATAAATTATTTTTGAATTTATATTCTAAAATTGTATAACAAAGAGTATTCTTTACAACTGCGATAAACAGTTAAAAATAAAAAAAATACTTATTACCTAATAAAAATATATTTTAAAATAAAATAGAAATCAACAATACATAAAGTAAATACACACATATATATATAAATATATATATATATAATATAAATAAACTACTTATCGTCTTCTTACTCGTATTTTATATGCTTTTACGGCACATCATTGCAACACACAGCTAGCTTCCACCAAGCAGCTTTTTCATTGTCTGTCTCTCGCACTCTTTTACAATTCTCATACTTATACCTTACTTCAATTTTTGTTTTGTTCTTATAGTCCTCAAAGCAAACATGATTATCAAAGATTATAATGCATTAAATATAACTGTCATCATAACCGTATTATGATGTTTTAATTACAAATGCGTTTATAACACCGTAATATACCTAATTAAAACAATTTAAAACCGACAAAAACTTAAAAGTATTTTTATATTTATAAATTTTAAATTATTTTAGTTATACATTTTACACATTACGAATTCAATATTCACATTGGTTCTGACATAAGTCAAATCACACAACATTGTAAAATAAAAGTAAATTTTTTATAAGTAAATTGTAATTTAATTTGGAAAATATATTCAATTTACGGGTAGGTATACAACTTTTCATGTACTAGTTTACAGTAAAGGATATTATGTTCTTATCATAAGTGATTATAATATTATTTTTAAATTTGTAATCATTATTCTTAGTTTTACTAGATAATGATAACTTTTCTTTGTTCAAAAAAAAAAAAAAATTATAAATATGTTGATTGATAATCTGTTGCCGGATAATAATGAACTTTAATTTAATAAACTGAATATTATTATACCCATATTCTAAGGAAGAGTAAAATACTTAATTCCTTAAGAATTATTCAAATACACATTAATCAATGAAAACGATATATTATTTAATATAATCGATCTCAATTAACTAAAACTCATTTTTTCGTTAAATTATGTGACTAATAGCCATTAGATGTAAAATTTATTTTACTTCTGATTTTGAAACAATAAGCTTGAATAGTATATTGTATTTTAATAATTTACATATATATTATATTTTTAACATAAATACCTAGGAATGGATATTTTTTGGCTAAGAACTTGGAAGTTAGGAGTGGTAGTAACAATGTAGACTGAGTTATATAATTTTTAAAAACAGTTTGATTGTTTGGTGTTAAGTAAATTTTTAATTTATAATTATTTTTAACCTATTTTTGATGGACAGAATACTTATATTAATTTATATTATAGTTAGATAATAAATTGCATTGGAAATAAGAATACCCTTACACTACTTAATCGCTTATTTAAACATTATATCCCTGCACTAAAAATTCTATTTGGTTAATATACTTTTGTAGATTTTATATTTTATTCTACTGTATTTTTGTTAATTATTACTCAGATTAGGTAATAGTTTTTTAACTGGTTTAGACCAACCATAAAAAATAACTAGCATTTATTATTTGAATAACCTACAAGATTATTAATGTATAATTTTATTTACAAAGTTCATGCGATAAGTTAGTTATATAATTTTTTTTTATTTTACTATTAATAAATGTGCAAAATATATTTATGATTATAATCTTAAGGTTTATGTTAATTACTTATTATTTATAAAATACTGTTTTTGTTTTTCGCTCGTATAACAAATTTCTTGTTATTAAAAAAAAAATGTAAAACATTTTTTTAATAGTTAGTTGTCACAAATATTTAGAATACATTGTGTCGGTGAAATGACATATTTAATCTATTCTTTTATGCTTGAGATATAAGATAAAATATTTTAAAATATCTTAGTATAAAAAAAGTATTTGAATGTATTAATTTAACTATAATATTATTCGAAACACGAATTTAAAAATATACGAAAAAAAAAAATAAATAAATAATAATCATAATAATCTTATTTGAAATGTATAAGAAGGTTCCGTTTTTTTATGTATACATTCATATAATAATAAATATTATATCTTTCTGTTTATATTACATTGATTCCTGAGTACGAATTAATTAAGTTTTACATCTAAGTATAGATGAAGTAAAATTCTATTTGGTAATGGAAAAAAATGTGCTACTTATTAGTTTGTCGCCGTATTTACTTATTGTATAACGTATTTTAGTGATATAAAAATATATAATAATATCTTATTATATTATTCATAAAATAACAATTTCTAATAATTGTTTTCAATATTTTTCATTGTGTTTTCCAATAACCCGAGAGTATAAACCTGTTTGTACTGAAAAATATTATGAGATTTTTTTTTATCGATTTAAGCAAGTGTTTAGTAATTCAATTCATGAAAAACACCCACATTTTTTTTTATGCACTTGTATATTTATTATTTTTCATTCCCGTGAACGCCCTCAAGCCATTATTTTTGATTTTCGAAAGTTAAACACATATCCATTTTAGAAGTATTTGTACAATCAATTTTCAGCTCAAGTTCACATTAGAACCAACTAGAATTGTTCTGTATATAACTGTGGCTCATCGCCATCCATTGTCCGAATGGAGTGAGTAGTACTTCCGATTAAGTGTCTCGTTATATTACGAAGAAAAACGGTGCTCGAAAGTGTATTGCCGCCAAACAACGTAAAATAGAATCACACACTACAATTACAATTCTCGGGGTACATGCATCAGACAATTCGTCGTCGCATCGTTGACTCTTATTGTTCAATCACTAAACTCTGGCTTTCTTTTGGACAAATATCGAATTTCACAATTGGAAGTTTCGTATGATATATAATAACGTTCAAACTATATCAATTGGCTCACTCAGTATATTATAGTAAGACCAGTATATTTTAACGAGTCGGCGTTGAAAAAAAAGTAGTTGGACAAAGTTTTCGATGAAGTTCTATGCACACAAATGGCTTTATGGCGAGCAAGTTTTAAGTCGAATGGTTTTTCCAAACATATTATCACGAACTGTTAAGTTTCCATCATATTATAAAAATAGCATAGCCATATTATATTTCTTAGCTATCAATGTAAAAATAAAAAATATGTGTCAAGGAGAAAATCAAATTTGTGAACCCATTTAATTTTGGTTTATATTAATGTAAACATCGTATTCAACTTTTTTCTCGTCAGTTTAAAAAAAAAAAAAAAGAATTTCAAAAATTTTGTTTTATCAGTTTTAGTAAAAAACATTTTATATTAACAATTTAACAAAACTGTTCATTGTTGAGTATTGTATAGTTATTGCTAAACATGTTATAATGTGTAAATATAATATAACGAATATATATATACCTACATCCCCTTGTATCTGTTGATACGTTTTAATAATATATTAATTAAAATATTATACTTCGAATAATGTAAATGAAGTTCTATGAAGATCTGTTTGGACTTAAAAATTATATATACTTATATAATAATAATGAACCTCATACTATTTTAGAGGTATACTTAGCTGTAAATATATGCAAATTTTTATTGAATAAAGCATCATCATTTTAATAATTGAGTATTTATTTGGGTTGTGTACGGGTGAAATATGTTTAACGGCATTAATATGTTTGAGACCACTAAGGCATAATTCAACACTAGGTTATTACAATAAAGATTAAAGATGCTTCACTGTGGAATGGTGACAGTCCGTTTAAGTTCACTATTATTATGGTCTGCAAATAAATCCATAAAATATGACGTTCTATACATCTTGTTTTCGAAATTAAGTTTTATTTATTTCATTTATGACTTATTATTTCACATTAAATTCTTTATGAAATAGAACCGCATGTGCATTTTTCATTTCTTAGATGAATACTTATGATAAGCAATATCTAAACAGTATAATACCACTAGTAGAGTATATAACTTTCACAACTAAAAAACGTAATATATAATTTATGGGGTTAAGTAAGAAGTTTATAAAAAAAAAGAAATGTATTAATGTAAAATTATTCAAATATTTTCGTACATATAAATGTGCTGGTTTGTTTCATTTTTGTTTTAATTGGCTAAAAAAGTCCATAATGTTCTCTAATCATCCTATATTTTTTCTATATGTATTTTAGATGATGTCACATATATTGCAAATATTTTTATAACTCGAATCATAGTATCCCTAAATAACCATGACTATTTCCATGTTTTACCTTTTTGTATCAAGTGACTCAATTTTCCCTTGCCTTTGTTTACGTAAATCTACATACTTTCCCTTGAAGACTGTGATTAAATATTTTTGGTTACAAAAATCTAACTTAAGTTGAAAGATGTATTTGTGTATTTTGTTTTTCAACTTAACAACGTTCAAAAAACAGTATTCGTTTACATATTATATTGTTGAAATCACTTGACAAAGGTTTCATTTAAATAAGCACATTTATATTCAAATATATAGAGTATAAAACTAAAGTGAATCAGCAAAACTACGAAATGAGTTCACACTAAAAATAGTTAGTAATGAAATCTTCATTTTCAATTCCATATACAATTCGAGGTTTTCAAATAACAAAAATCTTTAATAATTTCAAACGTGAAGTTGAGAAACACTTTATTTTAAATTGCAGAATATATACACATATTTGTATTTTGTTCATAGTATAGTTTTATTTTATATTTCAAGCTGTAATAGTGAATTATATTAAAAAGTTCAAAAATAATGAAATTAAGGTAGGTGGATCAAAAATGATTTATGTCAACTACTTAATCATACACAAGTAAATCTCTATATTTGTACGTCAACATTTTATTTTAACCAAGTAATAAAAACACATAGCATAACCTCGTTAAGAATATACATAATACCTAATGCGTTGTTTTTTATCAAAATGGTTAAAATATTATTATTTAAATATAAATTATCATTATGAATGAGATTATGAGAATATTATAAAAGTAACACATAGTATTTGATGAATGAGACACATAAACGATTATTTTGAATTATTTTCTTAAGAAATATTATCATTTTTTGATTTACTAAATTATTTTGTTAGACATTTAAATAAAATTACACTTATTGTATATATTTTATAAAAATACATTACAATAATTTGTTGTTTTGGTACCTTTCGTCATTATGGATAGATAAAGGTATAAAAGGAAGGTACATTACCATCAAAAAAGTATAGGTGAGGAGCGGTTGCCGAGTACGTGGCCCTTTTAATAGCATTTGTGATAGGGGTGGCACTACCTGGCTTATTCTGTTTAAACCCTACGATGGATGAACATAGAGAGGAGGTAATAAAGATGAATTGTGCGTTACAAAACGATGCATGGTGGTGGCAGAGAAAGTTTACAATGATAGAAAGAGACTCGTTGGTATACCACACGCGGTAACGTGTCCCTGGCGTACCGTTGTATTCGTACATGACTGCCAAGAATGTTAAATACCCCTCCTACCACACCAAATCCTTCTACCAAAATGAGCTGTCAAGGGAATATAAAATTCAAAACAATTCCCACTATGACAATCGAATGAAATTGATTACGTATAGACATTATTAAATTTAAAAAATTAAAAAAATAAATACGACAAATAAATAATATTAAACAATCTAATAATTTCAATTAATATTTCTATACTACTTACTTACTACTTCTGTACTACTATTCACATTGTAAACGTATATCGAACGTTTTTAAAAAATAATTATACATTATATCGATTATTTAAAAATACATTTAATATGATAAATTATAATATAATAATGATTGTAGTTAAAACATATATAATATGTATTTACTTATTTATTGTGTAATAACTTAATGAACATATTTTTCTTTGGTATGAATCATAAAAATAATAATTTATACAACCAAATGAGAGGTAGTCGATAAAATTAACAGAAAAAAAAATAGAATAATAGAAACGAACCATAATACAAAAAATCCGATGAAAAACTTATTCAAATTATTATGGTATTAAAGTAAATCAAATTAAAAAAAAAAAAAAAAACGTAAATCTATTTATTAATAATATTTTTAAATTTTCAAATTATCGAACTATATAATATTATATTTAATGTTATTTTTAATTTATAAATGAGCATATCTGTAGTATTTTTGTGTAGCTCATATCGTATACTCTATATTCAATATCTTTCTTATTTAACTTCAAACTACGCATTGGAAAAACATTTTGTTACGAATGTTTAATATATCTAATAACTTAATTAAAGTAGTTACAGTTATATAATCTGGTATAAATTAAGAAAATTACTGTTCTGCAAAAGCTTAGGAGGAATAATAATACACTTAAGTACTTAATTATATTCATAATATACCCAAGAAAAATGTATTATCTTTTCGTTTTAAGTATAGCAGTTCTCAAAGAAATGTTATACCTTTGTGAGCGCACCTCAAAGTGTTTCTATAATAGAAGGTTGAGAATTGCATGTTTAGTGAAATCCTGTACAAAGGAAACGTGTTAAATTAATTCGTTAATTATATTTAATATTGATAGTTATAATATAAGCTATTCTTCCATCAATTATATATTATTTGTTTATAACCGATTTTTTATTATCAAACTTTCATAAAAATATTAAACCTAACTTTTAATTTTTCTTCGCAAATTTTTTCAATATTTTGATTTTTATACAAACATTTATCATTTATTATTTGTTTGTTTACTCATTTTTTTTTTATTTTATTGATACTTTGCTACTAATCGATATCCAATAAAACATGCATAATATAAAACAAAGTATTACCTGTATTTCTTAATTGACTGAGTATCTGAAATATAAATTAAAAAATATATAATATATATTATATAATAAATAATGATTTAAAGTATGCATATACCTATTATACTATATAAATAAATAAAACCACTTTATTTTGTATTGCTCATGATTTATAAATAACACATGATACCACAGATAAATTAGAATAATCTATACATATTGTTGAAACTTTTAATATTGTATTTTAATTAATTAATATTACAAACTGTATGTATGCAATATGCATGTTGCATAACTTATAAACTGTGAACTTTTCTATAACTGCTTGTCAAATAAAAAAAAAAAATTATAACATTTTATTTTCTCTACATGCCAACTAATTCATGACTTTTGTCAAACCTCAAAAATCTTTACGAATGATCTTTTTTTGGACAATTGCACGTGACACTGTAAAAAACGTGCACGTATTATTCTGCGACACGCTCGTCATAAGTTCACCATCCCTAAAATAATGTATACAAAGGTGATCCTTTGGCATAGATAAAGGGAAAAAAATCGCAAAATGTTCAAGTTACCTATCTTAAATCGGTTCCATTGCTAAAAAAAAAATATCAAAAAAACTCAGACAAATTGATAAACATTAATCTGAGTCATAAAATATGATAGTTTTAATAATAGAAAAATATTCGTAATGGTTATTTTTCAAAATATACTTGAACATAATAATAGCCTATTGCATTTCAAATATTAAACTTTTTAGGGTTTTTAAATTTAAAATATTCCAAAAATAATTAATTTGTAATAATTTAAATTTTTTTAATAATATATCGGAAATTAAGCTAAATAAATACTACTTTATTGATTCGAGAAAAGTTGATATTTTTCAAAAACACATATACCTGTGAAAACTAAATAAAAATGTGTAAAATATTGGGAAATTCATACCAGGAATGGAAAAACTTTCTAAAGTTAGAACATTTAAAAATAAAATATAGGTGGATAAAAATATGCAGTTTGTTTTAAAGCTAGACAATTTATTCAATAATGTACACACAGACGCTTTACGTATTTTATTTTTATTAAGGAATACAGAGGCTTTTTTAATTGTTCAAAGGCAAAAAGGGTTACTTATTGAATTATTGATCGGAATCGAAAAAAATAAAAAATCAGAAGAGGGAATGCATGCGGAATAAAAGATCAAGCTTTGGTAAACTTCATAGGGAGTAGAAATAGAAGGTCCAAATAAGTCTTAGTTCAAAAACCGTTATTGAAATTTAATTTTAGCTGAAACTTTATAACTGTATTCGTTCAGTAGCAATGAAAAATGTGACAATTTTTATAATAAAACAGTTATATTTTAAAAGGTTTCCAGCTTATCAAACATACACAAATATACAATAATACAATATTAAACAGCATATTTTACTGAGAATTTATACTACACAATACATGTTGTACTATAAAATAATAAAATTGTTATATTGAAATATTGTTTTTATACACACACACACACACACACATATACATAAAATTTATGTTTTAAACGAATAACTTTAAAATTTAACCCATATTTGAGTAATCATAAACATAATTATTAAGCTAAAAAATATTATATTTATCAGGATTGCAACATTTGATAAAATTGTTTAACTCATTAACATTTTTAATTTTTATCACATCGTTTAGAATACCTAATATAAAAATATAGTATACATTTTGTTCATCATAATATAATGATAATAAATCAAAATATTATATTATAAATACCTAATTTGTATTGATGGTTGACGATGCGTAAAAAATAAAGTTGTATTTACTAAAAAAAAAAAATAATTTTTTAGTCAGTAATCCCAATTATTTTTATCCTTATATGACGATAAATATATTCTCAGCAATAAATTCTATTACAATAGATAATATGCCTATATTAATAATAATTTTGAGATATAACATTTTAAATACAATTTGTTAATTACATTTAAACATACAATACATAATTAAATTTATCTAGTTAATGAATTATTTAAAACTACTTATAGTAATTATTGTAGTTAGATGAAGAATGTTAAATTTTTATTACTTCGATAATTTCAATTACATTTAAAAAATAAAAAAAATAAAAAATGAGAAAAGAATAGTAAGTTTAATATAGTTTTACAATCACATCATCAACTATGTATTTTTTGTAAGAAGTAAAAAAATATCCAAATATTAATTGTACTTAAGTAATAATTATAGTATGTATTTATTTATATTATGAACTATTCAGAAAAACTGAACCACTGCAGTGCGTACGTTTGCTGCATAGCGGATAGTACAGAAAAGTTCGTAGGTATACGTTTAGTATGTTTTATTATTAAATTTGAAAGCAATAATAAATCATCGCGCTTTAAAATCCTTTCACGAAGATCGGTTAAGTCTATGGTGATGACATTTTTAAAAAAATAATTCAGTTATTATATATTGATATATTTTTTCTTACACTTTAAGAATGTACATTGATAAAATATAAAACGATCTTTTTTATAAATAATACTTTTTATATTGTATATGTCACCTTTTTGAGTATTAAGCAAACTCTCAAAAGTATTTGTAACAAAATCTAATAATAAAAATAATAAAACAAAACACCAATACTTATCGAACGCATAATATTATAATATTATGTACATTTTATACGTATTTTATGCATTTTCAAATTTATATGGAGATATTATCACAACATTCACAAACATTAAAGATATACTTTGAAAAGTTAAATATAAATGTTCAAACATTTAAGTCAAAATATTTAAATATAAAAATAAAAATTAAGTTCAGATGGTATAAATTATGCTACATATTTTGTAAACAAATTATTTTTTGATAGGTAATTGTACAGTAATTATAAAAAAAAAAATACAACAAAATTATAAATTTCTTATATTTATTGAGTAAATACGTAGATCGCATAATACATAATATATTTATAATAACAAAAAAAAAAAAAAAAAAATGTTAAAAACATAGTTATCTATAATGGCTAGAGTAATTTCATTATGAAACCGATCAACAGTACCTATACAAGGATCTCAAATTGTATATACAAGTTAATAAGTATATATATTCCCATCAGAAAAGAAACTCAAGAAATATTCAACATCAATAACACTCTAATAAACTACCTAAACTTGCAATATGTGGAAAATTGTATTACACGTGTCCAATCTAAGCCAACAATTTACAATATACTATACACTGGATAGTTTCCATTTCAAAGTTATAACAATAATAGGTTTTTTTTTAATTCTGTTAAATTCGGTTCTTTTAGTAAATTCTAACCTTTGAAACCCCCGGATCTATTATCCCATGATTTTCAAACTTTTTGATTACAGTAATGAAAAAAAGAGGTCAGTAATCATTACGAGAAACTGCACAGTAAAGCAACTGTAAACTCGTTGAGATAGATCCTATATAATAATATATTTTTTCGTACATTTAACTTATAAGAAATTCATTAATTGCATAAACCGTTCCTACAATATTGTATTTACGAAATTTTCGTAATATTAAATATCACATTATTTGATTTTCAAAAATAAAAACGAATAAAATGCATTTGTGTTTTTTAAATAAAATTATTTTTTAACATTGAAACAATTTATATTACAAACAAAAATTATAAATAACAACATTTTAAGATATTAATAGTACTATAACAACATACACACTACACAGTACATTAAACTATAAAATACATCTAAGCGATTTCATATTATATTTCGTATTCAATATCTTCTTTAAAAGTTTTGTATTTTGTAATACATTTAATATAAAATTGTATATTATAATTGTAATATTATGAAAACTATTATTATTGGTATATAAGATTCAAATTTGGTCTTCACTTGATATAGTATGTTAACATACATAAACTAAATTTGAATACATCTTTTATTTTTTCTACGTATATTCACAATCCTATTCCTGTGAAATATATAATATAATATATTTAATATAAAACATAATAATGCAAATGATAGTTAATGTATGTATAAAAATTATGGTATAAAATCCATAATATTGGAATAAAATTGGCACTCGGGGATATTTATTATTTTTTTCCTTAAAATAGAAAGATCAAAAGATCAAAACCATAGTGATTTTAATGCTTTAGTGAACCCAATCATAGCCTTAAATAATACATCCACACTGAACATAATATAAATTACTTTTTGTAATGCACTACATATATATCAATAATATTAGTAATCTAACATATAAATCAATAAAATGGTAAATTTTTTATTCATATTAAAAAACCATTATGTCATCAAACCTAATCCAATATCTCTCAACGTCATAACATTTCATTTATACATTTACCAGACCTACACTGAAGATAAAACTAAAAGAAGAAGAAAAAATAAACTTCAGCAATAATTAAAGCAAAAAGGGATTATGAGTCATATAATAATAATAAAGGTAAATATAATAAAGATTTAAGGAATAATATTTATTTAATTTTTTTTTATATGTATTCTATATTTTTAAAATAGTTTTTTATTTAGTTGGATACCGCTAATATAATTGGTATATTTTTCTAAATAATATTTTTTCAAAATTTTCTCTGCAGTGTTCTCATTTTTTTTCATGATAAATTAAAACAGAACTGAACCCCTTTCAGTTAACATACTACATACATAACTACAAATTGTTCTATGAAATAAACTAGTAGAAACTATGTATATAGAATTAGATGATACTTTTTGTTTATTATTATGATATGTCATATATTTCTATAAGATTACTATATTTAGATTGCTATATCTATATAATATAATTTATTATTATTATTATGTCTGTATAGATGTAAACTATCTTAAAGTTTGTCATATACCATGTCATGTTCCAAAATTATTGTTAAACATAGCTATAAACATTAATAGTTATAATTCATAATAATTATTCATAAATAGCTCTATAAATAATCAATCATGTATGTAATTCTCATGAATTTAAATCAAAAAAATATTATTCTCACTCGTCAATAGTGTAAATTAAACATAAAAATATATAGCACCCAAAAATTCGTTAGCTTGAAAAATAATACAACGATTTATTATATACTTGTTATCTATCGGCTCTTGGTAAAATGACACATAAAACGACTAGAAAAAAATAACATGGAGCTCTCAAAACGGTAATATCATAATGGACCGTAAACCTATATAATATATTAAATATTTTATAAAATTAGTCCTAAATGTTGACATAATATGTGTACTAGAATTTATTTTTTTACATCTTATTTACAAAGTCTCTTGGTAAATCAATTTGAAAGCCTTTTACAATATAATATAAAGCGTTTAGTATCCAGTATTATAACTTAAATCGTAAATAATACTAATTCAAACATCAATATTTTTAACAATATTAGATAAAATACCAAACAATTAACATTTTTTGTTTAAATACGAATGTATTTTATAGGAAAAACGATATGCCTTAATTCTAAATATTTAATTGTTTACGGTATTATAAAATATAAAGCATAAGAAAAATAGTCTAGAGAAATACTAAGTAATAATTAATTACGGCGCATGGTGTATGCAAAACACAGACAACATAATTTAAATTTAAAAAATTTGGAACTCATTTTACTAATAAAGTTTAAGAGTAGCTCGAAGTTGAGAAGATCACTGTAATCTGCATTACGTGTGTTTAATTTCAATTCAATGATAAGTAATTTTATACGAAAAATAATTTTGATACAATATGTATATTATATTATTATTGTTGTGTGTTGAATATTTCGAAAACTATTTTAAAATGTATATTTATTATATTGCTATGAGTAGTTTTTTTGATTTTCTTATTGATAATATGGTGTGTTAAACTATTTTTTTTTTTTAATCCGTCGTTTTTCATATTATCTATATAATTAATATGAATTACTTATAAACCAATGCTAGTTTAGATATTTTAAATGTTCTAAATATGTTTGCGGTTTATCTATAGTATTGAATTATAGGAGTATAAATATTATTATTCATAAAAATAACAATACACGTGGTTATGAAAAGTTTTAATATTATTTAAGTTACAAGAAAATAACTTTAATTCTAATGTAAAAAGACGTTGTTTTTGTTTAAATTTTCAATTTATATGCAATATTTTTAAATATTGCCAAGTATAAGAAAAATGTATGTGGAATCCGGTATGTATTATATTTACAAGTTATGTGTACCGATATAAAAATTATTATCAATGAAAAAGAAAATATGTTTAAAAGATTTTAAGTGATACTTTTAAAACGTATTCATATCCTAATTTTAATTTTTGTTTAGAAGTTAAAGTTAATAGTTATTCCTTTTTTTAATGATAAAAAAAAAATACTAGATAAAACTAAAAAACTTGATTTATGTAAATGTATTACCGTTTTCCAGTATTTTTTTTTAGCTAGATAATCAATATATTTGAATAGGTACAAATATGTATTATATGATATCTAATCAAACATTGATTTTTTTTTAAATATTTATTTCTTACCTATTGATGTTTAAAATATTTCATTTAAATTATGCAATTTATAAGGTAGATAAGTGATATAGAATTCACATTTAGGGATAAAATTTAGGATCAAATAGATAACATGTTCAAGTGTAAATTATTTTAATGTTGAAAATTATCATTAAGGTTATAAATGTTTCCTTAGTTAACACTGTAATTAAAAAAAAATCCAATATATTTTGATCTATTGAAGATATGCACATACGATAAGTACGATTAAGTATATTTTTATTATTATAATATCTTATCAGTTGTAACATTTATAACTACATAATACATGATTATATAATTTAAAAATAAAAATAATATTTATTACACATATAATAGTTTACACAATCTCTGTATCTGTTATTTATTCAAACCATTTTTTTTTTATCTCATACAATTGAATGCATATTAAAAAATAATATACTATACGTATAAGTGGTAAGTTAGTTGACAATATATTAATTGTGCATGTGCATTTGTATCTGTAAGTAAACTATTGGTGAATACTAAAACCCACACCATCGATGTATAAATTATCGTCTATTTTCTTAGTCATAATTAACACAGTATTTATTTATATTTAGTTTAGATATTCAATTTGAGTTTAGAGTTATGACACTCGTTCATAAAAAACGGAGGCCAGTGGTCATTGTCTAATATTAACAATATTAAACTATACCTAAGGTTAGGTAATGTCAATGCAATATAAAATAGTAAGTGACTCATTTGTATTCATGCATTGAATATACATAAATATTCAACAATAATGTGTAAGTATCTTAACAAAAACAAACGTACATAACTATGCTATAATTAAATAATGATTGAAATATACTTTGGAAAGTATTTAACTTTTGAATATACTTTTAGAGCAATAATAATATTTTCATAATTTATCTTTTTCAAAAAAACAACTTTTATTATAATGTAAAGTTGGTTAAAAAGTGATAGTCTTTAATATAATAATAATATGTTAAAACATTTAAAATATTATACGTATAAATATATTGTTTTTAGAAGCGAGACTAGTGCTCATTATCAAGTTTCTGTATACTGTCCGCTTTTATATACCTACTACATAATACTATAACGCATTTATAATAATACAAACAATTTTATTTTATTCACATATTATCTCATATGTTAGAATATTATTATATAATATTATAGCTTGTTGGAATTTAGTTTTTCTAATACTTGAAATTATTAAAAATAGAGGAATAATGCAAACTCATTTTCAATTATCAATTAAAATAAATCAGATTATATCTATATTTTTCAAGGATAAATGAAAATAATAGAAAAATTGAACAAATTATGATCATAAAAATAACTAAATAAAAAAAATATACATCGTGATTACAGCAAGACATTTATAAATATAATCATAACCTTAAATTGTATTAATATATGATAAGAGAAATAAAAATGTACGAATAAATACATTTAAAAATATATTATCCTAATATCTAATAATTTACCTAAAAGATGCATCGGTATAAATAATGATTTAAAAAAAATTAACTCCCAAAAAATCCCTGTAAAATTATTAAACTTTTTGTCACACGAATTAATTGCTTTGACTATTCATACTGCGCCAAATATATACATTTAACAGAAGCTAAAAATAATGTGTATAAATAACAAGGTCAACTTGATTAGTGATTTCGTGCGTAAAAAGTGCTAACATTTGCTTGATAAATAAAATTACAAATCATAATGTATACATTTAAGTTCTATAACCGTATTGGTAGTTTATTTCAATAATAATGGTATTCTGATAATAGTTAGTAAAGGTATAAGATGTCAAGTAAATTTAAAAATATATAAATACGCGCTATAAAATTATGTTCAATAAAATAAAAAAATCTCAAAGATATTTACACAGAAAATAGTAGAATAATAAATGTTATCTGATGACTAAGTGTTCACTTAAGTACTGAAAAAAGATAATTTTATAAACTCATTAATTTAGGTAGGTGCTTCCATATTAATACAAAATATATGTTTGGTATTATAGGTACATAATACGTACATATTATGCATATTTATGGCTACCTAATGACAAATTGCAATAAGATAACCGATAAGGTTAAAATAATTTTATTTAAAAAAAAAATAATAATTATAAGAATTATTTAAAAATATATTATACAAATACGCAAATTACTACCTAACTATCAATAAAGATGAAAACAAAATTATATTCTTGGATGATAAAAACAAAAACAAATTTTTCCTTATGATAATAATCTAGTTTAGGTGTATTATAAGTTATGCAAATATATATTTTACAATATATACGTATAATTATATTTAAAAATTATATTGAAGTTCAAAATATGATATATAGTGATTAAATACATATTTAATATCTATATTCCTAATTGAAAATTATACAGTTTTTTTTTGCATTTTTAAAAAATATATTTAGTTTAATTTTAAAACTGAAAACGTTAATCTAAATAATACTTTGTTTATTTAATAAGCTAAATACATTTTTTATAAGTTCATATCAGAGAATTGATTTATTTGTATATAATCATCTGTATTTATTATAAATACGTATTTCATGTAGCTATATTACACATAAACTAATCATTAATGTAAATAAGTACATAATATTATAGTGTAATTTAAAATAACTTCACGAATATACCATGTTTATATATGATTTAGAGTTTATTAACTTCTATAAGACTCGGTTCAAGAGTATCATTGATTTATGTAATATGTTAAGAACTTCTTGTCATCAGTATTCAGGTTCACTTCAATAACTAGAATATTTATGATAATTTTTTTTTCCTTTAAGTATTTGTAAGAACATAAAAATATGTATACATACATTGGTATCAAAAGTTAATTTTAAAAAGTAAAAAAAGTATATTATATTTATTCACTTGTTTATAACTTTAAAGTAATATATGTTTAATATTTAATTTAATACAAAAATATGTGTAATTTAGAAAATAATATACAGAAAAATAAAAAATAAAATAAAAAAATTTGATCTTATAATAGCGCATAAAATATGTATATGAATCATCAACAACATGATTGCAACTTTATTTGATAAGTATAACAGTTTATTTTGAACTGTTTATAACCATTAAATATGTATAATATTTTTATGGGTATATAAAAATAAATATATTAACATTTATACATATAATTATTACCTACTATTGTATAAAATTAAATAAATTTACTTTAGAAAAATACTATTGTTTTTATTTTACTTTTTATGACAAATATATGTCACGTGAAGACATAAAATTTGTCTTAGGTACGTATTAACAGTTGAATCGTTAATAATTTCTTGACACTCGATTATTTTCAGTACACGATGTTGACATATTTCATTTAAAACAGTTAAATTACCTATTTACTAATTTTAAAATGTTACGACTTTTTTTATTTTTAATAGTGTACTAGAAAAGTACTTACAAGTTTGAAACTCAAAATCAGAGAGTATTAGATTAGACACGAACTCGTTGAGTTATCTATGGGAAGTGCGTAGACTACCAACATAATAAATAAAATACATACCTAATTACATGTGTATTATTGTATTATAGATACTCGTGTATAAAATTAATTGGCCAAAATTGAATCTTGAAATAACGTAGTCAAGAGATAATAATATTATATAAAAAACTACAATAATAAACCTTCACTTGAGTTAAAATTATTCATTGGTTTTTGATATGAACTATAATAGATCAAACTAAAAAATATTTTATAATAATGTTGTGATTTGTTACGTCAAAACGTTGACTAAAACGTATTAGGTTAAAGATTATTTTTCTCATATTAACTATGCATATTACAATACATATTATTCGTTACTATTACTAAATATTGCTTGTTAATTGAGTAATTATAATTAATTATTAGTCTCCATTTATTATTTATGTCCCGATTACAAATACTATTAATTCATTAAATGCTATTACAGTTTAAATTAAATAGCATAATCATAACATAAGAACATTTTATTAATTAATCAAAAGCTTATTAGGTATTTAATTACATCATTTAAATCACTAACATATTATCAATTAATTATATACATGTTTTTATGTGTATTGCAATTATTTAATTATGTTTATTGTTATTTTTGTATTTTTTATAGTTTTGTTGTCAAACATTATAAATTATTCTACAATCAAATTGTCATATCACTTACCTAAGTAATTTTTTTTAATTTATAGTATTCTATTGATGTATTAGGAACGATTCGATTATATAGATAGTTACTTTTTTATAATTACATACATAAAAATATATCGTTAAATCAAAATTTAAAAAGTGCAATCACTAAATTTTATAAAAATTTTATCAATACTAATATTTATAAATAAAATCACATTAGATATGATATAAATATGTATCTAATATTATGTAATGTGTTTAAGAATATTTTTTAAATTAACGCATTTTTTAATAGTGACATATTTTATCTTCAAATATTTATTTCATAATTTATAAAAAAAAAAATTGTTAAATGCTTAACATATGCTTCGCACTATCAAAATATAATATATTAAATAATCTAGCCACATAAAATTAATATATTTAGCTTAATAAAATTTTAAAACTAAATATTTTTAATTTTATATAACAACATTTAAGTTTATTTTATTGCAAATTAAAGTTTGTACTCCAATTTGACTATTATTTCCAGTAAAAATGTTTTTAAGCTTAATTTTATAGCTACAGTATGACACAATTCCTAAAAACTGCTTACAATTTCCCCAAAAGTTATTGAGAATTTACTATATTATCTGACTTATTGCATAATTTCCTACGACTCTACTTCTTGATCAATATGGAGACTATAAAGAGTTCATCTATATAAATGCTTGAACCCTTTTTTTACTGGCCAAAAGAAGAGTTATTTTCAAAAACAAGAAAAACAAATATAGGAATTATCGCCCTTTATCCATTTTGCAATATTGCTGAGTATTCAAAATATATGTTTACATTAATACTTTAATCATAATCTGCCCATATTTATATAAAATACATTAAAATCATTTTAAGTACCAACAAATGATAAAAAATAAACATCATACTATAAGTGGCACTACAGTTCTAACTTTCAAATTGCAAGAGCAAACGAATCTCGTCGCACAAATAATTTTGAACGTACAGCATACGAATAATATAGCATCATATAGTTAACTTAATATGTATTCCATTAAACGAGATGCCTACACATCAACTATAATACACATGTGATCATTGCGATCTGTAGAAGCTACACCAGCAGAATTCGTTGTCACTGACAATGGACGAAAAATAAAAATAAAAAACACACACGCTACACACGAGAATCCAGTACGGAAGTAACCCATCACCTAACGTCAATTACCATCGAATGAACTCCTCCAGTGCTTCTCATTTTTTTTTTTTTTTTTTTATCGCTCGGCACTTATTCGGCATATAAGTTTTTTAATGGTTTAAATTTTTTTGAAAGCAATATTACCACAACTATATTACTTTTATTAGGTGGTAAAATTAATTATTTTTCAAATAGTACAACTGTTGTTCCCGGAAAATATTATGCAATATGAAAAATATAGTGTAATATCATAATTTATTATCAGATGGTGTACTTCATAAACGTAATAATACGATCACATACTGTAACTTGATTCCTTAAAATAGTACAGAAAATTTTTAGAAATTATAGTGACAGATTCGTTAGTTCGTGAAACGTGGTATGCAAGTCGTAATTACACGATTTCGACTGATTTTTGAAGAATACCAACAAATGGTCAAAATTATTCAAGTACTCTAAATTTTGATAGTTATATATTTTTTTTATATGTATAATCTTAATATATGTAAATACAATAAGATTATATAAACAGCACAGAGCCATTTGACAAATTTTTGAATTCGGCACTATCGCAGACACATCATAACATTATTTATTATAGTCATATCAATGTATACCTATACTATTGTAAACGCAGAGAAAAAACGAGAATTTTCGTACCTATATTTCGTATTCTATTCGTGTGTACATAATTATATAAAATATTACTATTACTAATTACTAGGTACCTACCTATTAACTACAATCAGGAAACCGGCATCCGTAAATTCGGTCGTTCGGTCCTATTTCGAATTTGACATCCGTCAAGTACGATTATCTGTTCGAGGAAAACTTTTTCAGAAAAAAAACCGAACTCGACACGACGAAATAAAAATAAAAAAAAGTCACACACGCACACACATCTAACTCCGATAATCGCGTAACGCTAAAACCCGACTCGCACTCGGACACTGCGCGTAAACCAACTGCACTGTGCTCCGCGGACGGACGACCAAAATCGTTTAAAATATTAATCGAAAAATAAAATAAAATAAAATAAAATAAACGAATAATAATAATAATAACGATAAACGACGGAGGGATTTTTATTCGAACGGCAAACGGAAGTGGAAATCGCGCGAAATATCTCTCGTCGTCGTCGTCCGTCGGCGCGAACAGTTGACGCGGTCACAGGACTACGCGGGTCGGCGGCGCGCTTGGAGGGTAATCCGGAACTACTGCGCTACCGTGCGAGGCGGCGGCCGCCGCTCCGGTGCTTGGGCAACTTTGGCGCGGCCGTCGTACAGTGATCGCGAGCGCCGCAATAAAATATTACCGTAGGCCAACGCGCGCGCGAGATTTTACGACTCGTATTATTGTTTTTATTATTATTGTTATTATGTGACACGTCCGTCGCGTTCGAAAGTCCGTAGGTACCTATGCGATTTCGTTTTTAATTTTACATTAAATTTTTAATTTTTTTTTTTTTTTTTCATCCGAACGGACCGCGTCCATATAATAATAATAATAATATCATAGTTGTTATTAAACTGGAATAATGCGTATTACACTATATTACCCACAACACGCTGCACGCAGACGGTACGATATTATGTTTTATATTATTATTATTATTATTATATTGCCATTTTTCGCGTGTTTTCCAAGTCCTCCTCACCACAATAATAGTCATTCAATATTAATAAAAATAATAATAATAAAATGTTGTTGTTGCAAAAAAAAAAAAAAATATTTAACATACGTGTACTGCGGTTGAAACCGATACGCCGCTCGTTTGTCTGGAAACGTTATATTATGTACTACACGCGTACAAACTTACTTATTTAGAAACGATCCACTGGTGCGACAATATTTACTCGATATCAATAAGTGAAAATATTTGATTGAGCGAAACTGACGGGTGAATTGTTGAAATTTTTTCTCATACTAAATCTGAAGATTTGTGTCTTATAAATAATATAATACATATTATTTTTAAAAAAAAAGTATATTTTCAATATTTTTTTTTCGTCTATACCATAATGCAATTTATTTATCTTATAACCCGTAATGATGTTTAACACAATCACTCATACGCTAATAACCATCAAATTAAAACCGGTAAAATGTTTTCGTAAGTTAATTATTTGTTAATGGATAATCGACTAATATTTCACTAAGTTCGTGTGATTAACCCTGGTTATCAGTCAGCAGTGGCAGCCACAAGATAACCGTTTAAAAATATATAATATAATATTATAATAATAATAATATATATTACATAATATATTATAATAATAATGTAATATATTATTCCTATACGTAATAATCGTTTTACGAACTCTGAGATCGTTTTAATGTTCATAATAGGTACGTACATTAACAACAACATAAAATGTTTAAAAAAAAACGTTGCTGTCATCGCTATGGTCTGTTGTATAATAATATAATATTCGTCGATGACATATTTTAATAAATATATCTTAATTTTATTTTTATTTTATTATGATTATTATTAAGAACAGGTGAGGTTAGGTTTGTACATCTATATACAGTAACAAAACTAAAACTATTTGTGCACGATAGTCGGCGGTCGTTTACATTACAACCAATTTACTAGACTGACGAAGGGCATGATACGCATAATATTATTATAAGTGATTACAATATTTCGTATTATTATAATTTCTCATTTCTGTATTTATAAATTTTAATTAAACATTTTTTCGTTGATAAGTTAATAACAAATCGGTAATAATATTCTGTAGTGTAATAATAATAATAATAACCACAGTCGTAAGTCGTAATATTATAACGTCATATTATTTTATGTGCATGACGTGTCGTATGCATGTGGAATTTTAATATTACAGCAATAGTTTACTCGATGCTAATGACTTTTAAGCTTGATGTTATCCTACAACAATCAATATAGCCCTATGTTATGATTCTGGAATATTAATGACAAAGATATCTTTGATAAAAACATTTTTGCTTAACATAATATAATTATATTATTATTTAACCTACATTAATAAAACAAATATAATAAAATACATTAGACTTGAATCATTTTTCTAATTTTACGCTTCTTATTTACAATAAGATAGTTCAAAATTACAAAAAGTTTTAAATCAACTTTAAAAACTGCATAAATTAAAAAAACAAATTTAATTAATATTTTGAATAGAAAAATATTCTTGCATGTCAGTACTTTCGAGAAACGTTGTTTTATGTTTATTATTTTTCTCTTGGAAATTCGTTTTAGAATTTTATTACTTAAATTATTTTTCGTAATAGTTCTAGAACAGTTTATTGAACAAAATTCATTTTGTCTAACCACAATACAATAAAATAAAATGAAAAAAAGCAGCTGGTGAGTTACTCTATACTTCACTGGTATTTCAATACCAGAAATGGCAACTAAAGACGCCATCAATTACACGGGTGACAAAACAATTGGGCGAACATTTGAGAAAACACACAAAAATACAAACAAACTGAAAACATTGAAAGCATCTGTGGGCAAATGGCATTTGGTCCTACATGTTTATGGCCCCCTACATAGTTCATATTCATTATCTTTATAACCGCTGAAAACTGTTCATATATCAATAACGTCTAACACGTTAACAAACAATCACAAAAATAAAAACAAAACATTCGTTAACGGATCATCTTATAAGCACATCACATAAATATTAAATAAAACTGTGTCCCATAAGAATGTTTCACTCACAATATTATCTTTTGTCTGACTTACATCTAATCATTATAATTCTGTTTTTTTTTTTTCATAAAATATATATTTTACATTTGGAAAACAGCACACGGTATTTAAAACATTGTAATCAAGTTCTTTAAAAGTGTACCTAAATATATATATATTTGATTGACAAGGAATATAAATATATGAAAAATTATTTTTAATATCTATCTACTTGATACATTTAATTAATTGTTAAGTTTTATTTCCATTAATTTAGTTAATAATCGTGTTTGTTACAAAATAGCTATCCCTGTGCACTACGTTGATCTTACAAAATGTATTTGTGTTAGATTTAGTTGTTTATTTAGAGTATAACTGCATAAAGCGTGTATGTAAACTATATTTTTGGTTTTCTGATTTGGTGTATAGATGATATTTCCCACTTATCAACTTCACATAATTGTCTCGCCCAGCGTTGCTTTTTTTAACCATTTATACTAAAGATAATTTAAAAAACAATTATTTTTAATTACAATTTACAATACCTAAGTGTATCTTTAAGGGTTTCTAAATTTACTTATACTATTTTTAATTAATATATTTATCTAGCGCTGATTATTTATTACATACTTGATAGAAAAGTTATGTTAAGTATAAATATTTTATATGTAAAAACTGATGTATCAGTGAAACAAAATATCTAAAAACAAAACATCGTATGTATAAATAAACCTTATTCGTCCGTGCATAAAAATGTAAATATTAAATAGTGTAAGTCCTTGTCCCGTTAGCTAATACTACATTTTATTTATTTTTAAAATCAATAATTCTAAAATAAAAAAAAATTCTATGAGCACCTACATCTAAAGTATCTAACAATCTAAGCTTCTGACATATTTTGCATTGCATGGTAATATATTAAATTATGACAATATTTATATCATTAAAATAACTTAAAATATATACCTGAACATTATTTATTATGTATTATGTGTATAAAATTTAATGTATATTATTATCAAAATATACATAGATGACAAACACGGGAATTTAATTTAACTACAAATATTTTAAAGAATAAAATAATAGTTTATGTTACTACTTTACTCATTTTTTATAGTTGTCCATAATATTAATTATTAAATAGTTTTAGTTTTATACTTTTATGTATTTAAATAATAATAGGTATTAATGATATTATGGAATGTTTTATTTATAATAACATAAATAGGTTTGGCATAGTGTGTGAGTGTTATTATTATATAAATTAAATGATATTAAATATCATACCTTTGCGAAGTGTTCCTTGTTCAGTTAAAATATTATAACATAAATACATCTAAACTTTATGATTTATTAGCTTGCTACTACAATAAATTATTATAAAGTCATATAAGATAATAGGTACATATATTTAAAATGTACTTTTTGTTTAATCGTTGAGCATAAAATATATTGCAGTTGAAATGGCCATCATTCATGCACAACGAGGACTACGATCGATATTTGTTTTTTATATTATAACGTTATATGACTAATAAGTTATGATATTAAAATCTACTTGTCACTGCATAATATGTTTATAAGCATCAGTTAGGTTGCCTGCGCAGTAGGTAGGTAGTTGAGTTTATTATACAGACTTTATATTATTTTGTATAGAATATCGAATTATGTATTTTGTTTCATTTGTACAAATAATGAAAAAAACTCCAAGTACACCGTGTTGCTTAACACGTTATGATCGATCGACAAGCCCCACAATAAGAAACATCTATAGGTACGTGGCATTAGCCATCACAGAGCGCAATCATAATTATTATTGCCGAGGCGTGCTCACTTACCATTAAGTTCCGTACATTTCCGACCTATTTTAACAGTCAATATTCGACGACGTACCTCAACCAAAGGGCACGGACGTCAGTCGGTCGGTGCGCTCGACTGGATTTATATATGAGTACCTATACAGGGCGCACAACCTCGAACAAAATTTTATATATTTTAATGGTCGCAAACCATTGCAGCTATAATGG
This sequence comes from Aphis gossypii, assembly GCF_020184175.1. Classification (NCBI taxonomy): domain Eukaryota; kingdom Metazoa; phylum Arthropoda; class Insecta; order Hemiptera; family Aphididae; genus Aphis; species Aphis gossypii. Next base: position 75,251,269 of record NC_065530.1, read on the forward strand.
ACATCGGATATCGGTCGACCAACGTTCTCGGTAATATTACAATAACATTTCTAAAAAATCAATATTTATATTCTATTGTCGATTAATAATATTATGATATTAAATAAATAAACTTCTATTAGACATTGAAAAAATAATTTCAGACTGTACAACATTATATATATATACAGAAGCTAGATCATGCAGCTATAAACACGCGTTAATTTTCACTCTGAATCAAGAGAGAAACTCCTGACATTGAGTTCGCTCCAAAATTGGAAGTTATTTCGGCTTCCATATAGAAATCCAATCATGTAATAATATTATTATGCTGGAGCACCGAGCACGTCAAGTTGAGGTTGCATCGTGTTAGTAAATAAACCAAACATACCATGGTTATATGCAGTGTGATATGATTAGGCATCTTGTTCGGTGATAATTTTTGATACTTAAAGATCAAAAACTATGATCATAGAATTAATTGGTAACATTGTTTCAACGTCTTCAGTTAATTAGTGCTCGTCAAAGGGCTCCAATTATTTGACTTTCAATCACCTGTGAACGGCTTTTGATCACACAAATTCAAGAATGAGAGGCATCCAAGAAAACTGCTAATAAGTTAGCACATCGAGGTGCGTGCGAGTGAATTAACAGATAATATTGCTACAGCACTCCTGTGTATCTCGGCATTTGTCCGGAACCGGAACTCTCGAGTCTTCGGGTCAGTGGGATGGTGTTGCTGCGCAAGTGGTCCTTCTACAAACGGAAGTAGTGTACTCCTATCAGAGAGCCTACCAGCAGACGGTGGTTGCACATTTATTATAATTATCTTGGTGACTTTACTTCATATAACAGTAGGCTTGCATGGCAATGTCTCAATCGAGGTTTCTGAAATTATATATGGTACTAAACACCATCATGATCTGAATAATTGTATCTCATAATATTATAATATTTGTTATAGTTAGTTATAAGTGTAATTAAATGTAATATTTATGTATAAATTACTAACAAACAAATTATAGTTTTTTCAATTTACATAACTTAAAAATATTTAAAAATCTCAATTTTCATAGTAATATGTTTAAATATTAACCTATATTATTTAAACTTAAAATTATTTAAATTTGTTGTAACTTACTTATAATAATAAGTACAAGTCAATAAAAAAAACTCTGTATAAAGTATTAGATGTCTTCTATAATATTTTAATATAACGTTTACTTTGAAACCACGGTATAAAGCATTTGCATGTAATGATTAGACTTAATTTAAAATATTATATGGATATTGATAACATAATAAAATTAATAATAAGTATTATTATTCAAAGTTATCATAATTTATTCGTATCATAATACTTATTAAATCATAAATACTAAATACATAATATTAGAAAAAAATTGGATCTTGTTTATATTTTAGAGAGGTAAAAATCAAAAATTTCTTAATATTTTTCAAAATCATTAGAAAAAACAAAAATTTTTACAAAAGCCTTGTTTTTGACAAAATCAATTTGAATTTTTTGGAAGAACTTAACAACAAATAATTTTTAGATGATTACTTAACATATTTTATAGATAGCGTTCTAATACATCATAGTTTAATTTTCTAAATACTTTGACAATTTTTTTTTTTTTTAGATCTATTTAAATATTTAAAAAAAATTTATATTATTATCATTATTGGTTTGGTCAAAATGCTTAAACATTTAATAGAAGAAAACATATAACTTGTTCTTAAATTTAAATATTAAAAATATGTAGCGTTAAGTTGGTAACATTACTATGCTTCACTTACTTACCATACTGTTGTCTGTTGCATATTAAGTGCATCCATTCATATTTTTGTTTTTTACAAATATGTATAATTCATACTTGTATTTTTAACTATGCAGACAAACATTTTTTCAATTTTTTTTTAAATCACAGAAATGTTTTAAGTAAAGTATAGGTAATAAAAGATAATTTTCTAAATAGTTTGACTCTCTTTTTATGTTCTTTTTAGATGATATTGAAATTTTCGATTTTTTTTTTTTTTTTATATATAAATAAAAACTTAAAACGAATACATGGTTCGTTCCTCTTAATTTGTCTGTATACTTAAGATATCAAAGAAACATGGTCAACATTTTACTTTATATGCATTTGAAGTTCAAAATTTTGCAAAACCACAAAAATTTACAAATTGGCAATTATTTTATAGTAAAAAGTGTATAAGATCTTAAATTTTAGAGCTAAGGTTAGGAGCTAAATAAGATCATACTGTTCATTGTAAAACTAAAAAATCTAAGAAAATGACTGTTATTTTGTATACACAATATATATATATATATTTAAAATTCAAGTTTGAACGAAATTTTTTATTTTGTTAAAATTATTAAACAATAATATTCATTGAGAATTAAAACTTTAACGTTTACAATGAATTTAACTATAATATGTTATATGTACTTACCTAATCTTATATTTTCAAAATATTATTAAATATCAATAAAAATAATAAGTATTATTTTATTAAATGTTAAGATAGTATGTATTTTTAGTTGATAAATGATTTATTCACAATTTGTTTTCGTTAAAAATTGTATTACCTTAAAAGCTTATAATAATAATATTATAATACGGTATACCTAAATATATATAATTATAATAATAATAATAATATAACAAATTCAATGTTTAAAAAAAAATAATAATAATTATATTAACCTATCTACTAACAGTAAAATAAATTACTTTAGTAGCTGATATCATTAGATAGCTTCTTCCCTCATATATTTTTTCTTATAGCACAAATTCTTATTATTTGTGCCCTAAGAAACAAATTTTATATTTTTACACAATACAAACTTTAATTACTATAATACCAAGAAGCATATCGTGAATTATATAATATAATATTATTATATTGAATTCAAATTGAACACTTCCATTATAATAGTAACCCACTCAATTACCAAATATTGTATAGCGGGGCGGTATCCGATTGTCCAGATTTTTTTTTGTATATTTAAAAATAAATAAATTGCAATCACATTATGATGGTTTAATTATGCACTATGCTAATTTTTAAAAATTCAAGCACTCACGAAATATACTGATATTAATATTAATTAATATTATGCACTAATATTTATTTTATTAATTTTATGAACAGTAAATTTATATTCTTGAGACTTGAATCGAAATGGATTTTCATTTTGACGGAGTTAAACAATTATTGTCATTTCATGAATCACAAATTATTTATTTTCATTGAATTGTGTTATTTGATGTTTAATTATTTACTCAGTGGAATAATAATAATAAAAAAAAAACTTCTATAATCATTTATAACTAAATGATTATAACTGATTAAAAAAAATAAACGTTTTTTAATTCACAATTTACTATGTCACTAATTTTGACCGTATGGTTTTATTTTATAATTATTTTTATTATTTTAATATGTATTTATATGTTTCTGAAGCTATATTACAATAATATACGATGGAGTGAACTTCTAACGTTAAGTTAATTTTAAAGAACTTGCATTGATCTCTAACAAACCATTACAACTATAGGGCAGGATCAATGTAAGAATAAGTAACCATATAGCTATGCGGTAGAAGTGTTAGAAGGTGAACTAGGAAGTTCAAGGTATGATGGTTATCTTCGCCTTGTTTCATCGAGATAGGTGCTTTTAACCGTTACCGATGCTCCTATATCATGGGCGGTGAACTTCTCGATATTTCACTTGTATACACTTCCAAGATGATGTGATAGCGACTTGTTCTTAGAATTTACTTACTCTAGTAATTTAATAATTTCAACGATTCCTGACAAATTAAAGTAGGTATTATAGATGTGAAAATCGCTATTCAATCGCTATTCTATAATATTACCGCACGTTAATTATCACAGATTGACTGTAAAGGCTCTCTTCCAATGTGGTTTTGAAAATTTTGAATGCTATATCTTGTAAATGGAAAAATGTACGAATTTTTACTCAAAACCCTACCTTCATATATAGTTATTTATATATATATATATTATCAATTATCTGCTATGTGGTTCCTAATTGGTTCTGGATTTTGATTATCTCAATCTTAAAACATATGCTTTTGTTATATTATCGAACCGAAATCATTTAGAATATTTTTGCCTAGTCATAAATGGATAAAATGGCAAACGAAACGTCATTGCTTTACAATCATAATGTTACCTATATTATATTCATGGGGTCTATGTAAGATAAGCCAACACAATTCTTAAGTTTATCTGACCATTATTGATACAATGGCGTAATTGAACAAATCATTTGTTATTAGGTCATTTTTTTATGATCTATGCGTAGTAGCGAGGTAAATGCGTTTGGTTTCCTGGAAATAAGTGGCATGTCATTATAATATTGTTTTTTTTTCAACCAGCCGTGTGCTGTCATAAACAACAGCATAATAATATTATGTTTAGTTCCATTTCGATTAACTATAGTCGTCGATGTGCAGTTCATTTTTCCGGTCGGTTTAACGTAGCTAACTTCAATACTCACAGTTGAATGTCGTCTTACTTATACATATATATACATAAATTTAAAATGAGTTTTTTTTTACTAACAGCTAATATCAGAACTTAGACCAATTGAAATTAAAGTAATATCAATAGAATCTTCGAAACTCAGAGAGTGTTTTTTTTCAAGTTACTATAGGGTTAGGTTAACGCATGGATTTCGTTTAAGCTCACCAAAATTCGAATCATTTTTTGTTTATATTTAGAGTTGTTGTTGGCTACAGGAATCAAATGAAACAAAAAATATAGAGCTGTAGAGTAACTGTTCCGTCAAGCGTAGTTATGGGATTTTTTTTAAAATAAAATAATATAATATTTAATTACTTATTTGTTAGATATTCAAAATATTCAACAAAAGGTAATGTACATTTACTTATGTATGTACCTTATAAACGCATACACTATTTGATCGATTTTCATAAAAGTTTCTTAAATTTTTCTTGGAAGTATCAATTTTAATGATTAATTTGAATTACGTTGAAAAATATTTCAAGTTCCATGGGTGGATGTCACATATCAGTCAAATTAGTTTACAAAGCGATTTACACCGATGTCAAATAACCCGTGAACTGAGGTACACTATAACCGAGAAAACTGATTTAGCACTATATTTTATACTTGTTCATTTTTTGCAGAGAAACGTTGGGTTATGCAGCTGGTTATATTAGATAATTTAACATCACATTCCAGAGAGGTACATAACTTAAAGTTAGGTTTTTTTTATAGTGCCAACATGTTTATACAATATGTATGGCATGTTCGTCAAAATAATTTATAATTAACATTCGTACATGGGATATAAACTTAGGTTTCTTACGGTTCTACGCCGACGACAAAACAGCTTATCAGAAACGTGTTAAATTATAAACCACGTTTTGCTCATTGCAGTCTATGAACGTTATCGTTTAAAACAAATTCCTAATTTTAAAAAATCGGCAAGCCTAAGCAATATGTGGCAAGGCAGTGATCGGCAATACTATTAGCGCTTGTGTAGAAATATTGTTGCCTCATTCGTCGTAATCCAAATAAAGATTCAAAAAAATATACAAATAAATAATAAAAAAAATAAGGAATTATAACAACATAAATTAGAAAGTATAGAAATTATTAAATTAAATGTTAATAAATAACTATTATGCAATAAAAAATAATAGGAGTCGTATAAAGGGTAAAAAAATATAATATAATATTAGGTATTCTAATGTTTCTTGTTATAGTAATTTATAATACCAAAAAATTACACACAGAGCGATCCTCCTCCTATCATCATAATATACGTTACTGTTGTCAACACCCACTAATTCACCTATTGTGAACACTTAAATTTTAAACGCATTTCAATGTTATTCAAATTGTTTTAGAGGTATGCGTTCAGGTTTGTATGGTACAGTTTCATTTCAATATTATTAATAGTATACCTGTGAATTTGCATTTGTTTTATTTTTTGTAAATTTTTCAGAGGGAGTTGTGATAAAATATACGCATATATATATATATATGATTTCAAATTAGTATATAATGATTAAGTACATCTATAATTATGTATATTATTTGATTGCTTAAATAATTCATTAATTAATTTCAATCTACTTGGTATTATCTCCGCCCACACATAAATATCCAATTTAAGTGAAAGGTTCGTCTGAAAATAATGCCCCGAAAGAAAATATTTAATCTGCAGTTCTATAATTTGACTAGGAAGTACTTCGTGTACACAGCTAACTATTTCAGTACTTAATAGGTCTAAGATTTATATTTTATTATGATGATGATTAATGGTATCAAATACTATAAAGAACAAGTGTAATTTGTTCTTGGGAAATACTTTGTATAAACTTATCATTCACTACTAAGACGCACAAATGTAAGCGAAGTAAATTAAGTTAATAGGTGTATAGTAAGGTATGTACATAGATTTTCTCGAAATTATTTATACAGTGCTCTAATCTTGCAAGGGCTTTTTCAAGGATTTGACTCATCATACAGGTTCTTCAGCCTTGGACAGAGCGTTTTTCGGTAATTCAAGGCTTAAATTATTTAAAAAAATATTATAGTTGTGGTTATACTAATTTCATAATTTAAAGTTTACGTGTAATATCTCTCGTTTTTTCTAACGACTCCCTTCTTATAAAAATATACAAAAAAAATATATACAAATATTATTGAAATGTGCAATACCACCTACCTACTACCAGTTTATGTTTAAGCGTTCTATATTGTTCATTCTTGTTTTGTCGAATCCCTTATAAAATATCTTTGCGTTCAATGATACACATTTGTAATATTAAAAGAACAATCATAATACAATTATTATATAGAATCACAAATATTAAAATTCTCAATAAAGATAATAATAATATTTTTAATACTTGTATTTTCCGAGCAAAAAAGAGAAGAAATACTTCAAATTATCATAATATGGAAAATGTCTTATACTTTTAAAAACAATTTACTATTTATAGTGATTTTATAGATAAATCATTATGTAAAATGACAATTGATCGATATAAAAAATAAAATTATTATTCCAATGTACATATATTTTTATTTTGCGAAATAGAAACATCGTACACAATCGATGTCTGATAATAATATGTATTTTCTTATGAAACATATTTTCGTTTGTTTCGTACTGTTTAAAGTTTACTTTATACTTCTTTTCATGATTTTAAATTTGAAAAAAAACCGTGTTTTCCTATAAAAATGAACATAGTTATTATGTTATTTTTGTAGTCATTACACCATTATAACTGTAACACGTTTGACGGATTACGTTGAACTTGGACCATAATAATGTATAGTATAAAGTATAGAGTATAGCCAGTATAAGTACAAAAATAAAGGCTAACAAATAGGTATCTATAATAATATAATATGTAATGTATTATGTACCTATTTTTCTTTTTTTTCTGAAATCCATTTACATTAAAACTTGAATACTGATATTATTCTTATACAACACATTTATTATACAAACAGTCATTTATTAATGAATATGATGTTACGCTTGACGTCATTGGATAAATAAAATAAAAAGTAGGTTCGTGTATATATTGTGTATAGTACTGGCTGTATGTACACTCGCTCACGCACATCGTAATATTGTATAATATAGGTAAACGAAAACCCTTACTGTAGAAACTATCTCTGTAAGCCTTACTCATTGTTTATTATAATTGATAATGTATATAAAATTATAATAACATAATATTATGTTGTTAACCAAATAGTTGCTGGCTTGCTGAAATATGGCTTGTGTGAGCAATTTAATATATTATATTATATTATATATATATTGGTTAATAAAGACTATAAATTAAATCAATACAATAGTGATAATCTAATAACCATAATAAGCCTTACGCATTATTTATTATGCAATTATTAACATAGTAATTAATTTACGTTATTTTTCTGATAACTGTTATCGTGGCTTACTACACTGTTTTATAAATTCGATAGTTTATTAATAATATCCTGTTTATTTTTATCCATTATTATCTTTATCATTAAATAAAACTAAACTTAGACGAATTTGGTTTGTTTATTTATTTAAAAAATATTTATATTATATGATATTATTGTATACTGTTTATTTTTATATTTTTAGTTAGTGTGCACCATCATTGACGAAATATAAATGTGACGACATAAAAGAATATTATTCTTAAATATAAAAAATATAATATATTCGTCTTTAAAACCCGAATGAATCATACCAAACATTGGTAGGTAGGTTGGTATACACGTTATTTACAAGAAATACGAAATCCTTCGTAAAAATTGTACCTACTTATTATAGATTAATACAAATAATAATAATAATAATATGTTTGATCGTTACATAGAACGCAAGTACTATAGTACTATACGGATCAATCAAACAATTTTAAAATTAAAAAAAAAAAATACCAAGGTTATGATTTATAATGAATATACTATACACATACAACGCGCGATCGTACCGATTCGTTCACTCTGAATACCTATATAATATACAATAATATTGTTATTTTTATTATTTTTAACACTAAGCATCGATCGGACATCCGTAATTTGTAAATACTATTATTATTATTATTATTATTCTTATCAACTATTAATGTTTTTTAATTGTTCAAAAAAAGATAACTCTTGGCGTTGGGCATTAAGCGTTATATATATTATATATATAGTAAAATATACAATATAGGATTAAATAACAACAATAATAATATTAATCAAAAATGTACAAAGCTTAAAATATTTTATAATATTAGTTTATACGATACTGGCTGCTGGAGGAATGCGAAAATGTTAGACATTGAAAGTTCTAGTCCTAGGCTTTCAAATATGTCGTCAGATAATTTGTTTCAGTTCCTATATTATTGTTGTTGTTGTTGTTGTTGTTGTTGTTATAACTTATTATTGCAATTTTACAAATTACATGAAATTAAACGGACCTAAATCGCACTCGACAGTACAATCCGCATGTAACAATTAGCAAAGTTTTAGCGGCAGAATGTCTGATAGCCGCACGGGTAGGCGTGGAACATAATATCACTATATTATTATCAATATGGTGCTGTGTAAAATACTAAAATATACATAATAATAGAAGAAATATATTATATTGTATGTATAAACGTTTTACAAGAGAACGAATGCTACCAACGGGTGCAAATCGGTCCATTTTACCGAAACTCGATATGATATTTTAAATTGTATCAAAAGACAGTTTCGTCCGACGACTACAATATTATGTGGAATAAAACATCTTTACCATTTAATGACGTTGAATAATAATATTTTGTAAATTACAGCAGATTATAAAACATTACGTCTCTACGCCAAATTGTATTGTAGGTCTGGCGTTAAGTGTAATATATTATATAAAAATAGTAAACAGTGGTTACCTGTAGCTACGCCGCACAATATGCAAAAATATTAATAATTAATAAATGATAATAATCATTTAATATATGTCTTTCAACGACGATTACCAAATGTTTAGATTGGCTTCCATGCAACTATCAAAACTAAAACGTTGTTCGACAACTTCCAGCCAACGAATTGGTTGCAACCTTCGTAGAAAATAATATAATATTCACACTTTTTAATAGGTATTTTTGATGACGGCATTGTTGGATTATATTATTATATCATGTATTTTAATTTTTAATTCTGTATTTAAAAACTAAATATTACATGTTTACGATCTGACTTTAAACATCATATGAAAAAAAAATTAATTATTATTATATCGATAGTGTGATTTTTTAATGTTAATCACCAATTATTAATAAAAAATATTATTTTTATTACATTATTTTAAGTTACCTATTACAAAACCGAAATTGTTAAAAAAATAAATGCATTTTTATTATTTGCATATCGTTATAATTTTTAAGTTTTATAGTATAATGAATTTCTCACGTTAAAATCTTATCTTATTATTACTCTATATTCATAATAAAATAATATGGTTTCATCAGACGTGTTCAAACAAATGGTTTTTTTTTTTATTATTATTGAAAGATCTTCAATGGGAAATACCGAAGCAATAAAATATTAATGCTTCAATTTTTTCCGGGTGATAAAAAAATAAATATGCAATATACCTTTACTCTATCCTCTGGTATGCATAATTGCATTATTCAATGCATTTATAATTTTAAAAAGTAATTAAATTGGTAATTTATTGTTTATATAAACTGATTTTGTCAATATATAAAATAGTTGAGAATTTTTTTACCTTAACACCTTAAGTACCTACACAACTGCACACTTTTGTTTGATTTCTATCTTTATTAATTATTTACTTTTATTACATTAATTATTTGAATTCCTAATCAATGTCATCCACTAAGTCAAAAATATATACCTATATATTTTCATTTTCATTTAGAAATCAAGTATACATAAAATGAGTATTTTGCATTTTGTTGTAAAAACACAAGACGTTGTAAATTCATTTCCAAAACTTTTGACGTCATAAGCAGTCAAGATAACATAATAGTATAGTACTATAGTGTAATATTATTTGTTTGAAGTGATATTATTAGATTATGATGGGTTGACTATCTGAATTTCCCCAAAACAAAATAAAAATCTTAGTATTATAGTACCTATGTATAGTGTTTTTTTTTTGTTTTTAATTCCAAAGCAAATTCAGTATATTTACAATTTTAACGGTACTTACGTGTCATATATTTATTTCCATGATCTTTGTTGTTTACGAATTATGAGTAAATTATAATATAATAAGTATATGTACAAAATAAAATAAAGCTTCAGCACCATGTTCATTATAAGGGTAATATATGAGTAAGGTATATATAGCTGTTGCTACGTTGGTCATATGTGATGACCTTGGTTTGGCATACTAGGATTTTCTAGACGACTTCCGGTCTTAGCTGGCTATTTTTGTGAGCAATGTACGGGGCTACATCAAAAAGTTCCAGTTATGCGAATAACCTTACATTATAAATCTTTCTTTTCTTGACTATAATGCGTCCTTGAAAATGTTTAAATAAAACTTTGCACGCCCTTAGATTGTTTATATATTGTCTAAGTATTATAGGTTTAAACCCAATACGCTAAAAACTTTAAAATGTCGACCTTGTCATGAATTTCAAATTATTGTTGTTATTATTTTTATTTATGAAAAAAAATAATAATAATAAACCGTGACTAACAATATGTTTTGCAAAATACCAACGAATTCCGGAACCAATTTCGTCCATAGAACGTCCACTATGCCGATGTAATGATATAATATTAATAAACAGTGTATTAACCGTTGTTCATGAAGAACTACATAACATATACACATGTATATAATTGTATATGTATATAAATATTGTAACTACAAGTATATTTATTTCTCATAATAATTATTCCATCATTTTATTTTATTATTATTATATTTACAAATTATATAGGTAAGTGAATATAGGAAATTTAGATACACGGGAGTAGTGTATTTTTAATTCTGCAGACTTTACAAAATGTAATATTTTATACACTTAATTAGATAAAAAATAAATTGCAGCTAAATTTTGTAAATGCTAAAAAAGTGTCATCGTAACGATGCATTTATATTTTGAATTTATGTTGTAACTTATTATTTCCTGCGTAATTTGAACATAAAACTCATCTAATATGATGAAAAAATGTACAGTTCACAGAACTAACTAGTTTGGTCCTACCACATAAATAATGTTACTTACTATTACAATAATATGTTATATCATAAATGTTTCACTGGAGTACCTACAGACTTTATTCAATAAAATAGACAGACGACGCTATAATAATGCGGGACATACTAAAGCGAAGCAGTAAATGTTCAGTTATAAATCACTCGCAAATATTTAGAGCATCAGACGATAAAAGTTTGTTTCAATTTGTTTTTTACACATAATTATTAATCATGATATTAAAACTGAATGTATGTTTTATAATCTTTAAATTATTTTTTATTAATATTTTAATTGTAAAATGTATGTAGTATTCAAATAATATACACCGTAAGTTTTATTTCTTATTTTTTTTCTTGTATATTAATGTGAACATTAATGTGTCTTATGTCAAAACGTTAACTCTGTGGTCAATTTTTGTATTGTTGTTCAACTTATACATAAGAACATTTTTTTCACCAACTAGACAATATCTTATTCAGGCATTATATATGATTGTATTTTTTTTTCTATTGTTTTATTCTCTTTCAACTCATTTAAGGATAATATAGTATGCTATAGTTTTTTTTTTCAAAACTCAACTACTTTTACCATTATAAGTTTTTTTTTTTTTTTTTTAAAAAAAAAAAGATAGTAAAATCCTATAATACTTAGATAATATATAGCCTAGTTCAAGAAAAAAATCAACTTCTACATATATATATGTATGTTTTAGGTGTTGGATGAAAATGAAAGAGAAAATCTCTGTCCGTTTGTCAAGCTCTAACGCAAGCTACTTACTTAACCCTTCGGTATAATTTATTTTTTTATCGGCTTAGACTTTAATTGTTCAGTTTGATGTATTTAAAGCTATAAGAATACATTAATACGATTCAATTATTTACTTCCTCAATGATAGTAATATTTGTAGTTTTTATATTTAATAGTTCAATTATAAATCACACATTAAAATAACTGTTTATAAAATAATTAGGAGAATTTTTTTTTTTACACTTACATTTTTAAATGTCTATAAATATACCTATCATATACAGATAATTATAAAAAAAAATAAGTGGTCTGTTTCATGTTTAATTGGTATGTATTTAAGATTCATTAAAATTAAATGATAGTATGAATTAATTATGTTTTTTAATAGAATAATTGCATACTTAACTATATCTATAGAAATATAAATGAATTATTTTATATAATATTATTGAGATTATATATATATAATATATAATATAATGCGTATGAAGTATGTTGTAAGTAAACGTTTTAAACTACAGTTTAGTGTTTGTAAAACATAATAATAAACATTAATATCATACTTTTTTTTATATGCAGGTATTAATTTTATCTATTTTTTTCGTGTTTGATATATTGCATAAATAATTAAGTTATAATATAAAATTAAATTGTACATTATATTTTAAAACCAACGTTTTAACGCATTATTGAGTTAGCAAATGAGTAATTACTCATTGATTTGTTATTTAATAATGTTCAAACGGACTATATTAGGCATTTGAATTACACTTTACATCTTTAACATAATAGTATACAGCGTCACAGCGTATGAGTTAAGTAGAGGTAAATATATGAGTATTATATTTCAAAACTCATAATAACAATATTAACTATACCTTTATGTGCAATACTCGTATAAAATGTTTGTATTTATATATTTGTAGGAAATATTAGTATAATATATATTTTATATTCAGAGCATAAATGAATTTTTTATAAAAGCTTTTTAATCTGTTCATAATTTCAAATTTGCTTATAATTTTTATTCAAATATAAAATTTATTTATATAATTTAAAAAAAAAAATTATTACGTGGAGAAAATTTGAGTGCTTATTTCTTTATTACGAAGGTAGTTTTATATGAATTATTAAGTTTTTTTTTTTTTAAATTGAAATTGCTGACGTTGCGAAAATTATTTTCAAACTATCATCTTCTAACAAATTCAAAAAAAATTATCATGTTATGTCATTATATCAATCAAAATGTATAGAATTTCACCGAAAAATATCGGTGAAAATATATTTTGATCGAAAATTATTAGTTGGTAAGTATTTACTCTAAATCATGAATTTGGTACAACAATTATACAGCCATGTATCATATCATAAGTTCCATGCAATTAAAATTAATTGAGCATTGTCTTAACATAAAGTATGCTTGATGATTGCCGGGTCATTATGTTTAAGTTTATTTTTTTCCTAGGAACAATGCAATTATTTAGTAGTGTTATTAATTTTGCATTTAATATATTCATTAAACAATTTAGGAATTAATTTCTTTTTCAATTACAAGGTTAATTTTAAACTATTGCGTATGGTTAGATGATTAATAACAACACATTCAAAGAAGTCCAGTATTATTTTTAATATTTTAAGCAGAATGATTTTATACCTATATTTTTCAATATAAAATTGTTTTCATAAATATACTTACTAATAGATTCAATAAACATTGTATTTTGTATTTTAACAAGTTGTTTATACCAAAAAAATGAATAAACTTGATATTTTAATTTAAAAATTTAATTTTCTAATTTTAAATTTACTTCAAATGCTGACGAATCGGCAATACCAGTTTAAAGATAATTACAATTACTATTACTCACCACGTGACAAAGAAAAATTTTACACAGTGATATTAGTAAAATAATTTTTAAAAAAAATTACGAAAATGTCAATAGTTGTAAATTTGTAGATCCACTAGTTTTCTAGAAAATGTAACAAATTACCAAATTGTTTCTTGCTTAGTAGTTAGTATCTTTCTCGATAACTCTATGCTTATATTATTTATTGAGTTAATATATTTACAGGGAAGATATAGTAGGTTAGTAGCCAGTAGATACTATACAGTCGATGATACTGATAGTAAAATATGTTCTCTTATAACCCGTAGTACCTATATTGCTTAATTCATATAATTAGTACTAAATCAAAATCATATTTTTACGTGTTTACGTATTATGGTGTTTCCAAATGCGTTTCTAGTGGTTTATCATCTAAACTTTAAAGTCCCAATAATACTATTCTGTTTTCTACCAGACACGTAATAATAATAATAATATGTTATTACCTACCTATATTATTATGACCATATCATTTTAAATCATAGGCACTTATACTTCATATATATATTATATTTAATAACGACCGGGATCGTCATCGTTGGCTACAGTGCTTAATTATAACCTGTAAGGCCACAGTGTATTCGATTTTGTTTTAGGCTTTTTTTTTCTTGTAACAACTATAATAATCATAATCATAATTACGATTTTTATTATTTTTCACCGCCATCGCTACGATTTTTTCGTCAAATCGACTATCACCATGTCACGAAAATATTATTAATTATTATACTGTCTCATACAGAGGCGTATTTAGGTTTTTGTCGTTCCCGTAGGTTAAACTTTTTTGCTACTACCCAAGGGACTCGACGACATATATGATGAAACCTATTTCCATTTTTTTTTTTTTTTTTTTTTTTTTTTTTAATATACGTATATATATATTTTTTCTACCAAACAACTAGTATAATAAGGACTACAAAGCCCCTTTCAAAATCAAATTCTGAGTAAAAACATTTATAATGTTTATATATTACTTATTACTCACTGAAAATATAGCATCAAACAGTTCACTACATAAACATATAAAATAATATTGTTATCATTATCGTATAGGACAATAAAATGAATAGAGTGCGGATTTTGAAGCAATAAAAAAACTAAAAAAAAACACTTAAAATAAAGCAACAAATCTCTATAAATATTAAAAAAAAGCTTTAAAAGCATAAAAAAAAAGAATTAAATTATTAATAAAGTGGTGTTGTAATAAAATATATTTCTTATCTCATGCCTGCTGTTTTTCTTTTATTAACTCATCAAATTAAATAATTAAACATAATACGATAAAATCGATTGAGCCATATTTTTGGAACACATTATGCAATATTAAAATAAACAATAACCTTTCAAATACTTTTATTTAGAACAAATTTTGAAAAATTGTTTCAAAATGTAACTTAAAATTAATAAAATACCAAGTAAACCTTAAAAAGCATTAAAATAATAATAAAAAAAAATTTGTTGGATCTGATTCTATATTGTATGAATTTACACCTGTGGCATAGCTCCGTTTAAAGTAATAGGAATAAAAGCAAATGCCTTCAAAATCCGTTACCTAATAATGAACTTACAAACATGAATAATTACATTATTTATAACCATGAATAGTATTAACAATAAAATATGATTGTACATTAAATTATTTTAATCAGATATTCAAATAATTCATAGTTTTATAATAATTTTAAAGTTTTTATCACAATATTTGACAAAGCAGATATATATATTTTTTTTTTTTATGAAGAAATAAACAATATTAAAACTATACAGATTGTTTTAGATATTTTATAATTTTTGTTTTTTTTTTTAATCATAATTTCGATTCCGTTTTTATAATATTTAGCCAGTAAAATAATGACAAATAATTTTGTATAAAAATCGATACAGCAAAGTATTTATAATTTAACGAAATATTATACAATTTTGAAATACTTTAAATGAGTGAAATATTTAAATGTTTATAAACTGCGTATAGCATGCATTTAATGTGATTTGATAAATTTATCACTTTTATATTATAACTTGCAAAATGTAGGTTAAATATAAATCAGTAATTACACATGTTTATGATGTGTTGTATCCTGATATCAACATAATACTAAAATCAGTAGGTAATGTACAAGACGTGTTTAACTCAGTGAAACTAAGTAAAATTAGTGGTAAATTTATTGAAATTTACTAAATAATTACGATATCCACTATTAACAATAGGATTTTAAACACGACTAAATATAGATACCTCTCATTTATGTATTAACAAATAACAATACGCTTTAATAAATTATGTTTTCTTATTAAATATACAAATTTGTAAAAGGTGTAGTGGACCAACATTATGCTAGATTTTCTTGCACCAATTTATTGCGCACGTTTAAACTTAAAACACCTATAACTTATAAACTATTGGTCAAAAATTTGATTTTTATATACCGAATAGGTACTTCAAAAAATATTGTTCTAGATCACGCTTAGTAGGTATAGCAAAAATATATAAAAAAAAAAAAAAACAAAACCCAATACCTGTATTTCAAAATGTTTTGAAGTATATAATTAAAACTCCGAGCTTTAGATATTATGAACAACACTAAAAAAAAAATTACAATGTCGTATTTGGAATTGGCCACCGGTCTTGTCATAATATTTTTTATACACATCACGCATCGGTGACGAACCGACGACGGTGGCGGTGTATATCATCGCCGTATTATTATATCGTTATACCGATACACGACGAGCTGGCGAGCGCACGCCAAAGCTGCTATAATAGCGCCGGCTGACCGCCGAAACGTCCGTCACATGTCCGACCTGTCACTCGTATCGCACTTAATTATTAGCCCCAATTGTCCTCGGCGTATGTCGTATACCTACTCGTATGTGCCGAGCTGTTGTTTCACACACACACATTTGTCACCGTCCTCAACTAAAATGCAAATATTATAATATTATACAACCACACGAATATAAAAGACCTCGGCCGCGGTTGATGGTCCTATAATAGAATTAAGACAAAAATCTAAATGCTTAAACGATAATAATATTGTAAGGATGACTTGCAAGGGCCACCGTATTAAATGTTCATGTTTTTTTTTTTTTTTTGCAAACGAATTGATGATTAGTTATAAGAATAACGAGAAAAAAAATTAAAAAATTGAAATACCTGAAGAACAAATTTATTGTTTTTAATATTAATTCATATCTACACAACAATTGAACATTTCAAGGGAAATTTCAAGTTTACTATAGTTGATTTTAGAAATACTACAAAAATGATTTTGTTTGATTTAACTGGTCTTGTGTTTATTCCTGTTTTTATCTGAGTGCAAATTACGTATTGGTTTACATTTTTTTTTGTGTGTAAAGATCTAGTTCTTACATTAGAAATAATGTTTCAATCTTTAACTTTGATACTGGTTTTTGGTAAGCATTTTGGTTTAGTTGTTACTAATAATAAATCCCCACTATTTTTCAAAATATTTATATTAATCTTAACCAAGACTTTCATATTATTACTGTCTTAGACTCAATCTTGATATTGGCCATTTTATGTCAGATGTAACTAAATGCCTATTAGTCTTTATTCTCAAAATGCGTAAAAAAAAAAAATAAATACCAATTAAAGGTGAAGAAATTTGTAAGATTACTCTTTAATATGACTTCACAAGTATAATAAACTTATAATTCAAAGCAGTAAAACAGTTTAATAGGTTAATAGTTTAATATTATTGATTCGCTATAGGAAATTTGCTTATAGTTTGATGTTTTATGACACACGCCATTAATAATACAATCATCACTGGTTGTTCACGATATCCGTGCCATTTTCTCAACTAATAATTTAAAATATTAACTTTTAATATGATACTTACCGGAAAAAACGTATGTATGTATAAGGCACTATATCAAACTATAGTACGAAAGTAAATACACTATACAATAAGGCAATATTACGAACGGCACACAAAATAAAAACAAACGCAATCTACAATGATGACTTCCTGTTATTAGTATTACATTCAAAGTGGGATGCATATAAATACATAGATTAAAAAATTATGGTTTATAAATAAATCGTTTAGTTTAATAGTACTATAGATTCAATAAAATAATCTGTGATTGTACTTACTACGTATTATGGAATCGTGTTTGCACATCAATATCTATATCGATTTCGAGAAAATATAATAATTACTCCGTAACTGCTATAATAATTCATATATTACAACTTGACATAGGTATATTTTGTAATTTAATTTCCAATTATTTCTAATCTGATTTAAAATAATTCATCATTTCTTGGAAAACCAATCAAATGTAATAACGCGTTTTATTCAACTGCAGCTATATAACAGCGTCTGATTTACACAGCGCCGAACGCGTACTAATATTTTTATGTTTCATTTATTCGTCCGCTCGACTACAGATTTTTGCTTGTTTTTATTATTTTTGTTTTCATAATCATTATTATTATTATTTTATTCCGGACCACTGGTGCAGCTCACACTCAAATGCACATTTAGCTCTTTTTCGCATCTGCATTACAATACGCATAGGTATACGGGTACTCGGGAGTAGGAACGAGTACATATTTTTCTCAGTCACTCTACCGATATCACCCCATTTATTTACTAGACGAAAATTTTTTTTTTTTTAATTTAACATTATATAATAAACAATAATAATTATAATATTGTACTATCATACGCTAAGTATAATAATATATAATATGTTTTACAATATGTGTACATGATAAATATTAATTACACCGGTGTCATCAGTTTTTTTTTTAAAAATTTTTTACACCCTGTTAAAATATTTTTTTGGAATTTGACGAATTTGTTTGGTTGTACAGAAAATCTCGATTAATCACTAAAAACTATATACGGGTTAACGAGAGAAGTAAACCGTTTCGCGCTTGTAGAGACTGACGACAGCGCTCGATGTTAACCGACGTCAACGTTGTAGGCATGTCAAATGGTCGGGTGACGCGTCAACTCGGACGCGTTTTGGCCGGGATACGGTTTACTTGGGTATCACGGGTTGAGCTGGATTATACGTACTATTATAGTATATGATGTATTTATATTAAATGTTTTACGTTTTAATGTTTTTATCATGACTTTTATATGTTATAGCATTAAAACTTCATCGGTGTGCATTTATCGCAGTCACCATTTCTAACTTCGTACACACCATCCAGGATGAAGATAGATGAGCAGCAGTCCTGCAATAGTGTTGTAAATGGATAAAATATTCATCTCCAAAGATGGCGATTTGTGGTTAATGCGATCCGTATTATAATTACCTAGGGTCTTGTAGCTGATTGTTTCCGCAGTCCGCTTTTAATTTAGTCCGAAATATTCATAACATAATCGTTTAACATAATATTATAATTTACCTATTGCACTTTTGTTTTACAATTTATTTCAAAGAATTAAGGTTTCGCACACTAATTAATCGAATTTGTGTATTCCGTCATTCGTCCTCGAGATGGATGTGGATAATAAATTACGTCAAACCCGAATATCTTGGTGGCTGCGTCCTATCTGATAATAGTATTGATAATTATATTATTACACTATAAATTATAATATTCCTTAACGTTATGGTTTGGACATTGTCCACTGATTAATAACGACTGTAGTCACGCTGTAACGGTGAAATAATTTATTGATACAAATGCATTGTGGTCCGCCACAACACTGATTTCAATTTTTATACATTCCTTAAAAATAAATTAAATACATAAACTATTTACTCGACTTATGGCTTCAATAATATGCATTGGTAAAAAATCGTCTTTAAAAGTTTAAAGTATATCATGATTATTAACGTTAAAAACTTAAAATAAATCATATAATAATAATCAATATCATATTATAACGTAGTATAATATAATATAAATGAGTATGTAATAATAAGGATTTAAAAACTTGAAAATTTAACTTAATTTAATTATTTATTTATTTTAGAGGTGATTATTCTGAAAAAAAAAAAAAATTTTTTATTATTTATTGTTTACATAACATTGTAGAGAACTACAGTTTTTTTGCTACTCATGATTCTTGTTGTATTATATAAAAACACAGGAAAATAAAAAATAACGATTTGATATACATGTAAGATGTGTAAATGTATAATCGCTTAGCAGAGAGTGTTCACAATCATCGGTGATTGTTGAAATTTACCAACCACTCTGGTGAATGTTGTCATTTTTTAAAAATGCCATACAATGTGAACATTTAGTATTTACCAGTGTTCTTTGTCATGTGCAATTGTTATTTTGAATGTTATTTTTATAATAGTAATTAGTTAGAAATACACATATATAAATAATTATAGTTTATATGAGGTTCATACATAATTTTATACAATTCTTCCTTATTTTACATAAATCATTTTAGTTTAAACTGCTTTTAATGGAACTATTAGTTTATGACTATCCCTAATACCATTGATTATACATATTATAGTATTAATAGTATCTATATAACTAGAATTTACAATCAATGATAATACTAATAACATCAAATCGATTTAATCTTCTGTAATCAGTTCATTATTTATTTATTTTTTTTAGCACTCATTATTCATTACTTCAATAATATGTTTATTTTATTTGCCAGTGATTAAATGATTAAATTAAAAAAAAAAAAAAAAATTATACCTTTTTTTAAATTAAATATACTTGCACTAAACTTTTTATAAAAAATGTCCTACATATGTTAAGTTTAAAATAATATAAATCATCAGTTAATATAGAACCTACTAGACAAATAATCTAGTAATTAAACATTTCAACACCAGACTGTTAGTTGTCACATAATATCAATAGGTATGTGAGCTCATAATCTCTAGTAATAACACAAATAAAAGTCAAATATACGTCTCTAAAACTGGTCACTGATTAATATTTTTCAAATATTCTGTTAAAGCTATAACGTTTTAATAATATAAAAACATATCATAAAATATATATCGCGTTTCAAGTGTTGTCAACATTTACCATACACAAATAAATTGTAAAAAAAATCAACAATCACCGGTGTATGACCACGCAGAGACCATTTTGGCAAAATGTCAACACGTACTGGTGACTGTCAACATTCATACTTACTGCAATCATACACCTTAACATATACGTGTAAAAACGTTTCACTAAAACCATTTTTTCTTAAAATCGACCGTAGTAATAAATTCATATGATCAGAAATACGTGTATACGTGTATGATTTTCTTTTCAAAATGCACAAAAAAAAAAAAACTCTAAATATTAAATTAGTCCGTAGGCCATTTATAAATCGATTTTAAGGGCTGGCAATTATTCTCTTTGAACTGCTTACGTATTGATAAGCGAGTTTTACACATTGTACGCACTCGCACTGCATAAACACGCATGCATGTCAAGGTAACTTCTATCATTGTTATCCGACATTTCCCAAATCCCTACCTATTTACTACACTGTTTGATTTCTGGAATAATAATATTTCGAGCGTAATTTTTGTCTGTTGTTCACGTATTGTATAACGAATAATAATAATAATAATAATTATGGTCATTATGTACAAACACATATACAAACAGATTAGGCTACTTATTATTGTGTATTGTGGTATTATGTACCTACAGCTCATTGCTGACTAAACCATTCCTTGCATCGAGCAATATATAATTAATTCTAATAGTTATGTTGTAAAATAACCGGTGCATTTTTTTTTTTTTTATCGAAATATTTTGCCAAAAAAAGCAGCAGGCCAGTTTAATCCCTCCACTTTCAGTTGTTATCTTATAATTATTATATTATATTCATATAATTACATAAATACGGCATTGTTTTTCATGTGAATAACGATTATACGACAACATGGCGTACAAATTATTTGGTAATTTATGAGAAGTTGGTTATATATTTTTATTTGAAATGAATGGAAAAAACTAAAAACTTTTATTTGTATATAGATTTTTTGGTTTTAAAGTTCTTGTTGCTAAAAACGTGATTTGATGGTTTGTAATTTTTTTATTCATTCCTCGGCTATAGAAAAAAACCAAAGAAAAAAGTTATACTCGTGGGTTTATAATATTTTTTGTCGATATTCTGCAAAACTCATCCGTCAATCAGTCATGTTTTTAAATATTGTTTCTGAAATTATGGTACGCTTTGTTTGCACAGGTTAGGTTAGGTTAGTTCATAACTTTGATGGAACTTAAATTAAAGTTAAAAACTAATGGAACACTTAAAATTTAAATAAATTATTTTGGAAAAAAATATATGTCAAAAACCATCCTAAATAAAATTATATAATATATTATTATTGTACATTTGTATATTATTAGTTTATAGCTATACTATTATGTATTATAAATTATATAGATAGTAGATATTTATAATAATGTTTTTGTATAATATTATATGTATATTTGTTAAGAAATAATATTAAATTTAATTTTATAGAAATGCAATTTTATTAATATTAACTGCTAACCAAATTATGTAATTATAAAATAGGAGTATAAATATATTATTAATTTTTGATTTGTGTGATTATTAGTATAATATTTAAATTTGAATTTTAAATAATGTGTTAATAAACAATGTAGCATTGTAATAGGTACCTATGAATTATAATATAATACAATAAGAAATATTATTTAATATAAAATATTATACAATTAAACTCGTATCATATCAAAATTTCATTATTTTGCACATTTTAAATTTTTTATCATCTTCATTTGAGAGGGTTTGGCTGACATCCGTGAGGAATAGGTTTTGTGTCACTCGAGGTCATAGACGTCTATTTTTTATTTTATGCCTAGGTTATAGTACTAGGTTTCTTGAAAAGTTTTTAATTTGAAATGGAAGTTTATTTACTAAGTTTTGATACAATTATGTAGCAGGGGTATTTCCAAATATAAAATTTCAATTTCAATAAAATAAATTGCTGCAGATTTTCCTTATTTATAAAACTTTTTTGAAGGAAATTAAAAATTCTTAATTGTAGTTACAACTAATTATAGTATACAAATAACATAAAATAACATAATATTAAAATATTTATATGATTTCCGAAAAGTAAAATGAAAAATAAGTGTATAATGTTATGTTTATTCATAGTGTACCTAATCACCCATTTATATTAATTTCTAATTTCTCTTCTTTCACACACCCTTCTACCCTAGAATAACGTTTCCCTTCAAGTTATGTCTGAAATACCATACATTAACAGATAATTATTATAACTACATATTTTGAAAGAAAATTAATATTGTACACAAATTATTTTATGTATTGGATAATATTTATATTTCATTAAAACTAAAGTAAATACTGTTAAAAATATTACATTTGTCTAAAAAATATATTTGACAAAATTAAGTTTTAATATAGGAAGCAGCTTGTACTTATTTTACTTTAATAATTTATTGAATGTTTTCAATAATGATTTAAAAGTAAATACTATTAAGGTGTTAATAGAGATAAAGAAAATTTAACATTTATATTTGTGAGGCAACACTTTGCAGTAGGTATGCATTTTAATGATGTGTTTAAAATGGCTAATATTATATTATACTTAATGAGAGTCTTTTATTTTTAAACTGTATATCCTATGCGCGTTTTATAAAAAATGTAGATATTAAGTTAATACGATTTTACTTGTTGTTGGCGGAAAGATTAATAACCTAATGTTGAAATGTAATAATTATAATATGGTTAAACAAATTAATTCATGACGCGTTCAGCTATCATATAAAAAAAAATATGTTATACTTTTATAAGACTTGGAGAGATTTATGATAATATGCACTTGTATTTGAAAATAAGTACAGATTATAAAATTACGAGATCGTATAGAAATTAATGGTGGAAGAAAATACAAAACACCTTTTATTTTTAACCATTTCATTTTTATAGTACCTACTTACCTCAATAAAACCATTTCAGTGGCCCATTTCTAACGAATGTTAGATTTGAGATAAATAATATTATATAATATGCTTTTGTAATCAACATAATATATTGTCAAAAAATGATTATATTATAATACAATTCACATAATAATATTATTAATATATTATCATATTATAATATTTATTCTAAATAAATTAAGCTATAATAATTCACCAATTAATGAATTAATCCATATAGGCGGTGTGGGAAGTGACTTATTACCAGCACCGGAATATTAATTTTTACTTCTTTTGCAAGTCGCTGAATAGTTTTGAAACAAACATATCATGTTTTATTTCCTGTTCGTAGGAATTTGTTGTAGATGGATTGTTTTAAGCTTTCGATAATAATTAGAAAATACCTAACCACGCATAGTCGACTTAATTAAAACTCAGTAAAAACAATTTAATTTGATTATACATTTTGTGCGATTTTGTCTTACAATATAGATACTTAGTTTTATATAAACTCATATATTATGTAATTTAATACCTAATAATAATATTACCTTTATCCTTTGATGTAGTACAGCAAGTTTGAGCAATTCAAACAACCGAACCGAATCGAGAAAATGTCGATTTAGGACAAACGTAGAGACTATGTCGTCTTATTTTCTTCATTCAGTGAATTCCGGGAAGATAAAGTTTTACAACACTAAACTATACCTACTATACAATAAAAGGGATGGGAATGTGTTTTAAATAAATTATTTTAAATATGTGCTTAACACGTTTAAATATACCTAAACATAAAAAGTTATTGTAATTTTCTATGAAATGTACATTTTCGTTTATGTTATATACAACCATGATCATCATGGTTAGGAATGTTATGATCATGTATGATACCATGATGTAAAGATAACATTAGAACGATATCTCTATAAATTACCTATATCACACTTTAAGACTTTAAGCACAAAATTATTATAAATTAAAATTTGTTTCATATCATTTTTTTTTAAATGAATAAAGCTTTGTTTCTTAGTAAAAAATACTACTTGTCGAATAATTTAGAAAATACTGTTTTTTTTTTCAAACTTGAAATAATAACATATTTTTTATATTTGTATAAATATGTATATATATATTATTTACCTCTACGTTTCTAAATAGTGGATAACATTTCTGCAACAAATAGTGTTTCCGGCGTTTAGAAGTTTCACTGTATTATTATTTAGTATTTTGTAAAATTTTAAAAACGAAATATTTATCATACTTTATATTTCAAATTTACAAGTAAGTCGCAGAATATTTGAATATTTTTCTTGTGGTATTGAGCTGATAGACAAAAATGTAATTTTTTGTCGTCGTATTAATATTATATTATATTATAGATATCAAAATAAAAGCTTTAATCGTATACAGTATAAATGGATCTCACGGTGCTGCAAGACGGTTATAATGACTCAGTGACGATGTGATGGTTTCTGTTTTTTTTTTGTGTCGGACGTATTCATTTTGATGATTACGAAACTCGTATCAAGAAAAAAATAACAATATACGAGGGACACGTGCCAATACAGTCAACGCGTGTTTAACAGACGACAATGCCAAAAATCTAAATCGCCGACCATTTTATATATAGGTATATTTATTATAATATATGTAATTGAATAATAATATCGTTAAGTGCAATATCAATATAGAAAAACGCATACGCTATCGACACGTCTCAGTGGTGTGTCGACTGTTGAGATATTTTCCTTTAACAAAAACCGACCGAGATTCATTATTGCACCAGATGGACGGACTTGAATTATATTTCCCGTTAACAGTTATTATACGTAACTCTATACTAAATAATGAATATATAAAATATAATTATTATTTATTGAGAATTAACTTTCGAGCCGTCCGTCGTGGTGTGATCGATCGACTGTTATTTATATTTAATGGATCGATGACGATCATTAACCTAATTTCTTTCAAGTATTTGGATAATGGCGTTTGACGATACCTAAAATCTGGTTGTTTTTTCACATTTATTTTTACTAATACAAAAAGTATGAGTTAAGAATAATGAATAACATATTTTGACGTTGACAGTTAAAATGTTTTATTTATTATGTGAAAAAAAAAAATGTTTTTTGTTATAATAATATGTAGAAAATACCTGCAACCCTGTAATATTACCACAAGAAAAAGTTGGTCATATCGAGTAGTCGATTTAAGACAAACGTCAAAAACCTGCAGATATCTGAATTATTTTTTTTTTAAAAAAAAGAACGAATTATATATTGTATAATAAAACTGAAACATTATTTGGCTTTCGAACTACAGTTTGGAAACGTAGATCGTGCCGTTTTCGCAATCCTCGATTTAATTATAGTGTAGTCCCTTCTCGTGTAGGAACAAACGCGCAGCACTCCCCTTTTGCAGGATACAGAATAATATCAGATGCACAATTTAACACTGCCGGCAAATGAGCCAGCCCAGGAGCGCGCGTATCAAAGCCCCCTCGGGACTGCTTTAGTAGACCGATTTAGTCTACCCGATAAAACGCATTTCCAAATATTCCTATTCAACCTCGTCGTTCCATATACGTCGGCTCACCCGAAATCATATAGTACGACTAATATTATATATTTTATATACATCCACATTATAAACAGCAGTCGCATGACAGGTATTTTTGCCGTAAATCAGTTATATATCATTCGTATTATACATATATTTATATAAAACGTTTTTTGTTCATTTTTTATTTGTTTATTTATTGTTATTATTATTTATTTTATTTTCGAATCTTGCGCACGCGAATCGTAACGAAACCGTGCCAACACCGTAGTAATAGCATTCAAAAATAGCTCCACGACGCGACCCAAAAGACAAATGACCGGCAGCGGCGGTTGTGAGACCATTTGAAAAGCGTAAATATCGCAAAAATATATTATGATATTATATATATTATATATATATAATATATATATATATATACCTACAATATCCGTTTGCCTTAAAAGCTTGACCGACTTATACAATACCATCACTACCGCCAAGTAGACTGGTGTAATATTATATACGTTAATACACTCAACAATTGCATGAAATTATTTATAATATTAATATCGCTGTTCAGAAATATTAAGTTCTTACGATAAAAAGCAAACGGATACGAGTGGATACATTCAATTGCTGTGGATAACTGGGAGGTGGTAAATTGGCAGTATTCTCTCTATTTTGACATGGTTAGAGTCGTAACCGAATGTTAAGAAACAGCGACTGTACAATAATTATATTAAAATGGCATGTATATTACGATGGTTTGAAATAAAAAAAAAAACACTACAGAAACATGTCCAATATATTTTTAAGTGAAAATTTGCGTAAGTGTTATTATAACTCTATTCATACAATTAACTGAATTTGTACAGCTAATAATTTAATGTTTTTTGTTTTGTAAAAACAAATTCAAATACCAACTATTTTAATTTTTAATAAATATAACAAATACAATTTCCTTTATTGGTTGATGATTCTTTAAAAAATTTATTTCTGGTAAAAAAATACAAAACAAAATTTTACCAATTTTATCAGGTTACGTTTGAATATTTGACTACCAGTATTATTATTTATTACTAATGTCTGTATTTAAATGTCTTAAAAACTATCAAAAAAAAACCAAATATATTGCCTTTAAAAATAACTAAAATTTGTATGATAATTAGTACTTGTATATGGATTATGGACCAATGCAAGTGATAGAAAAACGACAGTTTAAATTTCAGCATTTTAACACTTATTCATCTAAATTAAAACAGTAAACTAATAATAATACAAAACAAAATACCAAAATTAGGCGACCAATAAGCAAACAATAAATAAATGCGATCGCGATGTATCACTGACTTACCAATAAGTTATTATTTGTTTGAGTCTCGTTAAGACATATCATATCCAATAATCTTTGGAGATATATAAAGATATTATCGCATTCATATTATATGGAACGATTTACAATAATTAACACATATGAAAAATACCTAAAAATTATTAAAACAAAATTTGTTTTATAGATTTATATTTATTTATATTATATTTAGGTAATCTAATGAAAAAATTATTTCTTATTATAATATTTTGAATTTCCCGATTTACGTTAAAAGATCATACAATGTATGCATTACAAATAAATAAAACGAGATAACAATTCCAAAAATTATAAAATTTATCTAATAACAGTTCCGGTTTTGAAGTAAGTTGCTGTGACATAGAAAAAAAAAATATGGAATTGGAATTAGTTGTCATAGAGCATACAGAAAATAATGCGCTTTACATTGAAATCCAGTCTCAAATTATTAAAAATCCAACGCCAACATTTGTAAACTATAAAAGAAAAGCAGGACATCAATATTATGAAAAATAATTATTGCCATTATTATTATAATTATTATTACGGTATCAAATGGAATACCTAACTCGACGAAATGATTATTTGCCTACCCCTTAAAACATTCGGTGTACGAGTTCTACGCTCGTCCACCGCGAAATTGTGTGCACATTCAGCAAGCACCAATAATGTCATTGTCTGTAATTGGTAGCCTACAACTAGCCCATCACCGTTTACACTTGCGACGTAGTTTAATTACGATCGTATACCAATTTCGATACGTTATATTATTTTAGTTTTACCCACTCGAACTGCCAATATTATAATTTACTCAGTACCCAGTAATAGTTGTTCACTTTATCACGTCCCCGTTTCAAATGGTATCAATCGATATTATTATTAACACTTTCGTAGCTAGGTATATTATTATATATAATCGCCTCAAGCTTTAGACGTGGCTTATAGGCACTATTTGACCTTAATTTTTGGGGGCGCTAAAATTATACAAAGTTTACGATACGTAACATAACTAATCATTCTATTGTTTACAATACTTTCAATAATACAGTAGGTAATTAATTATTTAAATAAAATACTAACGATAAATAACTATTTATATACTAAAGAATTTATCTGGTATTAATTTAAAATGTAATATTAATATTTCTTCAGATTTTAATTATTTACCTGTTAATTTTTTCAATATTTTCAATAAAAAAATTGAAAGTAGTTCTTATAACAATAATAATAGCTCGTATCATAATTTGTATTCTTCACGTTATATAAATTATCACACTAGTGTTAGTGCATAATTAGCGAAGTTATGGTATGGATGTTATGTTATGGATGGTAAAATAATATTTGAGCGTACTAAGAACTGCCTAGTTATAATATGTGATGTGTCTTGAAGGGATCAGAATGTCCTCATTCATCGAGTCCTTGATATTCCGACGCCAGTCTTAAAGGCACCAAAGTAATTTTTATTCTCAGTCAAAAATCTTAAAAATTTAACTCAAAGTTCAGCATATATTGTGATTAATCATTATAATAATTTAAAAGTATCAAAAATATGTAGGCTTTATTTATTTTTTTAAGCATTTGAACTTCAAACAACATTTAATACATTTAAACAAAAAACAACAACCTTTCCTCTGACAGTTATAATTATTGTTGTAGTTCAAAAAAGCTTTTAACCTAGTTTTGAAAATGTTTGATATTGTTTATATTGTTATTTTTTATGCACAATAAAATATTCATAATATTTAGATTATATAACTAACATATATTGTCCTACTTATACTATCCTAACGTACGGTTGCATTTACTTATAAATTTATATCAATATTATTATTATAGTAAATATTATGATACAGCAATGTAATAATAAAATAGTTAATATTATAACATATTCATTGAAACAATTGTATTAACTTAACATATTTTTATAATAATAAAAAAAAAAAAATAAATACTTATAGTGATATAAAATATATAATAAAATATTCTTAGAAATAAATTCTGACACTTAGTCTACATTCAGAATCATTGCTTTCTAATCTAACCTATTATACAGCAGAATAACTTTTCAGGGTTTTAGTTTTTGGGTCACTGTAAATTGTGTCCCATTTAAAATGTTTTATGAAAAATTGTTGCCCGGGTATATTTTTAATTTGTTGTTAAATTTAAATTGTACATCCGACCGGAAATCGGAATATCCCAGGCTGCAATTTATGTATGTTTTAAAAGTATATGGGCCGTAATTTACATAGTATATGACTATGACCTTTTTTGGGGGTCGCAATTTACCGACTCCGTAATTTTTACTGTCATTATGTTTTCGGTTTATAATTTAATATTCTTATTTAAAACTAAGTTGTGCAATTATTTATTTTATTTATACTTAACACTTGATCAATGTTTTGACAGTTATTATTCATTTTTTTGGAGTGTCAGTAAAGTGATCTTTGATTTCATCTTACTCTTAGATTCGACATTTTGTTATGATAAAATTATGTTTTATTATTTGTAGTCAACGTGTTTTAAGGTGTTATCATTTTGTATTAAGTATTATTATTATTGAAAAGATGCATTTGTTCAACTTTAGTTTTGTGTATGAATCGAATAAAATGTATTTACGATATTAACGGTAATAGTATTAGTATTATTGGCGGTTACATATTGATACCAGTAACCCAAAAATATTTGTTTAATTTACAGTTAAAGGCGTTTGCCGTTACCGTATAATATATATACGAGTTTATACATAAAAGTAAAACTACAATACTACGTACTACATAATATTATACAACAGTAGCTGCAATAAGAATTTCCAACCGTTTTATAGCATACCTATATAAATAGATATATGAGTGTGCAATATAAAATTATATAATTTAAGCTCATAAATGAGTTAATACATATTTTATAGAAATAAAACCGTACCTATATTTATTTATGGCATTATTTTTTCACGTTTTTACACAAGTAAGTATCGGAATCGAAACAATATTTTTTTTACGGCGAGACAAAAATATAAATTATGGACCATATTATTATTGTTATATATGTAAAATTAAATTTCAAAATTAACAGTAATGAACGATAAAAATGCATTAAATTAGAACATTTCACATAAACAACTCGTTTTAAACATTAAGCACTGAGAAGTGTTAATATGTATTTTTTTTTTTAAATTTTGTCAAGTCGTTTTAATGTTATGAAATGAATTATCACCTACCTACAGTATAAATAATCATGGGTAATTAAAAAGTAAAAAATGATTTTTTTTTTCATTATAGCATTATTGACTGTTGTTATTTTAAATGATATATTTAAAACATTGTTGATAAATTATATAATATAACGTCATTATAATATTGTGATAAAAAATAATTTTATTAAGTAATATAGTAAGTATAGTTTTATTATTATTATTACTTTTATATCACGTACTAAGACGGTTAGTCATTTGTTTACAATATTTTATAATGGTTTATTTTTATATATTATTAGTTCATTGGTTCATTACGAAGATTAAAGGACATGTTAATCTCCCGAGGCAATAATTCCCTCTTTGAAGGCTAAAAGAGAAGAAAATTAACTATTTTTTTTTTTCTGTTAATAACAAAATCTAAAGAACTCCTTGCCGCATATACGTCTCGATTATATTCGCATTTACCTCTCAAGAGAGATTAATCAATTTTAACCCTTTCATTAGAATCTGCCATTGTTTGCACAATACTACTCACACTTCTGTACAAAATTACACTAATGGTACTATATGCATATATCTTCTCCAGGTTATACGAGTAGATAAAATTACACAGATACTTGTAGATCACAGTACCTACGTAATCAATTTAAGTTGTATTTCATACTTTAGCAGAATGTGTTAATAATGATAACAATAATATTATGTACAATGGTACTCAATAATATTATTGAATAGTGATGTGAATACTGCAATGGTTTCCCTTTTGTGTGGGTTGAATACTTTGAGTTGAATATAACTATATACTTCGATTTTGAGCAAATAGAGAGAGAGCTATTATTATTTTTAGATATTAATAAATGTAGGCTAAACACCATTATATTTTAACTTTTTATCAAGTATAAATACATATTATATATTATAAAAGGAGATCTTAATATTGTTTTACTATAAAAAAATGTTGGCTTTATCGAAAAACGACATTTTTGTGTAATGATGATTTGGCTTATAAATTGTTCTTAGTTTGGCTACATATTTATTTGAAACATAATTTTAATTTTTTAATTTAAATCTTTAATAAAATATATCTCATAGTTAATGCAATGTTTGATGAACGGTTATTCCTTACTATACAATATTTAGAATAAACAACCGATGTGTATATACTATTTATATTTTTAGTAGAATATATTAATTGAAGCATTTTTATCGTTAAAAAAAAAGAAATGGAATATTAATTTTATTTCATAAATATTAAAATAAAAAGCAATTTTTTGTAGAAGTGATAAATATCTAAGTATAAAATATTAACAGGAATGAATAATTTTAAAGCGTTTTAAATGAAAATATATTATACATGCGTATAGGTACTCGTAATTCTAATGGTTAAATAATAGTTAAATAACTTTCAATATAACTTTAATTCAGCAATAAGTATTATTTACTTTAAAGTACAATGTGTTCATCATTTATTTATTTTTTCTATATAAATTATAAAATACACAAGTATATAATTTTTAAAAATAAACAAATATTAATAAGTTATAATTAAAAAGTGTAAGTTACTCTAAAAGTCATTATGGTAAAAATTAAAAATAATATATTAATTTGACTTTTATTTATTTTAATTGCTTTAAATTATAAACTATTTAACATTTTATTTTGAACTAGAATGTATTAATAGATAATATTATTAATATCTACAGAAAAATCATTAAAAAAAATTCACTTATATTAAATACTTACCATAAGACGTTTAATACTTTACGTCTTTAGATCATCAAAAAAAAAAAAAATTCTTCTAAGAATTCCAAACATATTTATGTTAAATTCCGTATAAAGCAATCAACAGACATTTAAAATACATTTATTTGTTGATATCGGAGTCGACGAAAAATACACGAAATTCTTTCTATGTTTAATAATTGTATAATACTTTTGCAGATACTGGCAATGAAAATATCTTTTCTCTGGGATTAAATATTTGTTTATTAGTTAAACTTATAGTTATTTGATGTCAACAATCGTATATCGATTGTACGAATTGAAATAAAACAATACACTTGTATGTGTTATCTGAATAATTTAATATACCTTCTACAGAAGGTACAATACTACAGTATTGTTTAAGTTTCACACGTGTAATCTGCAAGTTGTGTTCTAATTTGAAGTTATTTTATTATTCTACTCCAATACCTCAATATTGTCATAGCTATGTCATAGGTATTACAATGAATTATTAATAGTAAAATAACATGGATGGAAGATTCGTAGTTGAGAAACCTGAGATAATTTTATATTAGCTATATAAATTTAAGCACCAATTCTGTTTGAATTGTTTGGTCGGATTCCCAAGAAGTTTATTTGAAGCTAAATGACTTATTAGCTAGCCAGAATTTGAAAAAAAAGATTTGCAAGTTTATAAAAAATAGAAATAGTTTAATTAATTGGGCATATTTTGAAGTATGCTCTTAAGAACTTGTTTGAGACAAACCCAGATACTTTGGTGATCAAAATGAATGCATACGTTCTAGAAGGCTTGAATAGTTTTCTCATAAGAGTACTTATAATAACCCCAAATGAATGTATTCTTTATGCCAATAGCGATAGTACGTATGAGACTCTTATATATAATTGAAGTTTAAGGAATAATGATAAGAGAGGACTTTATAGACCATGAAGTATGAAGTTCAGCTTGTTGAGCTTATTCCTAAAAGATGAGAAGACCAGATAAACATATTGTAATCTATAGAAATTGTATACGTAAAAATGTTTTAATATATTATAATACGTTTACTTTTATTATTTTTAGAAATAAATTTTACATACATTTTTGTCACTGTGACCTTCCTGTTATAATATAATTTTTAATTTTTTTTCGTAGATAAATGTGTAAGAAGTTACAGTTGTAAAAACTTACATATTATAATCAACTATTAAACTATCTGAGAATTTGTCATACGTTTAACGTGATAATTTTATCTTGATAAAATTTGTTACACCATATAACTAATTTTTTCAACTGATTTAGTTAATAGTTTTGCCAAATCTAAGAGATTGTGATATCTTATTGAATTATTTAAATATTATAACAATAAATTCGGTAAATGAATTAAAAATAATGACTTTCGTAAAACATTTTTTGTCTCTTTCAAATACAAAATACATATTATAACACATACAATTACCCTTCAATAAAATGTATTAGTTTGCTGTTTAAAACACCATTTGGTTATTGGGTATACAGAGTAGGATCCGATTTTAAGTTATCACTCGATGTTCACTGCTGTTAGAAATACCTTCAGTGTATTTTGATAGTTATATAAATTATAGCTTAGTGAAGATTGTTTAAAAGCTAGTTGATATTACGCTGTGCCTTATTGTTTTCATTTAGTTTTCTGGATGAATCGAATTGAATATGCAGTGAATACATGTAACTCATAAATTAAATGTTGCAATATTGTGTTTTTGCAAGTATAATATCTACTTTTCAAATTTAATTCTACCAATTTATAAGCCAATATAAATCCAAGTAGGTATATAGTCTGCGTAGTAACTTTGACATCTGTAAGAGTTCATAGACACACATTAGTTTCAGTAAAATAATTCTAAACGATTTACGATTTTTTCATGGCACCGATATAAAATATATATACGTGCATTGAAATAATATGAAGATCCACATATAATTTAATTGGTTTTAAATCCCATGGGATGTACTTATAGTAAATATAGTAAATCATATATTGTATGTATACTATATAAATATAATATATAATCAGATAGCTAGGTACATAGTACTTATTATTTTTTTTCCACTCGTTATCTGCAGCTTATAGTATAACGAGTACCTATCTTTGTCAATAATATATACATAATAATATGGAGACTCGGTGATATGATTGGGACAAGAATAGAGAGTTCTGATGACAATGATACATATCGGAGAATAAACGAGTAAATAATAATCATTTTCTATATTGCCAATATACTCGCACATAGGTACTTAACTAGCTACGTATAATAGATTATGGATATGTACTATGTATATATTATATTATGCGTGATTATGTGTATACACGTGTGTGTGTTCTTTTTATTCCTTTTCCTTCCGTCTGCAGCAGCCGTCGGAAACATCGTTGGTGCTTTTGCTATTCCGCTTTTAGCCAATATTTTACGTATTGTTTCTATGTGAACCGGGAATATGCTTAAATCCCGAGTTGGCTTTTACTCAGATACCATTATGGTCCGGACGTCAGTTGACGCGCTGAAGCCAGCAGGATGAGAGGGAGAAATGACGTTTCGAATAATATGTAAATTATCCATTGTTCGGTAAGAGCATGGGGCAATAAAATATATGGTAATGAAAATATTACGTATGGGACTATGGAAACAGACGAAAAGAGAAGACAACGACGACAACGACGACGACGGCGGTGGTGGTGGTGTAGAATCAGCAACAGCCTATATGCAATGTGCTGTATTTATGTATATTATAGTTATGGGATTTGTTTAGCAGGTAAATCCACCGTTATTCACGTATGTTTTCGGGTTGTACAACCAATCTCCCGTATCAGTCGAAAGCCTCTCGAGACTTGTCCAAAATGTATCCGAATGTGAGTATCGTCACGCATAACAATTATAACTATTAAACCTTTGGTTTTTAGGATCAATATGTTTTATTTTTCCAACGAAAATCTATAAAAATACATTTTTTTTATCAAAACAAAAATAACATTTTTTTTTCATAATTATGTTGGTACATATATATATTTTCATACATTGTTTGTAATTTACATTATATTTCATCAACATTGTAATACATTTTTACAATGATTTCATTAGATTGGTTTGCTTTAAGACATTAATAATTATTAATTATAGTTGTGTGTTAGAACCATGTGAGCAGTTTAGATTATATGAGATATGCAGAGATATTTGATGCGTCCAATGATAATTTTTAGTGTCAATTTAATTATCATTGTTTTTATACTATTATTCAAATATTTAACAAATATTTTTATAAATTAAAAATATAGTATCAATAAATGGATATAGAATATATATTTCAAAAATATTTTAAATGAAATAAGAAGGTAAATTGATTTTGTATCCGTTCGAATAGGTAACTCATAAATACTAATTTTAGTTGTAACTTTATGTACTGTGTACGCTGCAGT
This sequence comes from Aphis gossypii, assembly GCF_020184175.1. Lineage (NCBI taxonomy): Eukaryota > Metazoa > Arthropoda > Insecta > Hemiptera > Aphididae > Aphis > Aphis gossypii. The sequence goes on from NC_065530.1 coordinate 75,287,781, forward strand.
GAAGGATATAAAATTATTAGTAATACAAAATGTATAACTCAATACGGCGTGTGTTTCATACCCATTAAAAATAATAATTAATGCAACATACATAATATTTACACACGTTAATAAGTAATCGAATTAGCGTTTTTAGATTAATAATACTACCACAACGTATGAATACATCTACGGTGAACAATTTCCAGACATATTATTATTATACTTCAGTACTTCACAGGTGTCTATACTTCAAAACTCTTAACGGTAATTTATTATAACTAATTTCTGAAAACTGTATACTGTATAGTGTATACGATAACGTATATTGTGATAATAGAACTATGTAGTGTACAATAAGTAATAACATTTCTTGAATACTATTAAATATACAAATAAAACGCTAGTTACTCATACCATAACAAATAATACGAATGTAGATATTCAACGTTTAATATTTCGTTATATTTGTTTAAAACGAAAACCCTAAATGCACAACACAGTGCAAATTTGATCGAATCGCGATATAAACTTTGTTTTCCCCGATTCAATGTTTATATAAACAACACCAATAAATATACTTGATATTATGTTGTTTTAATAAATTGCTTATTTTGAGTAAATTAAAGGGCCAATAGATCCACAATTTCACATAAGTATGCAATACATATAACAATAATTATATTATACAAATATATGGGTTTGGAGATATCGTGTTTCATACGCACAAAAAAATATTAATTAATTAAAATTTAATGATATAATAACGTTATCATTTTTATCAAATTCATTGAATTTGAATAACACAGCAACCTCCTTCCCCCTAACCAACAATAAAATTTTAAAATTTATCAAAGTCATTTGAAATCTCCAGTATCTTCTGTTTTTGTATATAATAATTAAAAAAACAATATCAAACCAAGTCATAAATGTATTGTTAATTACTCATATGTATTGAATATTAAATTAAGTACTAGGAATGTTGTTCGTGCATACAATTATTGTTCAACTGATGATAAATTATGTTTTAGTAATTTTATAAAATAGTATGAGTACAATGTGTATTTTTTTCTTAATGGAACAAATAAATTATTATAGATATTGACATTAGATCAATCATAATTTTTAACTAACGCAAATTATTAAAACAGCATGATATATTAGGTTATTATATTAACATAAATTAATAAATTATATAGGTATACTTATAGTAGTTAAAATTATTAGTTTTAATAATAATTAAAGCTCCTTAAAGTTATTTCACAATAATTAAATTGTCGTGTTCGTAATTTTATTTTATTATTATTATTTTTCCAATTTATAAAACGAGATTATTTCAATTATGATTTAAGTGAATAGTTATACAATATAACATTTTTGGCTTATTCACATAATAAAAAAAAAGTTATGGAAAAAAATTGAATCATATAAATGTATGATTTTCCAGGATTAACTATAAATGTAGGTACTGCATATTAAAACTATGTTGATACCTTATATAATATTTACAAAATTTAATCCAGAATTTACACAAAAATAAATTATAAATAAGTTTGTTGAAAGATAACAATAGATTTTTATAACGTATTAGAAAAATATTAAGAAAAAAGAAAAAGTGGGCAAGTGAGTACAACTGTGCTGTACAGTAGACAAGACCGTATATGAGGGAGGTTTTGGTGGTTCACCCCCCCCCCCTACCTAATTTTTTTTTCCAGCTACGACCTTGATAGTATATTTCAAATGGATAGATCTGTAATAGATGTCAGATGTGTTGAATTTGAATGATTAAAATGATAAATCATCATTGTATACGAAAAACGATTCTAAGATTCTACAGTTCTACTGACATATGGAGCCTATACTAAGTATACTAATTATATTTCAAGATATATTTTTTGATATCGCTCTTAGTTAAAGTATTTTTTTTAATATATAGTTTAAATATATTTATGTAATTTTATCTAAATTTGAACATAAAATTTCAATTAAAAAAAATTATGCTTACCTATAAAGTTATAAATACTATATTTTAGATTTTTTTGTATCAGTATGAACTACACATAATAAACTTTATACTACAATTTCAATTCTTCACTAAAGAAATAAACTATGCCAATATGTGCCTTGCATATTCATAAGAAAAACATATATTTTAGTATGTATTATGAATTTGTATGACATTTCTAAGCATTTTTATCTAGTGAATAATAATATATTTTATCAATATTTATTCATTTATTATTTATTAACACTATATTTTCATAAAAAATTGCCATTTTTTCTTAATTTTCTGTTTGTTTTATCTCATTATTACGACATATACTTGTAATTTTAACCTCTCCAGTACCTAGATTAAATTTACTATTTTAAATCATCTTAAAAATTGAGAATTTAAAAATATTTTCGATTATTTAACGTATGTGGACAAAAAAAAAACACACACAGATACACATACACTTCATTGTAAAATCGATAAATTCACGGTTCCGCTTAGGATCAAAAAACGTTTCTATTCTAAAAAAAAAAAAAACTAAGCCTATACAATTTTAAAAAATGTATGTAGTGTAAAAAAAGTTTTTAAAACATTTTCCAGTGTTCTGCAATTGCTACTGAAAGCAAAAAAAAAAAAAAAATACAGTTATGAGTATTGAAGTATAAAAACAAGTTCAGATAAGACTACCCAAGGGATTTGCGAACAAAAACAAAGCAACCGCCTAAAAAAAAAATCTTCAATATCCAAACTTGAATATTTTTAGAATTATTACTGTATGAAATATTTAAAGCATCTTGTATTCTCATACTATTTCAACGGACAATAGCTATTAAAAAATGTTAACAAATTTAATAAAAAAAAAAAAAATTGATCATTTCACAATAATTATTTAAAAACGTTTGGCAGGTAACTAAAAATATACTTATGTTCAATTTGTATTTTTACGGTAAGATAGCAGAAATTTTTATTATGCTTCTAAATGTGTTAATTTTAAGTTGTATATACTTATAACTCGTTGGGTTAAGATATTTCAAAAAGTAGCAACACACAGTATGTCTAGGTCATCTTTTATTTACAGAGTTATCGATATAGTTATAATGGTTTCGGGGTATATACATATTTTATTTTTGATGTTTTAGCATTAAATGCTGAACTAATAACCTTAAGGCGTTACAAACATTTTTATACTTTTGTCATTATATACATCGACTAACACAGATTTATAGTTATGCAAGTTTTATAATAACAATAATTATCACAATCAAAATTTAGTTTTATGCTTTGCAGGGTATTGGTAGGTATTTAAGTATTTTAGTCTGGGTTCGACAATAACGAATCATGATGGGTTATAGTTTTATCGTCACTGGCTAATATATTCAGACGATAAATTGTAGGTATATAAATAGTATCACGCGAGGGGAGAAAAAGTTTATTATGCTCGTAAATTATATAAATTATATTTGATTATGAAACTTTTGAAACACACAGTGTAAGTATACGCACCAGAGAAAACTCGCGTGTCGGGTGTTTGCAGAAGCCGATTTTACCACGAATAAGAGTACAAGTTATTATTATAATATTGTTTTGTTACGTCAATTAATTTTTAACTTTTTTATTTTTCAGTATAAGTGATTTTTCATATATTTATGGTACTATACGAAATTATACTTACTACATAATATGTTCTTAAACAATAATGTTTAATGTTTTTAAATGTTATGCTTTCAAAATAGATACAAATAGCTTATGGTATATATATTAAATATTAATTCAAAAAAATAACATCGAATTAAATTATAATTTCTAAACCATGTCTCATGAAATATAATAATATTTGGTGTATGATATTGTATTGTAAAAGTTAAAAATAAATAAATAATCAATTTTTCATTATTTATAGTTAACCAAACCACTGTTCAATTTAGCTTTTTAATAACTTAATAATGTTGTAAATATTTTATTAACATTTATGATATTGATAAAAAAATATGAACGAATATAGTAAGTTTTATTATATATGTTATGTTAATTTCCACACTATTTTAGAAACTAATTCTACTTTAACTGCAGAAAATATTGTTCGAGGTAATAATATTTTTTATATTTTTAAGGTATAAAATCATTATATGACAATTTTGATTGATTATTTAAGAGTTAAAACAAAAAATGTATTTGAAAATTATTTAATTACAATTGATAATACAAGCATAAAAGAAAAATCCAATGTATAATATGTACCTATAGTATCTAAACGTCCTTTAAACCTTAGTGTGAACTATATTCGATGTAATTTAACCATATTTAGATGTGAAAAAATGTATTCTGTTTGGAAAGTTTTGAAATGATTAATCTTCTAAAATATAACGTTTACATTAACTATTTTTATTTATATAATATAAATATAACTAAACATAAAAATAAATTTTACCTAACATTTTTTATAAATACAGTTATAAGAAAAACAACATATAAATTGATTCTTGATTTTACAATAGGCAAGTGTCTATTATAGATGTATTACACTAAATTAATTTTCTAAAATGAAGATTATAAGCAACTGAATTGGAATATTGTGATGAATTATACTTTAATTATTTAGCAGCAATGCAGTACAAGTACAATTTAGAGAATTATATTAATTACATTAACGACTTCTTTAGGAAATGCATACAGAATCAAACCATTCAGACTCCTTGAAAGCTTTCAGGTAGAATATACTGTATACATAATTTAATCGTCCATATTTACATAAATCAAGAAGAGCAAAGATAATGGCAATCAAAGAAATTATGACTTTTAGCATGGGTACTTATAAAGTAAATCTGCGACAATGACACTACTAGGTATAAGTTGTTTACAACGCGATTAACTTTTTAAATACAACCATTGAGCGTTGTATAAAAAATGTATAAAAGATTCAGTGTTAAACTGCGGAAAAAATGTCAATAATTGTATTTAGAACGCATTAAAATATAGTATTCGGATTTTTAATATACGTTCTGTCAAACACACGACGAAAACGAGACGAGTATAAATAGTATTAATTTATGACACGCGTTAGACGAAACATCACATCTAATGGTCCGAATTTGTCGTAAAATATATTCACCATATTATTTCACATATTATGTTATTGAGTAGTTTGATTGCAATAATCATAGATCGTGTATTTGAATATAACATTTCTAAGATTGTATTTAACATCTTCTTAAAACAAAATACACAAAGTTAATTTATTATGAGAACAATACGTACTGTGGAATGAATAAAAGTGTGGAATAAAATAAACAATCATATATATATATATGTGTGTGTGTGTGTGTGCGTGTGTGTGTGTGTGTAAAAAAATTACCTTATTCTGTTTATTTTCGACTATATGCAAAAAACCACTACATAAATTGAAGGGCTTACAAATTAAAAACATAATATATTAAGCAAAAATAATATTATAGACATTTGAGATCAGCTATAAATAATATAATTATATTAGAACGACTGATGACAGTATAATTTTATAATATAATTTATCGTGGACATTAAAGAAACTATGTTAATGAGATTGAGATATTAAAATAAAATAATACTATTAAAACAATAATAATCTAACCTAACCAATTAAATACTATGATAATTGATTATAGTATTATTTCTTGACAGTTAATAGAATAATATTGTATTAACATACGTGAAGAATTACAAATAATTAATTTAAACTCGGAAAAACGAAAAGCGAACATCTACAATGTTGATTACATTATGCATTTCGTTATTAATTAAAACATGCAATAAATAAACAACTACAGATTGTTTGAGTTTCATAAACGTACTGTATAAAAAATATATTTTCTACAAGAGCATGCGATACGATAAAAATAAATCATCTAAATGAATTATAATGGTTCGTTTTCTGTAACTACTATTCCCTACTGAACCCGCTGTGAAACATTGGCTAATAGGTATGAAAGTAATTTTAAAATAAGATCATCTAGTGATACAAACTATTTAATTAATAATTTAGATAATGTACGACATGTTCTAGAGCCTTAGACCACACACTGCGCCAAAAGACACACAGAATAAAAACGTGGAAGTTAAAATAGATAGAATTATATTTATTTTTTTTTTTTACGTCTGTTGGCAACTAAAACTCGGGCCGGTAGAATAATATCCAAAATTTGAATTTGTTAATTTAAATTTAAGCAAAATTGAAGTCGAAAAGTTAAAAGGTCAATACATTATTTTAGTTAATGTCAGTGTCAAAAAAAAAACTGATAAACAGGTAGGTATATCAAATGTCAAATTCGTATGTGATGATAAACAGCCAAAGTGTAGTTCGGAAATCTTAACAAGAATAGTATATTAATGGAAAAACACGTGATAATTTTATTAAAATTAATAAGTCGATTAAAAAATTCACAGTTAACCAGTATTAAGAAATAAATTATAAAATCTATAATATTTTAACTGAAAATATTAGATAATAATATGTTGTTTTATATGTAGTATTAGAAAAATAATAAAAAAATCATTGTTAAGTAATCATAATAATATATTATATAATATACATTTTATAGTAAATGTTTTATAAAACATATTAAGCGATGGTAATTTTGGATACTACAAAGTATGATTGTATGTTATTTTATTGGAGGTGGATGAACAATTAATGAGTGTACACTGTATAGTGATAGAATGCTCCTATGCGAAGTTCACTCATCAACTGTGTATATTATAATGGTATAATATGCACATAATGCATTGATGCACCTAAATAGTCGATAAATTACTTTTTTTAGTTATTACACTAATTAATATATAAACTATGTATTTTTTTTCCAGAAATAAGTTTTAAATTTTTAATTAACTCTCAGCAGCGTTAAATAAATAATAATTATGTATAATTTAAATAACACGTGATTTATGAATATCTATGTAAAATATTACGAGCTTATTATAATAATAGTATAAATTTTAGCTGCGCGATAATTAGAACTTCATAGATATGATAGTAGGTAATTGCTAATTAGTGTGTCACAATTCATAATATAAAAGATATAGTATTTCCATTAAGTCGAGTAAGAAAAAAAATAAACATTTAAATCTACTACAATTTGTATTATATTTTTTTCCATACCATACCAAACAGAGCGTCCTCGTGTCTCTGTTTCGACATTATATTGTCGTTCTGTCGTCAGTCGTCAGTCACAAATCATATCCATATACACGATAATATACTACACATTCCTAACAATATCATGACAACATTTCATTAGCAGTCAGTAATTTATTATTGATGTATATTAGGTGTAGACACTATTTCATTACAACACTTGTATGCGCACTGAACCGTCCGTCCGACCGAAGACATATCTAAACTTTAACAGACATAAAAAATACACAAAGGTACTACTTTAAAATTTATTTTTTGTTTTGATTATTTGTATCTTGTTATTTAAATATTCTATTTCAGTATTTATTATAATATTTTTTTTTAGTTTCAAACTTAAAAAATGCTTTTGGTTTATTGAACTGTTTGGAAAGTTAGCTATTATAAATTGTATGTTATATTATTAGTATTATTAATATTTTGAAAAATAAGAACACAAGAAGAAGAAAACGAAATTCGTGAAGAAAACTTAAATATAATTTAACACTTGACTGATGTCTCAGGAGACTCATGTACAGGCACTGTTTATTTTCAAGATATATGACACCAAATACCCTGTGGATTTATTGATATGATGACTAATGAATGTTTATTCTTAAGTTCAATTGAGTTTTTTGGAACTATATTTTGTTTGTGTTTTATGAATATCTATATCAAAATTAAGAGTAATGTAAAAATAAAAGTGTTAAAAATGTGTAGTCGTACTTTTTTTTCAAATGTTAATCTTACATTTTGTTCAATTTTTTCATAATACGAACAACCTAAAAATAATTAAATAATTATTTATTTCCTATATTACCTAGGCAGTGTAAGAAATTAGTACCTCCAATTTCGAATATAAAAATTAAAAATTAAATTAGGTGTACAAGAATAAAAGTATAACAATATTATTATATAGTTTTCATTATTTATAAGTAATTCAAAAGCTATGAATTGTAAAACATTAAACATTCAACTCATAATCTAATTAACATTTTTAGTACACAATTAAACTATAAAAAGTGTAAGCTTCATTTTATCTTTTATTAAAATTAAAATTATTTGATTTTTTTTTCCTATGAATCATTACTATTTTTTTTACATCATTTTAATTATATTATAATATTTTTTTTATGACAACTTTAAAGTTATGAAAATGTTTAATAACAATAAAATTCCTTTTATAAGTATATTTTTAAGTTCAAATTTTAATGAAATCGGATATTTAAACAAATTATAATGAATTATAGTTGTTTTATTAAAATGCAAATTATATTTTTGTAAAAACTTGAAATTTTCCAATAGTACGTATATTATTATTTTCTATACATATAGAATTTTTAAATGAATAGACTAACTTTAAGCTCTATTTATACCATGAATTTATTCACACCTTTCTATGATACGTTAACACGCCGGTATTTAATTATAAGTTGATAGAAATAATAAATAATTTAATTTATTTGATATTTTTGAAAATAATTATAGATTTATTTACAATAGTGTTATTAATAGAAAATAAATTAATATCCTAAAAATAGATGCTGTCCAACATCTCAATAATCATATTTCAAATTCAATGATTTCTAAATTAATCTAAATATATTAATGTCACCTATTAATTTACCTACTCAATGAAGAAGCACACTCAACCTATTCTCTAGCAAAATAACATTTTAAGTTTTTACATCTATAGTTGTTCTAATAGTATAAGATACTTAGTAAATTATTAAAGACATTTAATTTTGATATTTTTTGGTCTCAATTCCTTGTCATTAAATATTGTTATCTATTTGAAGTTCTTGGGAGATAAAATTATTGTAAATCCCATTTAATTTTTTTTTAATTTAATTCGTAATCATATAGTAATAATTTTATTAATTTCCTGAGTTAAGAGGAAGTGATAAAAGTAGGTGTTGTTTCCGTTTTACAAACGAACAAAATACCAAATGTTCGTTTTAGCAAGATTAATTTTGAGCTATTATAGTTTTAAGTTTACTCCAAAATTAAAACTAATAACACCACCATTTGGTAATCAGTATCTACTCCGATATGATCTAAGAAATATTAACGTAGCCATTTGGACTTAAAAATAAATATATAAATCAGTCAATAAAAATAATAAGTTTTTTATACCAATTATATTTATAACTAATATTTATAAATATTAAATATTAATAAATAAACCACAACTAATTTTTTTAATTTTTTTCAATTGTTTTTAATAATATATTTTAATTCTAATTTATTATAATAATATTTTAATATTTTAAATTTTACCACTATTATTTTTATTACATCCATTTATTTTGTCCTTATTCATTTGTGAAAAATTGTTCTCAGTGCTCTTTCACTCCGAAAACCGTGAGTGTTTCCTATTATTTAATGCATTCAAATAGCAAAAATACTTTTAGCTCAACATTTTAACCTTTTTGATATTAAAAAAAAAGAACTAGCAATACAGCTCTTGTACTTTCATACAAGCAAAAATATATTCTCTCCACTAGTAACTCTCTAAGACAACAGCAAAACGAATTACAAAAAATTATAGTATTAATTAATCACAGGTCAGACTTAAAATGCCATAAATTTATTTATACAACAATTCATACATCATTAGTCCAACCTTTGATAATTTTTCCACCGTTAACACAAAATCTACTTTAAATTAAATTTGAACTTAATAGTTGATTATAGAACCATAACAAATCTTTTTGACGAATCGATAACAGAATATCACTCATGTCAACTTTAAAAAATAACAAACAATTGTCTGTATTTCTTAGAAACTTTCCTGTAAACATATCTAAAGCTTGTGTATAAAACAAATTTCAAGAGCTTAAATTTGAAGTCACTTCAGTCACCCGTTTTCAAAAAAAGTTAAAAACTCCAATTTCAATCTTAGACATTTTACTACCCAAATCATCTACTGAAATATATTCCTTTAACAGCCTTTTTTTTGTATATTAGTAGTTGAACTAAGTCAACCCACCAAAAATATACCTCAATACATGAATTATCAACGTTTTTCTCCACACAAATGTACTGCAATTTATCTACAAGTTGCGTAAAATGCGCAAGTGACCACCATTACAGCCATTGGCAAAAAATAAAAGTTAAATTACTCCAATCTCAAGCAACTATATTGAACCAAAATGTCTAGTAAATACATCTAACAGTATACGTATAATAACGCAATGGTAAAGTGTTCATAAGCCACCGAAACTAAAAATATTTTGTAGAATAAATTAACAAATAATACAAATTACAATTTTATGAAAATACTTTTACTTCTAAATACCTTCGTCAATTTATTACTACAGAAAATAATAGAAAATCTACCAGCCATTATCAATAGGACGCATTAAAAATCAAATTAATACCTATAGAATTATCTTATTAAACTGGAACGCCAACGGTTTAAAAAAAAAAAAATTAAAAAAACACTACAAGGCTTCCTTGTTCATCACTATGTAGATATCGCATGCATCACAAAAATGCACTTATCAAACACATAATATACTATTAAAATATTAACAGTTCAAAAATATACCACGTGGGTTATATTACTAATTCACGGTGTTTGGATAGAGTTGCTATTCTTGTCCATAACAAAATCGAACTTGTTTTTGTCCAAACTTGTACTGTCGAGCCTAAAAGATGTAGCTAATTAAATTAAATAATAGATATGCTACTTTTGTCAACGTTTATCAACCTCCAATGTACATGTCAGGTTACGAACAAATAATGAGTTTAAATGACTTAATTATATTGGCAGCCGGCAGGTGATTAAATACTAAGCATACTAACTGGACCTGTCGGGTAATTAATCCAAATGGCATCAAATTGTAATCATTTATAGCCAACACGTCATGTGCAATACATGTTTCTAATTAGTCTAATCATTTCCCTTTGAATGTTAATAGACAGCCCGATACCCTAGATATTCTAATAATTAAATCAATCCATTCTTATTTCTTTAAGTACGCGTTATAGAATTTGATTTAGATCGCATAACAATAAAAAATTACAATCAGCGCATCTCATCAATTCTACAAAAAATAATTCATTATTTAATGTTAAACCAGACTGGAATACACTATCCAACCTTATCAATAAAATTTAAAATATACCAAAAAGTATATTCACGACTCGGTTAGCAGTACAAACAACCGAACATTTCACGAAAGTACAAAAAAGTAGCACAGACGTGTTCAAACTTAACAGACTCCACATCTTCACTTGTTTGACATAAACGTATTTTTAGGTGCACTTGACAAAATCATAGAAACTCTGCAGATAAAAAAAAAATATTAAATTTACTACCCAAAGGAGTCCAATTAGCTTTACAAAATGACTGTGTATCTTTATACAATAGTTATTTATTTAACACGCACATGAATGAATCTAACCTATGAAAAGCAACAAAAATATTACTAAACTAAGAAGTCAACACCATTCCTCCTCAATACACTAATGCGAAACTTGTCATTTTCTATTCAGAAAAAAAAATGTTTTTTTTTTCAATCATTATGTTGCACAGTAGTTTTTCTCCTAATGTTATTAGTATTCCAAACAAAGACCTAAGAGTAAAATACACCTTAGAACTACCAAGTTATTCAGTCTTAACTCTTAAGTTCTACTAATTATATAACGTCAAACTAAATTAAACAAATTATTGAAAATCTCCGTAACAAAAAAAGCCCCGGGTTTTGACAAAATTAAAAACTGATCGTATGCTCAAAAAATTATCACCAAACGCATCAATTCTTAAGATCACATTATTTAATTCTCTATTGCATCTTGGTTAATTTCCAGTTAAATAGGAAGTAATAACCATAATACTTATTGACAAATCAGGAAAAGTCAAATCAAATCCTGATAGTTACAGACCAAGTGGTTTCTTAACTTCTATATCAAAATAAGTCTGTGTAGGTATACCATAACTTGTTGAAATAATGCTTCAATTTAAAACTTCAGAGGTAGTTTTAAGTCTATAATTGAATATATTTGGTGCATTATAGAGGTAATAAATAAGATGTTTCTAGCAGTTTTCAAAAAATAAAAATGGAAAAAATAAAAAAAAAAGTAACGGAAAAACTAGCATTTTCACGCAAAACCAGTTTTTGATAAAATCGTTGTAACTCAAAAACGAATCATGGTAAATACTTGAAATCTTCATTAAATTTTAATATTAGAATCATTTATACACAGTGAAATTTTCAAAATATTCTGCATACATAGTCATATTATTAAATTCAACAAATATCTAGTGCGTTCACCGGTCGTCATGATAACAAATAAATTGTGTTTTGTACATATGTTTAGGTGTCATCGATCTAAAGAGACGTTTCGACTAAATAAACTCTCTGATTGCCAACTCCGGCTCTTTTTGTGCTGTTTGGAGTTAGTGCTACTATAGAGAGCTAGATTAGAAGAGCGTCTCTTTTTTCACATTTGTATTGCGTATTACTGCTTTAGACATATAACGGACATCTTCTTTTGTGTCGATTTAATTGATTTTAATCAACAGGTAATTATATTTCGTGGTTCAATTCTCTCTGAAGATGGTAAAATCGTTGTTCACATTTTTTTTTTTTTTTTTATTAAAGCGTTTAAAGTTCAATTTTTTACGAAACATGTCGAAATCGCGAAAATTTGCAAAATAATTTTGTTGTTGAAAACTCGTAAAATTTGTTGTACTTATATCTAAGGTTAAAAAATTTAATACTAAGTTTTCCATAAGTTTTTCATCAAATAGCTATAGTTCTCTATGTATTAAAAAAAAACACGGTAGGTCGTTATAGGAAAAAACTTTATGAGTGTCTGAATTTTAAATTTTTATAAATAGAAAAATGACATCTGGTGAAATATTTGATTTCATATTTTGATACGAATACAAATTTAAATAATTATTAATCAATGTACTTAATGTTTATATGAATTATTATCTAACTCGAAACATATACGATACAATATCCTAAATTAATATTTATTCGGCAAACAAATATGTTATAAGAATTACAGTTATCGTTCTTACATATTTTAAATAAAACAAGCTTAGGAAAATATATATTCAAATAATATGAAAACAATTAGATACTACGTTGAATTTTAAACAAATTGTTGCTACTTGCTAAGAACAACAAAGGAATAAATTAAATTGTCTTCAGAAACTGAAAAGTTTTATATAAAAATCTATATTCAGAATTGAACTAATTGACCTTATTAAAATTTTCCTCTTCGTTTAAATACATTAATGCATTGTCCTTTATTGAAGAAAAAAATACCTTAACTGTATTTTTACGTCTCAATGTTATGATTAGGTAAATTATATTTCTATAAATATAAATGATTCATTATTTATACTGTAAATCTAATAATTATTTTAAATTTGATAAAAATATTTTTTTTATGTTATAACGGCCATGTTTTTCAATACTAAACAAAATATTTGCAATTAAGTAATAATTAAATTTATTTTTCACATTATTAAAACGCGTAATATTATCTAAAATCTGATTTGATTACTTTATATTACAAAGTCAGTTATAATTTAACTCAGACTAAAAAACAAAGCGGACGCATTTTGAGATTCACATTAACAAAGTCTCTTAAAACCTAACCAAGGGAATAATAATGTTCCTTTCCCAGATTTATTAAAAACTACGTAATATACACACTATACCTTTTTAAAGCAACATTGAAATAATAATAAAAATGTATACTTACAGCAAAATTTAACTAAGATTTTATGACAGAACTTAACATAGAAAAAGATCATTTTTTTGTTATTTTTAAGTATCAATTATAAATTATAATAACTGAACACTAAATTCTATCGTTAAAAAATTGTTTTAAATTGAAATAGATCTCATATTAATTGAAAATATTCTATAAAACTAGTTTTCTTTTTTATTATTTTTCAATATTACTGTCATAAAATTGAATTTAACATTTTTTTTTACATTTAATGTAATATTGTATATTATTATTAAATATAATAATAAACAATATAAAGAAATAAGAATGAATAAGATGTGAATTAATTAACTAACAGTTGGAATAAAAATTGAACAAGTTTATCAAATAAATAGCATCAACTACAATTATACTTCATAGATCTAATATTTTTCAATAACTTTAAAAATCGTGTCATTATGGAATGAAATGTGAAAGATTCTATCAAATAAATGACTGTTATTAATAAATTGAGTTTTATATTTAAATTCAACTAGATGAAGTCTAATGGTTGTTTAATGCCTTCGACGTTTATTGCGGGTTTTTTACAATTTTACATTACTAAATTAAAAAAAAAAAAACTGTTTGAAATTTAAAAAAGTATCAAATTGTAAATTCATAGAGGTTATATATATTATATGAAACTCCAAAACGCTAGGCTGCCGTAAAACGTATTTTCCAAAAGTAAAATAATAAATAAAATCATTTTAGGGTATTCCCATAAAATTTGTGCTCACTTAAACTCATCGCACAGAAGCCAAATTACAAAAAGCTGAAGATAAGAAAAAATCAGTGTATAAAACATTAAATACTATTTATAAACTTAATATTAAATTGTTTCTGAATCTGAAATTTTAAATAATCGATAATCACCCGATGCATACGATATAATAGGTACTATAAAATACCGTGTTAGACGATTTATCGGACAATATTATAATATAATAATAAGTAATTGTAATCGTTTGATTGTTAGAAAATAAAACAGTGGTCTGAAAACTATATTCTTTTGTCAATATATTATAGTTATCGGATATTACCGTATTTTTGAAACCACAACAACTGCCCCGAATGTCAATATTAACTGAACGAGTTATTACAGAAATCTATTAAAACTTCGATAATGCTATTATAAACACCTATCTTTCTTCGCTCTACATAAATTTGCACGTATACATACACAAAACATATTATTGTTGATTTGCACCCAAATGCTTTGACATCAACATTGACATATCACGGGTAATATTACTTTTGGGCATATTAGTTATTATAGATGCTAACATTCCAATCAGTCATTGGTATCTACTATCCAATAAAGAAAACCATGTTCCTTACTATTTTTATTTCATTCTTAATAATATCGAAATCAGAAGGCTATAAGAAAATAAAAATTACTTTCCACTTGATTTTTTACGCCAAACTCAATTAGTTTTCCTTTAAAAATCATAATCAAATAACCTCAGAATTTAGTTACATAGTCTAACATTGTTAATAAACACCCAATGGTTATTTTGCCAAATGAATTGCTTAAAATATATAATTATTTATTTAAATTCACCATCCCTAACCTTCACACACGCACACTAACACTAACCAAATAATTCAAGACACTGCTCTGCCTCTGCCTCTGTCTCCCTCGTTGATAACTATTATCGCCCAAAAACTCTTCTTACAACCTTATTTCTAAGTTTTAAAAAGGCTATTGCTAGTGTAGACTAACCTTTAAATCATTGGTATGTTTGCTATAGACCTAGGTAAAAATTGAAATCTATAAACACAATATAGATTTTTCTAAAATAGTATGGGTTCATATCTTATTATATAAAATAAAAAACATTAAGATAAGGGCATAAAATTATGAACCTAGTATAGTTAACTTGCATAATGAAACAATAAAAATGTCACGTGGAAAATGCGCAACAGTCAATAACTACTAATTAGTCAAATTTTCAATTTTTAACAAAAACAAATAGTAATTGGTTGTACTTTGTTCTTATTTCGTCACAACCGTTAACTATTTTCCGATTTTATCAAATACATTTAGTAATACTAGATAAATGACTGAAATAAATGTTTTTCAGAATTAAGAGAAATGCATGTCACCACAAAATATAAAATGTTGCTCTCGTCTCTCTCTCTGAAGTCGGGTTTCCCTAAAACAAAAAAAAATATTTGTCATCGTGAGATTTTATTCAAAAATACCTACTACAGTTTACAATCATAATTTACGAAGTGTGCCAAAAAAATATCAGTTATTAGTTATTACAAAATTATTCGAAATATTTTGGTAATATTGGTACAGATGGAAAATTAACGTTTGGGCTATTCACAATAATATAATATGGTTATAGTTTTATACGCTGTTATTAATTATTATTTACTATTAACAAGAAAGAATTTGCGTAAAATAAATTTAACATTTTAAACAAAATGACATATTGACACATTATTTAACCTTATTTTGGACCATACATCTAGTGTTTTGTCAGTTACCGATTCTCGGAAAACAATCAGTAATTATGCCATAATATGCAAAATAAAATATGATTTAACGAAAAACGCATTACCGTGACCAAATTTAATTATACCTTAATTGTTTAAAATTCGTCAATTCAACAAAATATAATGTAGATTATGTTATTTTTAGTTAATTTTGCATTTATTACTCATCAATAATTAAAACAACAACGTAAATTTGACGGTATGAACAGTCAATAGTAATAGAATAGACAATTAGTAAGCGATCTAAGGATAATAAATATAATTAGATTAACTTTATTCAACATCATAAATTAAAGTTATTAGAAAATATAATGTTAAATTTACTCTATATTTACTAACAATTTGTTAAGAACTTTTAAAAATTTTCTTGAAAACTACTAACGTGTTTATTTTAAAAGTTTCAAATTAGTTTTCGACTTAAAATAAGTTATAATAAGTATAAACGTACAATCATAATATTATAAAACTATGCATTATTATAATATTACCTAATGATTGATGTAAATAGGTACAAGTATTATAACTATTATTTTTTTACAGTTAATACTTACTTTCTATTTAGGTACTATGTATTGAACAGAGCAGAAATCAAATCGTTATGAAGTGAGTAAAGAACGAAAATTCTCATTAACTAAATTATCAGCCTCATATCCCGCTATAAAAATAAAAACAAACCAATTGATTTAGAACGTATGAGAATATTCACTCCACTAAAAAAACCTCCACAAGAGTATTCTCTGTTAACATTACTGTAAAACACCAATAATAATATAGTACGGCGTCGACTACGGTCGTCTACGGAACGACGATTCGTACTCGGATTTATCGACGGTCAGTATAATAATGTGAAATAATCAGGAAAAAGGAGGAGCGATAACGATTATTTACGCCATCTGTGCCGTTCTAAGAGTGATTTAGACCTGGTGCTATAACGTATAAAGATGTATATGTGTTTATGGTATATACCTTATACAGGGTGTATTTTTTTTTATCACGAATAACTCGTTATTTCAAAAACCGTTAATATTTTTTAAAATATTTTTTTTCATTTATCTAATTTGTAAGTAGTATAAAAAAACAAAAATTGTATGATATTTAAATATAAATAATATAGTAACTATTTTATATAATTATCAAAATACTATAAATGTACGATCATGTGTGTATTTATAAACGAAAGGCCATATAAAATAAACTAAGGCTGAAGAATTTTAAGAGTAAAAAGTTTCGATCTTCACGATTTATGTTCAGTGGAGGTTGTATTTTTTTTTATTTTTTTTTTTTTTTTTTGGCACCGGTGTCGGCGGTAATGTCCGTTTAACAAAAACAACAACAGCAACAGCAACAACAATGACGACGATGAAGAGCATTGCACGTACTACACGCAAACTTTATATGTCGGCCATTCGTTTTACCGGACTACGTAGTAACGAACGACACTGTAATTTTTTTCTTTTCTCTTTTTTTTTTTTTTTTTTTTTTTGGCTCTAACCCTACTCCAACCTATTGATCGGTTTTCAGGCCATCACCACTGTTAATTTTTCACTAGTACTTATAGTTTTCAACCCGTTAACCATAGATCTTCAAGTCGAGTATTCATTAGGAAAACGTATGTAATCAATGAAAATTTTTACAGCAGAGGACAGTAGACTTGATACGATTGTAACATCTTAAAATTTAAAATATATAACAGTAAAATTTTTTATGAAGATATTTTAGAAAAGAGCTTAATTAATATTCGTAATAAAAAAAATGAACAAATAAGAAAATCGATTTAATATTTGTATGTACTAAATATCATCATGCATGAGTAATTGAACATAATAAGTGAATAATAATATATGTTATACGTATAGATAAATACAAATTATGACACTATCTTGAATAAAATGAATCACAAAATATGTTTTTTTTTATCTTAAATAATTTGGTACAGGCACGTATACAAGGGGGGTTTTCAGGGTTCAACCCCCCCCCCCCCCCCCCCCGAAAATTAATAGTTATGTAGTTTATTAGTATCATAATTCATCGATAAATATTGATCATTATTATTATTAATTGTAAATTTTTTTATGACCCCCCCCCCCCCCGAAATTTTTTTTTGTGTACTTGCCTGGTTGGATATACAATCATATAAATAGCTTAAATCTATTTAACTATTTATTCACACTAACATAATATACTCTCTAGTATATTACTCTCTTAAAATAAAACGTATTTCCTAAATGCAATAAAAATAATAATAATAACAGTAAATACCCAATTAAGTATTTTTAACTTTAAAATAATTAAGCAATTTTTAAAAAAAATACTACTTAGAAAGTAAAATAAAAATGTTGGTAAATATTTAATTGATTGAATTTTTAAATTTTTAAAATAATTGAAAGATTTAAAAATACAATTTTGATCTAATTTCAAATGCCTTTGGAAAAATATCTCTATAATATAATATTTTTGATATTTTAAAATTTTACTAAAAAGTAAAAACAACATACTATATTTTGTATATAATAAGTTCTTACAGTTATTATTTTTTAAATAAAAATAAAATAATTTAATCGATAAATTATTATTTTACATTTTAATATCGATACATCGTTATTATTTTAACGTCTAACATTCATAAAAATTACAAATATGTAACTTTTGTTATTTTATTATTATTGTAATTTCTTAAAAAAAATGTGGACTACATTTTAAATTATTTTGATTAATAAACAAAATTTAATCAACGTAAAAATAGAGTATGAAAAGATTAAAACTTCAAATATTTTTAAATATCCAAGTTAAACAAAAATTTCCAAAATATTTTTAAAATATATTACTACTATACTTAGAAAAACCTTAATATTAAGAAATTACTGAAAACCTAAATAAAAGTAATTTCAAATTAGGTTTCAAGTAGTTTTTAATAACGTGCTTGTTTAAAATTAAAATTATTTTTATAGAAATTAAATATTTTCCGCTCTATTATGGTTTGATTCGCGAATAAATTTTAAGTGCAAATACGTATAAATAATATTGTATTCATTTTTTGCAATACGCAAAATACCTGGTATATTAAATGCACAGACCTAATGATTTTAAAATAATATTAATAGTTTTTAGGTTTCTTATCTACTGGAGTAATACATCTTACTTTTTTTTTTCACTAAATAAAGACTAAGTCTTTCTTTATAAATGGTGATGATGATAATTATAATAATAATAATAACAACATAGATATTTTACATCGGTTATCTGTGGACTTATTATTGCGAGACACTTTTTTTGTTTTATTGTTTTGTTTCAACGTAATGCGAGTAGCTGAATAATTCTCTCTCGGAATTGCTAATGCTCGCAAAAGCCCCAACGAGATCGAAATTCATTGCGCGCACCGAAAGTCCACCTTTCTCGTGATTTATATCGCGCATTATTTTTAGGCCACGATTAGTTGCAATGTGTATAAGACGTAGGTGTGTGCACGGTTTCTCAACGCGAACGCCGCTGACGTTTTCATCGTCGTAAATAACAATTAAACACCAAGACTGCATCGAATCCGGTATACGGTTTAGAAAAAAAAAATGAACGATATAATATATTTTACTTAAAAAATGTATACAGGGTGAATCATCAACCTTGTCAAATACCTTTTTACTTCAGTAATGTGGTTATTCAAAACCTGATTTTTGAAATGTTTAATTCATTATTGAAAACGATTTTCTTAAATGCCTGAAATGTTTGTACTACTTAATATATGTTCTGTAGCAATCCAAGCTACTTCCATTCAACTGATAAATAACATTTTATAAAATATTGATGTATCTAAATCAAAATTCGAGCGATTGATATGTGATTTATTACAATATGTTTTTACTGCAGTTAATAGTCCTCCAAAATGGTTTTACAAATATGTATAAAATTAATTTGATTTTAAATCTTGGTACTACTATTATTATTGTGATCGGACAATTTTCATAAATGTTGATCGATTAAGTAATATAATTTCAAAATTATCGTAGCCTCCGCATAAAATTAAAAATATACCTACACGAAAATATGGTCTTTATGTATACTTTAAAATGCATGAAATCATTTTAACTGCATTATTAAAATAGTAAAATGGGGAGTGGCATTATTGGTAAAACATCATGTATATATTAAGAGTGTGTAGTAAATATTAAGTAGATAAATAAATCATATAAATAAAATATAACAAGAATGCTTTTTCTTAATACATGACAGGAAATAGTATTGTTTTATTTTCGGCTGTTGAATATTTTAAATTAGTACCTTCTTTTAAAACCATATAAAAACTAAATAGCACATTTTTAAAGCTTATACCTTCAATTGCGTAAAAAATTACTGAAGAAATGCGAGGGCTTTTTTTAAAGGGGGGACGAATGTAAAATACAATTAAAATATATTAACTATAGTACTATAGTAATTCCTATATTTTAAAACGATGTTATCTCTTTGTGGATTTAATTTTCAACACTTATTATCGTTGTATTTGACTGTCATTGTTTAACTTGCGTTAACTTCGTTTTTTAAACAGTAGTTAACCTGCAATATCCTAATTGTTTTTATAATGATTACTTTTAAACAATTTATATAAAAGCACAATAATATTGAACTAAATAAATTGTAATTATGTATAAATGTAATTATGTTTATTATCACAATATTATATAAAAAATTACTCTAAACAACAACGTTTATTAACATCATTTTTGTATAGATAATACAATTAAAATACAATATCACTATACATATTAATACATGTACAGTGCAATTGAATAAATGATTGATTAGTAATAACGTATTTATGTTATAGCTGAATATTTTTCTAACAATTGTAAATTGTATACAATATTTAATTAGACGAGAAAAAGCTAAGTAAAAAATATATATTTGTCAGATTTTACAGCGGTTTTTTTTTTATGCCAATATTCATTTCGTGATTTAAATAGATATAGATAAGGTATCCTAATACAGACCTCTATAGTCTATAGCATAGTATTATTTTTATGCCAAGATTGGTACGTACGTATAATTTAGTCATATCAACAGTTAAAATATATTTTATTTAAATTACACCAATTTTAATTTTGATAAGCTTCACACGTGTAACATATTTTGGTACATCGATACTTCTATTAGTTTTTTTTTTTTTTTGCCTGCTATAACGGAAATACGACCAAGTCTGAAGGAACGAAGTTAGTTTGTTCACCGTGAAATAGTCTGGTAGCATGTTGAATGCTAATAAAATCAACTTTTACGCTTCTGTCGTTTAATCCATTTTGCGATAATCAACGTATAATATTAACAACAAATTACATGGTGACCGAGAAATAAGGCTATAATACATGTATAAGGAAACGATTTTACTTGAACTTAATATTATATGCACTAATATTGCTTCTTAAACAACTTTTATAAAGTACTATATAGAGATAAGATTCAAAATAATTAAAAACGAAAAATTTAACTATTAAAAGTATAATTTTATTTAATAATATCACAAAACATAATAATAATTAACAGTGATTAATATAATTATCTTCTAGATGCCTGAAAATATGAAAAAAAAATAGTTTGGACGTTCAAAAAACTCAAAAATAAATGTAAAATTCTTCTCCTTTTAATATGTATTTAATAGTAGTTTAAGATATAAGTATACATTTATCCTAGTACACAGAATATAATGGCAATTTCGATATTATTATAAGGTTTATAGACAGCTGATTTAAATATAATATTTTATTTTTTCATTCGGCAGCGACGATCGTCATCCTGTATTAATTCATTTTTCCTGCATCATATTATAGTATCTATAAAAAATGATTTTTATGCATTTTAATAATATTCTCATAAGGTATTTAGTTACACCATTAAAGTCGTGAGTTCTGCATATTTTTGGTATCTTTTAGAATATGTAGTTATGATGTATTTAGTATATGTATATTGTATATTGTTCTCTGATATTTCGCTTTAGCTACACATTAGGTAATGAAGTATTTTTAATGCAAACCATTCACCACTAAATGTTGGTACCAACTTGAATTTGCTAATAAGGCTTATAAGTATTTAGCATCAACAATACACTGCACTTAACCCTAGATATACTAGAAATATTTATATTATACAATATTAACTTTAAGGTCAAGATAATAGTTAATAGATAAGATTAGGTTCATAATATTATGACTCTTGACATGTTTTTTTCTTATTTTATATGTTATTAATGGAATTTGTATGTAGTACTTAAACATTTTTACAATTTATTACAGACTTATTTTATTTTACTAAATATTATAATCAATGTAATATCATATCTACTAAAAAAAATCATGATACAACATAATATGATAAAAAAAAAAGTCACAGATTATTAATGATATGTCACTGAATTCTGTCTATAAGTAATCATAATATTAAAAAAAATGGACTACGTTAAATATAGTTTTTTCATAACTTCATCATGGGATATTTCACTTATTTCTAGTTAATTGTATATCAAATGGGTGGACAGACTTTTAATTTTATTTTAAGAATAAACATTGTTGGATAGAATCTACTATACCTATAACAATTAAAAGTTTAAATATTCATTTGGTTGATACTTTTATATGTACACATGATTAATGTATTGGTACATATAGTTAAAATACAGTTTAAAAATGTTTATAAATACAAAATAATATATTTTTTTAAATGTGTATAACATATAAGCTGTACATACTATAGCCAAGTAATTAATATTTTATGTATCAAACTTAAATTCACTTACTTTCGATGACGATGAAGGCTGTTTAACTTTAAAAGATTTAGGTAAACAATTTTTTTTAAATTTGAAAAAACTCAAAAATATAAATTAATAGAATTTAGAAGTAATGATAATTTTATCCAAATTATTTCAGTATTTTAACGTGTAAGACTCGAATTCATTATAATATAATAATCTTATAGATGTATTAAAATTGAAAAAAATAATGTACAATTTATCTGATAAAAATTATAGGTATCCAAATTTTGATAATGCTACAAACATGCACAACATTGACTTTTAATGAAATATTCACACTTCACTCAGTCCTAGAAAATCTTAAACGATTCTAACTTAAAAATGAATCCACTTTTATGCGTTATATACAATAATAATAACACGTTTAAATATTAAAAAAATATAAAATAATAATGTATCAAGTATAAGACCACAAATATTTCAACCATTTAAATCAAAACAGATATAATATTAAGTCAAGACCACAAGCAAAATGGTTCATAAATACTAATATAAAACAGTTTTTAATAAAAATAATAAATATCATAACTGACTTGGTTAAAAATATTATTTAAATGTTTATAAATTTATTTATTTACGGTAGTGGAATGTCAAAACACACGAAAACATAGACCTTGTAAGTATAGTGTGTCGTCTAATAAGTTGTATAAAATGAGTAAATAATAATCCATTCTGTAACTAAAATAATAATCAAAAATTTCATTTAAAAAAATAAAATAATAAAATAAATTTATAGAGTAAATCTTACGAATAAATAATGTCTAGTTTAGAATACACATTCAATTATTTTATTTTAAAAACAAAGGAAAACACATTTTATATCTTAAAATATAGTTTTAAGAAGCAATCGAAGTTATTCAAATAATTCAAATACTCCTTTTTATACAAAATAATCACAACATTATATTGATATTTATAAATTGCATTATGAAAGTGTATACAATAATAATATGTTATAGTAATCCAAATAATTTTTGAAAAAACTATGAGAGTAAAAAAATTAACTGATGTTAGATTTGTTGCAACTTGCAACATTGATGATTATTCCTAAATCATTCACATCAAATGTTAAAAAAATTGATTATTAATTAGAAAACAAATACTGAACATTTTGTATAATCTATATTTCAAAATGGTTTAGTTGATTATATATTTTTATATTATCAATAAATAAATAAATATATATTAAAAAAAAAAAACAACTGTTAAATTTCTAAATAACAATTTGATTATTCTATTTGTATAATATGGTGTTTCTGGCTTAGTTCATATTTTAAAATTCACTATTAGAAGTCTTCATTAAAACAATATTATGGCTCCTAGAATAGTTGTACACACTAATTTCGGGTTATACAAACACCCATTAAAGTTAAACGGATCCTTAAATATTTAAATGACCATTAATCATCAAATAGTAACTCATGATCAGTCCATCCAATTGAATCAATTAATAAATTTAACAGTATTTCATGTAAACTAGTATTACGAGTAATTTCAAATGTACATTGTAATAAAAACTATGTCATTTCATAATACTGTAAATTATACAATTGACTATTGAGTATATTTTATAAAGTTATGTATTGCAAACAACCAAACAGTATTTTAGAGGATATTAATAATGTTTTAATGATATCACTGTATGTATATTCAATTATAAATAAGTACATTATTATCTATAGTGCTAAATAGAATCTAGGTATTTGGAACAGATTTTTGTTTTGTATCTATAAAAATAAAAATAAAATACAGTATAACCTCTTTGCCTTACATAAATATAGGTATTTATGATTTGTATTTTTAATACACAAAAATATTTATATTAACCAGCTATTTATGCAATTTAAATTATTTTGAGTTTTAATTTTGAACCCATACCATACTGCTCAATTAATAAATAAATTTTTTTAAGTCATTAAACATTTTTCATCAAGTATGTACTTACTTTAATACAATTATTTTAGAATTTTTTTTTTTTTTTTTTGTTTGTTTTTTAAGGCGAATAGAAAATTACGGTAACTTTGTTAAAAGTTGAATACTGTGCAAAAAAAAAATAATGATACGAAGTTCGTAATTATTTACATTTATTTATTATTAATTTAATAAGTTTTTATTTTCATTTCAATAGTATATACGATCATTACAGTGATTTTAATTTTACTGAAGTGATTATTGTTTAAGCGTAATTAAGTAAATTATAAAAAAGAAAAATATAGGTTATTCACAACAAAATTGTTTCGTATTTGGAAATTGTTGTGGAGCGTATACTTAAGCGTATAGTATAGAATAGTTAATAATATTGTAACTATTGTATAATTTATTCACCTCATTTTACTCAACTATTCACTTATTGTAGTTATACATTCAATAGAATGTAAATTGTCATTGAATAAACGAATTATAGAAAAAAAAAAAGAATATTCACACTGGATACAGATACATTGGTACGTGAATATGTTTTGTGGCTACTATCACATATCTTATCAGTTATCATAACGTATAAAAAACGGTTTTCTTCATGACGTTATGATAACATTCTAGGTGTGGCGCACAAATGGTAACGCTCTTCGTATCACACAAAAATTAATAATGTAAAAAAAAAAACTAAATATATAGGTTATGATATTATTGTAGAAAACTTTCTGCATTATTGATGTTTTTAATCGTGTTAGTTATTAATCCGAGGGGTCAAAACTAATTTTGGCACATGTGAATTAGTTATTTAAGATTTATAATTTTGGTTAATGGATGCGAAGCATACAGCACAAAATAGCTCAGAAATATAGTAAACACCAATGAACTTGGAACGTTAGAACGTCAATTATTATAGTATACACTAAGACTACGCTCATCCCCAAGCATATAATGTGCCGACAAGGGAGGACTTGATTGATGAGAACAATCGCATAAAATTACTCGACAACGATTTATATTGGATTAAGTTCGTAACCACCCTCGACTGCTGTGGACAGACAATGTCCGACCAACCGAAATTTCGTTGTACGATCTTCGCAAACGTTTTTTTTTTCCCCCACTGATGATTTCTATCTTCGACTTACTGTATATAATATAAAACACTTAGATGTATCGTTTATCACACCTATTGTTACTAAAAATTCAATTTACGTTTTCAATACATATAATATTTGAATGCCAACGATTAATAATTCTAAAATATTTGTAAGCTCCACAAAATACGTTAACAAAATAATAATAATTTACAAAGTAAATAGGACACGTCAAACGTTTTTGTCTAAAAATTTTTCGGTTTTAAAGTATCTGTAGCGTTTCAACGTTTCGTGTTGAAAAGCAAATTTGACTCACTTAGTAAAAATATTTTGAGTACAATATTTATTGTGCATAGAAACGATATTAATCTGCTTCGTCACATTAATAATTAGCAATACAGTTTTAAACAAAAATATGTTAAATATTATTACATTTTCATATAGTCGTTCGCAACATACAAATATATTTGAATAATATAATACTCTTTATGTAAGATAAAATCAATATCATTATTTTTTTTTTTTTTTTACTATTCTACCATCGTATGGATTAAATAACACCTACCGATAACTGTTTGTAAAACGCAATGGACAAGAAAAGAAACGATTTGTTGAACGTATGAGATACGCCTAAAACCTTATCTTAAATGTTAAGAATAGATGACGTGATAAAGTCGAATGTTTGAACGTTTCTTAAGGTACAGACTATAATTCATGTAAACGATTTCAACACGCTGTTGAAGACGATGCATACATTACAAATTGAGCACGTGAGTGTAAAACCCTACACGATAATACAAACAAATATGAACGGCGTTAGCGGAACGATCGGATTTTCAGTTTGGTGTTTGATTTATGAAATTACTGAAGGGCTATCCACAATGTATGCACAATTATTTTAATCGGTATACGTAAGTATATGTTAAGTTTATAATAGGTATTATATATAAATTATAAAATAAAAAATTAATATTATGAAGCACAGATATTTAGCAAAAACACTATTGGATGGTTATACTTTGTAGAAAAATGTCGAATATAATCACCATAATTTGAATTAAGAATTTGCGATGTAAATTTTGATTTATTTATTTATTTAGTTTCTGTACACTATACAGTATAAAATACCTAAATGTATCTATAATCGCGGTTGTATTATACTGCCATAAGACATAAATATAAAATACTATAGAAAATAAGTTATTCAACAGCAGATTTCTAACATAAAATACAATTAATAAATAAATACTTTGCTGTTTGGATATAATATTATTCGTTAAATTGAGTAAACTTAATAAAAACAGAAATATTATAAAATTCATTAATACATTCAATTAAATCACTTAATTTCCCTAAAAACAATTTAATTCAATATTGCAGAACATTTTTATTTTTATTTTTTTTAATAGATTCAACTTATGCTAATTTCTAATTTATCTTATTTCTAATATATAAATTTTAAAAAAGTGAGTATTTTTTTAACCCACACCAAAACTGATTAGGATTATAATATAAAAATTAATAAGAATACTATTGCATTGATTTTCATGAGTTTATGTGTGAAATATTAATAAATTAAAACCTGAAATTTGCATATTATGGAAAAATGGTCAGTTTTTATAGAATGATAATGTAATTAATCTTGTATAAACAGTTTTTCTTAATAAATAAATAATTACCAACGAATAATTAATAAATACTTAAATTTATGATTGATATAATATAATGATACTCGTACATATTGTACAACCATTATGTCAGATTTTGACACACCATAGATTGAAAATATCAACAAAATATTGAATTTTATTTCAACAATCATGTAGATAA
Source organism: Aphis gossypii (assembly GCF_020184175.1). Lineage (NCBI taxonomy): Eukaryota > Metazoa > Arthropoda > Insecta > Hemiptera > Aphididae > Aphis > Aphis gossypii. The sequence continues at coordinate 75,315,770 of NC_065530.1, forward strand.
GTTAGACGTAAAAATTTAATACCAAAGAAGTTAAAAAAAAATAACTTGTTAGAACGATGAAGCTGTAATCAGTGTTTTTAATTTCTACACGTATGACTTGCATTTTCAACCAACTAAATATTTTGTATTGATCATTGTTTTCAGTATGCTCCATTATATTATTATGACCAAATAATGTAAATTATATTTCTATCTCTAGTCACTTATCACCATGATACGTCTATCAATTAAAATATTATTTTAAACGAATTTCATTGTAACTGTTATAATATACTAATATTAATACATTATATAGCTGTGTTTTTCACAAAACGTAAATGGAAAATCGTTAAAAACGTCAACACTTCTATTTATGTAGCGCACTTATCAGCACTCAAACCGCTTCAAACTGAAAATTGAACTCGAATGAACTGTGAAGATTTATCATTGCCCGCCTCAGTATTATATAATACAATATACATATTATGTATAAGGCTTTCGACGGCTCGTCAAACTCCAAATACCTGTTATTTTTTTATTTTTAGTAATTTAATACAATAACGTGTCATCCTCCCCTCAAAAACCTTAAAAAAAATCCATTAAAATAGAATTTTATCGCACGTCATTGCCCATTATTATAATATTATATCGTTTCTACCGTACAATAAATACTTTTTCACTCACTACTACACCACCGTTACCTATAATATAGATTACGCTTCGTTCGTATTTTTTTCTCCAAAAGTCACAAGTGAAGAATATTATAAAAGTATGGCTTGCACTGCGACCAACAATAGGCGAGCTCGACCAAATAGAGTATACGATAGCTTAGCTGCGCCAAGTGGTCACGTAGAATCTATCGAGATAAAAATGATCTTAAGATATCTACCCTTCAAACAATAAATTTTTGATAATGTACGAATCAATACATTACGAATGAACCAAAACATGAAATAAAATCATTTGGTAATAATGAATTTATTTAAGAGTAATGACGGTGTGTGTAAATATCTATTATAATTCAAAATGTACTGAATTTTTTTCAGGCCAAAAATCTATTTTTCTATCCAATTATACTGTTTGTGTAAAAATTTATTTTTAAAATCATATACGAGTATATAAATAATTTTCATCTGTCTAGTGTCTACACTCTACACTGTATATTATACACATTTAACAATGAAAAATAAAGAAAAACGTTTTAAAATAGACGCACTCTTGACTCGTTAAGTGTGACTTTAATATATTTAATCGATGAAAAACCAGAAATACCATAAAAGTAATAAAGAAAATAATTATGAATATTTATATGGATATATATTTAATGTATTTAAAAATGACGCAAGAGTAAAAAAATCTCGTCATAACAGCAATGAAATACGTCATGTTTTAGTAATCGATATCTTAATGAGTATGACCTTATCAAAAGATTGTGATATTATTATTGGTTTCAGGGTATTAAAGGTCAAATCGTAGTTTCGCTAAAAAACTTTTGTCCATACCTTATTTGATTAAATAACTGTTGTCCAAGTAATTTATGTCTAAATTGCAATATTTAGGTACAACTTAAAAAAGTGTATAGAGTTTATTAAAAGAATGGATAAAGTCTTCATATTACTATCACATAACATAAATAAAAAAAATTATATTCAAAAGAATTGGTTTTACTCTGTTATTTTAAATATTCAAATAAAATATGTTATAAAATATAATAATATTATTTCATACAACGTACCTACCATATGTTGAATTGTTAGAAATATAAATTATAAAAATGTAAATTGATGTAGCGCTAATGGCTAAGAAGCGAAAATGTTCAATAAAAGAAGAATGTGGCTCTTCAATATCGTAGTTTTAAATTTGAATTATTGCCATTTTTTTTTCTCCGCCAAAATTAAATATTTCATGAATGTTTTATGACATTCTTTCAGTAAATAAATTTCACGAATTTCTTAACCCTAAGTAATATATTTTTCAGTTTTTACGATGAACCGATATTTACTTTTTAGTACCGTTGTATAGTAACAACAACGGTACCAACAACTACAACAGTTAATGTTAAGCTACACGATTCTAAAAAGTTAATTTTTATGTACACGATTTTGCATGATTTTAAAAGGAACGTTTGACATATTATATTATAGTAAAATTCGTAACGCTGGTACACATCGCTTTGTGCAGGTTGTATTTGATATTCAAACTTAAATTTATGATTAGAGATGTATTTATTTTGGAAGTATAATTCATTTTATGGAATATTTAATAAGATTTAATTTGATAGTAAAATATTTTGTTTTTTCTTGTGGAATTATTATCAATTTTCAAAAGTTTATAAATGTAGTTTCCAATTGTTTATTTAATTCTTCCCCTCCCCCCCCCAAAAAAAAAAAAAAAAAACAAATATATTTATTAATGTTCATATTTAAATTATAGTATAGCAACTTATATTAACTTATAACTTACATAATTTTTAAAAAATACTATTTTAATATATAGAAAAATCTTAAACAAACAGTATTACTATGCGTCTTATTCATATTAAACAACTTAAAATAATTAATTGTTCTGAAGTTATTATTTTTAGTATAATATGTATAATAAATCCACTTGACACTAGTCTATTTTTGATGAGTTTTTGAGTTTTTGTTTTAAATTATAATATGATACATATTGTATTATAATGGGAACAAAAAAATATGTAATAGCAATTCTGCGATATAAATATATATGCATTATATATGTATGTGTGTGTGTGTGTAAATGAAATTTGTGAAATCAAGAATATGTGTGTTATATATTATAAATCAAAATCTTCATAAAGTTTGTGGAATCGTTCTCTAACGAGTCTTAATTCAGTAATAAGAGCTTGGGTATTGTCCACGTAGATATAATAATAGTTAAGTTTGTTAATATCCCATTTTAACGGGGCAATCATATAATAATAATTATTATTAACTGTGAGTAAGGCAAACGTAAACTTGACGGTGGCGGTGGAGAAACTTCCTTAAGTATATTATTATTATCACTATATCAAAACGCATTTCACAAAAGAACGGCTCGGATGACGGATGAATCGTATGCAATATTATTACGCGATATAGTCGCCGTCGCCGAGGTCGTGTGTTAACGGTTCATTTCATTTTCACGCTTTTTTTCTTTTTCGTAACGTTCTATCATTCGCCACTAATAAAGTACAAACAACTTTGGCGTGTGCGAGACGCGTCATTATGACGTATAATAATACGAGTACCTATATACTCGTTTTGAGATTTAATTGTTACGCCATCGTCCGTCTAGATACTACCGGTTCGTATACTATTTAGTATAATATTATTATTAAAATTATTAATATTCTCTGTAGTGATTGGTGAGACTAATGATGCAGTATTCTGATTGTTTCGGAAGTAAATATTTTCATATATTTCTCTTTTTCAAATTGTGATATTCTTCCGGTAGCTTATTCAGGATTTACTTACCTTTTCCGGTACTTCTTTATCGGCATACAAACTGACGAAAAATATAAAACATATATATATACGTATATATATTTATACATTTTTTTTTCAATTTTTATTAGCGTTCAACTTGATTTATCATGTCTGAGCACTTTTTTCCCCCCGACAAGAGACTGCATAATACGATTATTACGATATATTATTACAGTTTCAGATATTAAAAATCACATAATTCATATAGTCCTCTTTTCGAAAAGAATTTCGTAATTTATCGTTACAGAAACTTCATTCTTTCGCGGTTGTTCAATCATTGGTGTATCTGTCTTTTGGCTGTCAACTGCACCCTTTGTTCGATATCTAAAATATTATTTTTCACGTGACACGGATTTCGATAACCAAACCTAATAAGGTGTACTATGGTCCTTGGTATTACTTTTATCGGCTATTACTTATTAGTTATTACCCATTATTTATTGATTCAGTTTATTGTATAATATGTGACGTTTGTTATAAAAAAATTCACACGTAAGTGTTAACATAAAAAACAAAATAATGATGCCCATTTCTATAAACAAACACATTTAAAAACAAAGCAATGTCTCTTCGTTGTATAACTTATAATAATAATTATTTTGTGTAATTATAATTTGAATTCGAAAATAATTTTACATACAATATGGTTCAATAGTTCTACGTTATGTCGTACTGACAAATTTAAGAAAGTAGGTAAGAAAGTGATCACACCCATGTGAATCTTTTTTTTTACAGCCTGTGTTTATAAAGTTTTATTACACAAGTTTACATTGCAAAATTTAATATAAATTCTAGACTTTCCGCTTTGATTATTTTTTTTTTATATAAATGTATGAATTTATTATTTATTTTGTTAAAACTACGCCTACTAATAACCATATACTTTTGTATTTTATAACTCTTATATAAGTTATATCATATTCTGTTCCAGTTCAAACTACTAACTAAAAAATAAAATTCGTCATCTCCGTCTATTTCACACTTAACATATTAAAATTTATTTCTACGTATTTTAAACAGTGATTAGTGCTATGAATTACCTATTATATTTTAAATTTCAAAGATAGCCAAGTTCTAATCACTGTATCACATTCAATTAGATAGTGCCTAGTACCCTACATCATTAAACCATTGATATATTATAATGTAATAAACGACTTTAGTCACTTAAATGCTTGTAAAAAACACTTTAAATAGTTAAATAATTTTAATATTAATAAAAGTACTAAAGTATATTTAGATTGTAAACAAAAGTAAAAATGAAAGGAATGAATAAGTAAGACACAGTATTATATGTGTTTAATTTTTGGGCTTAAATCTGTCTTTCTATTTCGATTATGTAATACGTGAAAAATAAAAAAATAAAAAATGTTTTTTGTCAATAATTATAGCACTGTGACAACAAAATCATGAATACAGTTTTACAGATTTACAGTAACTACTCGATCTAACTCGTGATTTAATTTAATAACATCAATAACATTTATTTATTGCATACATCTTTCTATTAATATAATCGACCACAATATCTTATCTATATAAGCCATATGCCCCTATCTAAATTAATTTGATTATTTTTGGAAGTTTTTACCAAAATGTATATAGTTGCAGTTTATACTACACAAATTTAGTATAATTTATACTTACCCAAGGACTTCAATAAAATTACTATTAGTGAAAATGCTATTTTATAAATAAACATTCAATGATGCGCTCGGAGTAAATGTACGGAGACAAAGTTCGTTATGTCCACATGTTTATTTTTCGTCTCTATTAATTTAGTGAATAGGCTAATTTTAATTATTTTAAAAACAAAATAGAATAGTGTGAATGTCGGTCAAGTCGTCAGACAATATTAACTTTATTACAATAATTCGCTTTTGTGAATTTTTATCAACATTAATTATATTAAAACAAAACGTTCAGTAATGAATAGTTTCAGTTGTTTAAAAATTTCCCTTGATCTATCATTGCCATTTTTTTTATTTTTATAACGCTCAAAATTCGAACAGTCTAAATTTAGTTTTGCCACACACACAAAAATACTTTCTGCTGTATTAATTATTTTAACGTTTAACGTGGTTTGTAATAATGTCATGAATAACATACCAGTATTATACCGTTAAATTAAATAATTATAACTAAGCTATATATTTGTTTACTCACATATTATATAAGCTTTCAATTCGGTAGGATTTGCTTCTTAAACGTACATTAATTAAGGTATTTATAGTATTGCATTGTGATGTTTGAGTATTTTTGCAATACTTTATAACATTATTAAAAAATTGATAACAAAAAAAAGTTAGTTTTAAAATTATTTTTTTATTTTGATCTGAAATTGCAAAAAAACTGAAATCGCAACAATTATTCCTTTCTAAGTATTTATTTACTTAGCTAGTGTCAGTGAAATGCTTCATCCACGTAAGATATTAATGTAAACCTTTACTTTTCTAGCATATACAAACTCATTTATTGTTTTAGTTAACAGATTGTAAATATCTATTTTAAATTAAAAAAAAAAATAATAAAATGCTGGTTTATTTGGTATTTTAGCATCTTTTGGGCTATGATGTACTATAATAGTTATCTACATATTTTTTCAAACCAAATAATAACAAAATATTAATTTCGTCTTTATTTGGCACGTTCTCGAGTAGTGGTTCAGTAGATGTCAGTAACTGTTTAATGTATATTTTGCATTGAATAACCTACCATGGATTGTAAACCTTTGAAAATGTAGCCATCAAACTTTTCACGATACTACTGAGGAAATATCGTATTGAAATACTAATCCATACCTTTCCAAAATATAATGTGTCGTTATTATTAAAAACTTTAGATTATTAATGAATGCACGTGTTCAATGTTATTCGAAACTGTCGTTATATTTTATAAACCAACTGCGGTGCAGTTATACGCAAACACAACGGGATAGAATTTGATAATATTTTAGTATTTAAGTGGAAAAGTTTGTCAACGAATGGCGGAAAAACCAAACGAGTGTGTTTTAATAAACTTCGCAAGAAATCGTGTCCGATTTCAAGTTCAAGCTATATTTATATTTATATATACTTGGTGATTCATTTATCAAACAGCATCCGTTATTTAAAAATCCATAAACGGGTTTGAAAATATTTTCCTTACATTAATTACAGTAGAAATAAAGCTAATTTTGTTGTTGTTTTTTTAAATGATATTTTTATTTTTTTTTATTGTTATAATTTTTTAAGTTTATTTAAAATATTCATTTTAAAATTCATATTCCTAAGAAAATATATTTTGCAGTAATTAAATGTATATAAATCGAAATTCTAACAAGTAGTTTTTGAGTTATAAGTAATTTAATATTTAGGTGATTTTAGTGATAACTAGAACAATATTGTTGACGAAATCCAGATGAGTGGAAAATAAAAGAGATGGAGTATGGAATTAAATATGTGAGAGAGATGGACGATAGCTCTTTCTGGGAGACATGTGACAACTTCTGCGTGTATTATCAAAATCAAGCGATTTTCGACAATTTTCGTGGGTGTCTGCGCTGTAAGAATTAGTGCTGGGTTAGTTATGGAAAGTACTACTTAACTATTTGAGGCTAACCAAAAAGCTTTTTAAATGATGTTTATCTGATTGTTTATAACAATGTCTATGTTATTTAGTGTTTTTAGTATAATACTTAATTTTATCTATTTTCTTACAAGATCATTAGATTTGATACGACGTGTATAACAATTATTATCAAGTTTCTCGGATTCTGCAATGAGGTTATATTAAAAGTTAACAAAATGTAGGAGTGGTCTGAGTTTAAATTAAAAATATTTTCAGTAATGGTACAATTGGTACATGAATAGAGATGAAATTTAAAAGATTTCAATCGATCTTCGTGCGGTTTCAAGGTTAACAAAAACAAATGAAAGTCGTATTAACTAATTAACATTGTTTATTTTGATTTAAATTCTACTTCGAACAGTCATTATGTTAAGTACTAAAAGTTGGTAATACTTATTGATAATCAAATTTTATTAAATTTTTACTTTTCCAAAGATAGGTAATGGTTTATCTATTTAAAATTTTATTTTGTAAAATGGTATTTAGTTAACGAGTATATCTATATGTTTTAATCATTCATATCCTTTAATTTAATAATTATTATTTATTACGATTACCATTCCAAAAAACTACAAATTGGTATTATAACTACAATACTATTTACCGAATTATTTTTTCGTAATCGAAACCATGATAAATAATTGATTACACACTGACAGTAAAATATTATAGGTAGAAACTGAATTCCAAAAATTAAATTTTAATATTAATACACAGTACACTATTATACGAACTTGATATATAATCTAGATTTCAATTACATTCATCTTGTCCAAATCTCACTTAAAAATAAACAACACTAAATCTAACTATTGAAGTAATGTATAAAACTCTAAAATATTAAATTTTTGTAATTATTATTAGTAAGTAGTATTGTTTAATATTAAAATCTATTGAAGAATATTTTTTGTTGTTAACGAATTTGATTATCTTCTGAATAATGGATTCCAGATAATAAAAAAATGTATCTCCGATGTAAATAAATTCCTACTTTTTTATGGATGATTTAATACTATAGTTTACCGAACGCTTGTTAAGAAGTGTATTGACAAAATAAATTACTAATTTAAAATAATAATAAACCATGTGGCTCATTTACAGTAGAATCTTGTCGCTTCCTGTGAAAAATTGGACTTCATCCGCTTGAATGACTGTTTAAATCGAAAATAACAAGTGATTTTAAAACAAAAATTCAAATGGCAAAATTAAAAATTAGATTTATTTATTTATTTTTTATTTAATTAATTAAGTATTTCAATGGACTAAATATTTTATGAATTAAGATTATATTTACAATTTATATATAATAAAATATATATTTAAATAATAAATGATTATAATTATATTACATAGGTACCTACTAAAATCAGTACAACCAATACAACCGATACTATTTTCTAGTTAAACAGTTTGTTTTTATTTCATCAAATAATATTACTTCGAAAAAAATATTTGAAAGTAAAGACAGTGCTTAAAACTAAATAAAAATTCTCATCAATCTTTCAGTGGTATTACAGTTAAGTATTGAAATGACAATTTAATTAAATTTTAATAAATACTAAACTCGTATTATAATAAATATTAATTAAAATATAAGTATTAATAAATATTGAAATAATTAAAACTTACATGTAAAATTTAAAATTTGAAAATTATAATAGCCTAATTAGGTACTTAGAACAGTAGTATATCTTTTGGGATAGTAATCTCCCACAAAAGTTGGTAATTTCTTACGCCCTACACGTTCCCGTGTGTTAATTATTCGTATACAAAATTTTATTACTAAGAAATTTTAAAGAAAACATCATTTATTTCAGATAGTATTATTATTTATGCAACATCGTATTTATTGTCCACTGTTTAAATTGTAAATGTGTAATACAGAACAAATTTGTATTTATTGACTATTAATATATTTTTATTATTTTGGCTATACATAAAGCCCATTGAGATAATAATAATTATAATTATTATTATTAAAAAAAAAAAAGAAAAGAAAAATAATACACGGCCTTTGATATATGAGTGACTATTTATAACCTTTAAGATACTACACCATTGGAAAAACACGTCCATCAATGTTCTAGTAATTGCCAATACTGCAGATATAAAATTGATAAGCTTTTAATCTTTGAGACCAGCAAAGAGGAAAAGATTGTCATTTAAGATTTAACGTATGATCGGGATTCGATACCACTGTCGTATTTCCATACATGGCACATAAAAACGTTCAATGCGTGTTTGCAGTTTATTTATAAATACAGAAATTAAAATTACTAAATGTTATTTAAACATTTTAAAATAAATATTTTAAGACTTTTCAAAAGTAAAAATATAATAAAAACTATATTTTTCATCGAATTCTGTGTGTTTTATACATTCCAAACTTATTTCGTCAAGTAAAAAGGTTAGTAGGTATAGAAGATTTTTTTTATATAAAGTAAAAATTATTCATGTCTGAGTCTTCATTTGACCATATTTTCGTGTATAAATAATAGTTCAAATTAATTGATAGTCAATAACAAGATCGTTATTGTTATAGTTAAATAAAATATTGAAAATATGTTCACAGTAAAATATATACATATTAATATATTTTTATTCTTCTTTATTATTATCATACAACTCAAACTATTTTATACACCATCGATACTTCTTTTTTTTTCAAACATGAACTGTTTATTCCAATCTTTCACGACCATGTTGTTTAGTTTACCACACTAAATTATTGCTTTCTTAGTATACTCCTAGGTTGTGTATGTACAACCTTTTAGTCAACCTTTTAGTCAACATTTTATATTCATATTAAATTAAATAAAAAGTAGTAAATATATTACATTTTATGTGTAATAAAAAATGAATATTACAATTCCTTACCATATTGATAACTTATTAATGATCATTTTAAGCGATTCATTAAAAATCCTTATTTTATATAATATATAATATGAATTTATAATTATCCTGTATCTTTGACTTATTTATATATGAAGAATCATACAAAATATATATTATATGAAATATATTATTTTAATTGATTCCCACGTGTATGATGTGTAGTTATGTAAATATTTTAAAGCTTAAATATTTAAGCAGCGACATCCACCGAAGTTAACACAAAAGTGGATATAAAATTAAATTAAATTGGGAGCGTGGTCATCACTCATCACAAAATATGAACTTATTTTTTACGCATAATATCATAACTAAACTATTAATGGTAATGTTATTATAATACTAATAATTTTGACTTAACATCACGTTTTCAAATAAATGTTGAACAGCAGTTTTACCATTTTTTTTTTTTAATGTTACTGAATCAAATGTCTTCATTCACACTACGATACACATGTCCAAAGTCCTGCATTCGCTGTCTCACTCAATCGACTTTACCTGATTTTCCTTTGTTTTATTTCAAAAATCGATTAGTTTTTTCACAAATAAAGTTTGTCCAAACCATGGATTTTGATCCAGCTGGTGTTTTCTGTGAAACGGAACTTTAAATTTAACAATATTGAGTGGTGTGAAAAAGTAGATTTAACTTTTCTCTTATCGTTTTTGCAGTCAAAATTATACCAATCGTGTGCAAATACTATTGGTATCAAATAAAAAGTATACAAGTAAGAATTAATTTATCTCTAAGGTAATACCTATTACAATCTAAATATTTTAAATATTGCAAACATTTACGTTTAATAAACAATATTATGGCGATACTAAGCACACACTATCAAAGTATTTAAATTTAAAAAATATTCTGGTTTAACTTACAAAAACAGAGTGTTCGTGACATAATTACGTATAAAATATAATAAATTTCAGAATCTTAATTTATCAGATATTATTTTTTATTTGAAATGTAATTATTATTCAATTTATAAGTTGTGATTTATTGATCATGATTTGTGATTGTTTTAATTTTGTTAAATTCTGTGTTTTGATTATCATTATAAGTATTATTTTTTTTTATAATAATTACAAAGTTTGGTTGAATATGTACAACTATACTGATTATAAATAAACTTAATTGTATATTGAATAAACAAAAAATAGGTATACATATATTTTTTATATAATATAATACTAGACACATAGTACTCGATAATATAAAATAAAATGTATACTATGAGTTATTAGTCATTGCACTCGCAGTTAATAAAATATCTTGAAATTAGTTATATTAAATTCGTTCAACATAATATTTTATTTAACATGATAAAATATAAATTATCCTAAAAGCGTACCTACTTGTATATTTTGAAATAAAATATATTCCAGATGAATTTATTTTTTTCCATTATCTACTTCAGTCGTTATTTATTTTTATTTTTATTTCATTTGGTTTTAAAATTGGGTTTATCCAAACTACGATGGTCCGTCGACAAACTAGGTTTTAAATTTATGGCTTGTTTTTTTTTTTTATTAGCTTTCTTATGAGATTTACATATTTAACACCGTGCAAAAGGAAGGTTTTCAAAAATCGAACGGTCCAAACTCCAAATGTAGTTTACCGGGAAATAAGGCGTAGACAATACATAATACATAACATTATATAAATATAATTTCGACGATAAAAATAATATCCAATTGTACGCTAAATACAACAATATTGGCTGAGACATTTTTCATGTTTTCCCCGGAATCCATATTATGTTACACAATTATTATATGACAGTGACAATAGTAGCGGAGAAGGGAAACAACGTCGACTAACATATACGTGCATCGGATTATTTTAGTGACAAAGTGTGTTGGTGACTACTGAGGAGAGTTGGCTCAAGATGTGAAAGTTTTTGAAATGAAATTAATAAAGGGAAATATAAAATGAAACAAATTAATTGTATTTCCACCACACTGACCGAGAGGGTTTTGGCTCTAAACCACCAAAACTATAAAACGCGCAACTTATTACTGATGCCAACTCGAGAGAAACGCGCGGCGGAGGTAATGAGCATAACAAATCGTTATTTTTAAGCGCGGCTACGTTTGTTCTTCGAAAAAAATATTTTAAATACACTACAAATATGATAATTCCTGATAGTTCAAAGTCAGGGGAGGGGTAAAAAAATTTACTACGAAGAATAACAATTCGAGTCTAAAAAGGGAACTATTATCAACTGTAAATTAAATTTTGAAAAAAAAATGTAATACCATACTACTGCTTATTTAACTATTTTCTTGGTTAGCTCCTGGTATATAAAATATAAAATATTTGTGAATTAGAAAAAAACCATTGCATTAGAGCAATTGCTTACTGTTTAAGGAATTTTTCTATATTTAAGATTAAGATATTATAGTGTTATTGTTTCACGAATAGATTTTATTTGAAACTCGATTAATAAAAATTTTTATGAATTTCATATTTTGATTGAAAGAAAAAACCCACAAATCATATCATATATTTATAAATACTTAATATAATAATTTTTTTTGATTTTAATAATTTTCTGAACCAATTTGAGAGAAGGGAACAGTAAATTTACCGCAGTGGCGCAACCAGGATTTATTCAAGGGGGGGGTCCAGGAAAATTTTTTATTTATTATATATTGTTTTTCTGTTTTCTTCCTGAGTATATACTATATACATTATACATTATAAATACATTTCATTTTTTGATAAATACAATTACCTATATTATTTAATACACATATTATTTACATTTTTAAATTTATATTTACAATGAAAGTATTTCAATTAATTATTATTATTATTATTATGCCAATTAAATTATGGTAAAGTCATTATTTATTACCTATTATTATCTATAGTGTAAAATCTAAGCGCCGGTTTTCTTCAGATAATATATTTATAACTTCTTCCACTGTTACTGGGACTTCTCGGTGAATATTAAGATTAGCAAACCATTCAACCTATTTTCAGAATTAGTGTTTCTTAAATAGTTTTTAATTCTCTTGAGTGATGAGAATGTTCGTTCCGCTTCACACGATGTAACAGGTAGAACAACAAGGATGTGCAATAAGGTATATACATTTTTATAAAAATCAGGATTACATTTTGATAGTGCGTCTAATGCACTCGTGGGTTTAATATTATTTTCTCTTAAAAACCTATGCCATAAATTATTTCTATAACTACTTTATCATAGCATTCGATATCATTTTGATAAAAATGTACAAGTTGCTGAAGATCAGTTTTAATATTATAATCAATTAACGCTTGAAACCCAGATATTATTTCTCTGTGATTATTAAATCGGTCGTTTAACTGTTCAATAATAGACTCAATGAATGGAATAAAAATGCTTACTCTATAATATTCTTCAGGTGTGTTCATCATTATATTGCATCGGTGTTTTTGTCTTTTGGCAAGTCTTGGAATTTTAATTTCTATATCCATTTCTTTTGATTGTGTTACAATTATTTTGAATAAATCACTGAAGACAGTTTCAGCATTTTCTCGGATAGTCATTAACTCTTTTATTATAATATTAATATGGTTAATGGCTTCGCATAAATCAATATTTTGCTTCTGTAAGTAAATACTAAGAGGCTTGGTATATTTGAACATTTTATTAATTATAGCCAGACTAATATTAAATTCAGAAGCCTGTAAAGCTAAAAGTAGTTGATTAGCTTTCGTGGCCGTATCCTTATCGGACCACGTGATCATTTCTTCTAAGCTACTCAAAATAACAGGTAAAAAATCATAAAATATTAAAATTATAATTAAAAATAATTAAAATTAAAATATTATAAAATTTTACCGTGATAAAGTAGATATCAGCGAGTTGTCGATTACTTTTAATGTTAACCGTGCGTCTTGTTAATGGTATTGGTGGGATTTTGAGTTCGAATTCAAAGAGATAGCCACTCGTTATCATGGGAATCCTTGGACATTTGAATATAAAACAAATCCCCATTCATATATAGTTAGAATTTTCGCCTCACTGAGGTATGTATCTATTTTTAAAATACTTGGTATATAACAATATTGTCCCATCAATTTTCAAAGTAAAATTATGCGTTTGAAGCAGAAGATTCAACTCACTCAAAAATTTAACTTGAAAATCTTTTGCATAATTAAAATCAACAATACAGAATCTACAAAGTGATAAGTCACTTGCTTAGGCTGAAACATTTCGAGAATTTGTTTGTTGATTGTAAAAACGTAGTTATTTGTTAGATCTAGAATAACACATCATTTTTCAGCCATGGCAATTCTGACAATTTATTTTATTTTTTTTGGTAGACTTTTCAAATTAATTTACCTTTCCTGAAACAGTGTGATTAAATAATGCGTACTTTGATTTTATTATTTTTCTTTGTTTACACATTTCGATAGAAATACGTTGATCGTCTTTAATTCTTTTTAATTTTCTTTGAAATTAGATTTTAAAGCTTACGTTAGTGTATCATGCATTATTAAGGAAGAAAAAATTTAGATTTTTTGTTTATTATACTATTTCATATTATGTATAACATACTATGTTATTTAAAACTTTATGAGTTTAAAACAATTTCTATTTGTTTACTGGTCGCGTAAATTAAGTTACTTACTCATATAGGTATTGCAACAATGTATTGTTTAAAGTTATAGTAATGTTTTTTTTCTTTTTTTAGTAGTGAATAATATTAATTATTAATTATTATTAATTACAGAAAATGCATTTGTTTTAAAAATATTCTGATGTTCATTTTTTTATCGATAACGAAATATTTCATTAATGAACGTATAATAAAGAAAAAAAATTAAAATAATAATCCACCATCACGAATTAAAATTATCAGAATTTTAATTTGAGTATATAAAACTGTTAATAAAAAATGCAAAATATAATATGAAGAATTATATTCATTATTATATTGTGATATATGGACTCAATCATAGTATAACCATTAACCATTTAAACCTACATGGTTTGAAGTTTGATAATATCATAATATAAAAATGTATTACCTACATGTTAAATTTAATATTTTATTATTATGTCTACATTTGACTATTACATACTGTACCTATATAGCAGTTGAGTATATAGGGAACATATTTTGCTATATATATATATATATATATACTGTCAACGATTGTAAGACGAATTTTTAGATACTTTTAATGAATGGTCAAAGGATTAAATTGAAGTTTTATAACAATTACCAAGAGAAGATTTTTTTTTACATTATTAAATAATTATAATAATATTATAATATTATATTATTATAACTTTATAGCGTATATTATATAAATTAAGCACATCTGTATGTTTAAAATTAAAAAAATGTATTTGATTTTAATGTTTCAACAAAAAAAACTTAAACACTTGGCAAAATGAAGTTTCATCGACGTTTAACCATTCAGTAATCGAAATTGATTTAAGAATGTACAATTGTACAATATAGTAAGAGTAATAATGGACTTTCAAAATTAATCATGTTTATTTTTTAATTTTTTTTCTTATATATTTATATATTATAAGATAATTAAAATCATCACGGAACACGTCATGAACCTGCCATAAAAGCCAATATTTTATAATATAACGAGCTATTCACACTTACTTGTAGTCTTCTGATTGAGTCAAATTCGGGTAAAAAATATATATAATACTACCTTGAATCTATGTCATCTTTTTTTTCAATCGGATGGTGTTTTTTTCCTAACTGTAACAATATTACGCTGACATACCTAAGTTATAATAATAGAACTCGTCGCGGGTCTCTTCGACGGCGTCACTCATCGCAATGTCCTTTGTTGGTCAGTTTTTGCTACTGATTGCTAAGATGCCAAACACATTATATTATAGTATAATAATGGCAATCTACGTTTCCTTTTTTTTCACACAGCTGAGGATGACAATAACAAATCTAATAACTATTCTATTTCCCAAGATCACAGATATTCGGATTCGGCGAACTGGGGGTTGTGGAACAATGTAATATTTAATTTAAATGATATTTCGATACAATCAATTACACATAATAAAAATGTACACTGTACAGTGAGTATATAGCGTAACGATATAATATGTGCACTATATTACGAATATGAGAGACGAACATGTTCGGTGGATTTCGAATATCGTATCAATCTGACGAAGAGGACAGTGGTTATGGTCGAATTAATTAATTACGCATATATTATATGCGAAGCAAAAAAAAAAATAAATAAAAAGCTAAAAGTCAATATGTTATCCAGTTTTTGGATTATCTCAGTTGTGTTAAATATAAATAAGAGAAAAATAAACGTGGCTATATTATTAGTTTAAGTGAGATAATTCATTTTTTTCATGCGATTTTTTCTAGTGGATGATGTTTGACTTCCGTGTCATAAAATTGTGAGCTAAAAGAAAAAATAAAAAAATATATTTAATCAACTTGATTTTATATTACGTTACGATTTTCTTTAAAAAAAACTACCTTTTAGTCAACAGTATGAAATAATACAAAAGTAAAGTAACTTTTTTTAAATATTTAAATTAACATTTTATACATCAAAGTTCGACTTTTGGATTAAGTGCGACAATTTATAACCTGTGATCAACATATATTTATGAAAGAAAAAATATATATTTTTGTATTTTACTCAACGACTTTAAGTTTAATATTATTTACACATTACAAGAGGTGACTAAAATCAGAGAAGAATTATGTAACCATATGAAATATGAATAAAACTTAAAAGTCTACTCGAAAAATTAGTGTTTTGATCAACCGAAAATTGCAATAACATTATGCAATACCTATAAATATATTTCGTGTATACGCCTATAAAAATAAACGGTTGGCATTAAATTGTAATCGTAATTAATAAAGCGCATATCAAACATATATTAATACCGACTATGGCGGATAAATGTAATTTTTAATCATAATCGTTTCTCACTGAAGACTGTAGCCGATACCAATTTTCGTTTTTAAATAAATTGTGTAGGCACTTTTGAAAGGACGTCTCTGTCGTCGGTGTCCCGAAAGCGGATATCTATCATGCTATGTTAGCTCGGACGTCGCCCCGCCCGTTTGTATAGGATTTCGAGCTGCTTTCAAAGCGTTTTTGTTTTTTGTTATTATTATTATTATTATTATTATAGTTTATCGACGGCTATTCGTGTTCCAAACCGTTTCACATTAACCGTGCGAAATGACTACGGTGTGCAGCAGTCGTCGTCGTTCCGAAAGACCATTTTACGTGAATGCCGTCGGCAGGACAAAAAGAATCGATACAATGTCGACATTTAACGAAGGCTGTTGTCACGTAGATACACGACTCTTCCGCTGACTACAATATTCGCTAATTACACCAGGAACGTTTGAATTGAATGGATATAGTTTGTAGGTAGTTATTTGTAATAATGTACACACCGGTATTACACATGTGCCGAATTTGTATACGGCACGTGTACAAATTATTATTTTTCTTCTTTTTTTTTTTCGGTGAGCGCGCCTAACGAGTTCGGCCGCGACCAACTACAATAATATTAGGTCTCGATTTTCGCCTATACAATGATAAATAATTATGCAAACTGTGTCCATTATAAAGGTGCGCTCTAGTTGCAACCGTGCGCATGGAACGAAATGTTATTCGTGACAATTAACAAACTGATTTTGTTAACGATGATCAACAAACATGATTCATTCGAGATGCGATACAACCGAATGGGTATACATGCATTTTTTTTTTTTTTTTTTTAATTTCACGCTCCTACTGACATTTTGTTAATTAAACGACCGTTTGTTCAACCCGTCAGTCGTCATATCGTTACGCATTACATTATAATAAATATGACTATACTGTAAATTAAAGCAAAAAAAAAAAAGGGAAACAATCGTAAATCGTCTGTAGCATCACCGGTGTTATAAGACGGCAATACCAGTTTTATCTGCAGATTAAATCATTGATATTGCATTTCCGGAAGTGGCGTTTTATAAAAGTCTGTTGGCCAAATCCGACATAACTGATACTATTATTGATCAGTTACACTATGTTTCTTTTTTCCAATTTTTTTTTTTTTTAAACATTTGATTCCTTATCTTTCTGACACAGTATTGATATTTTTAGTTAAGATAGGAATGTCTATCTATATATTAAAACAAAACTGGATAGCTGAGAACTTATACACACAATGTAATGTTTTGAAACCTGGAATATGACCGAATTTATTATCAAAGAGGTCCATGTTTAAAATATCATCATTAATAAAAACGTAATCATAACTAAATTTAAATAGGTCTATGATTTAATTGAGTTAATATATTTATTGTAGTTATTGTCACGTAATCAACTTCAATATTAAAGCCAAGTCGATCATCTATAATTAATTGTAAGTAATACATATATTTCTAAAAATACGTATTCAATATTCATATATTTAATAGGTATCAATGGGTTAGACCGACTGCTATCAGTGTAAAATATAGCCATAGCTAATAAAATCAATAGATTGGACGTGAACCCAAATCGTTGGTCCAGATGATAAGCTTTTTTTTTCTATTCACGAAATATATATTGTTACGTATTCTATCTATATTAATAGTCCAACAGTTGGTATATTGCCTGAATCGATCGCCATTTTGGAGACATTATCCCTCAAGCGACTAGTATACAGATATGTTATATCAATTTATATAATATTATCTATGATAATAGTGTCACGTCTGGTTGAATACATCAGTGATATATTTTCACAAAACTATATTCCCGATAATTTAATCGAGATAGTTTGTACGACATTTTTCTCTACTGCAAACAACATCGACTAACGGTTTGTTGAGATATCTTGAAACAACAATTGTTCATCATCGCGTAATTTAAAATTTGAAATAATTCAAATCGCATAGCCGAAAACTATTACCTACATTGTTTTTTGGTTGATTTAATTTGTACACACGCATGTGAAATAGTCAATATGCGTATTGATATTATTTATCGCTGACTGTTATTGAATATAATAGAAAATATCATGAAACAAAATTAGTTCACTTTCACAGAAATCAAAGATTATTTCCGAATAAACCGAACGTTACATTTTTGATGATGTGGGTATGACTTGGCTGTCTATGTATATACAAGTGTGTTGTCTTTGTGGAATATCAAAAATCTAAATTCCAAATCGACCAATCCAGCGCACGTTTTACGATAGTATAATAAATAATATGATCTCGATGACAAAAATAAACCTATCATAGATCCTTGAAAAAAAAATTGAAAAAAAATATTCACCTTCATAAATTGTATCACTCAATGGCGATCGTTTGTCAGTCACGTCACTATCGCACAGTAGTTATAAAGTTAGGGGAGAAGACGGGTGCCATAATTTATCAATATTACAATATATATATATACAAACACATACATTATACTTATATATAAATATACGCATTATAATAGCGACGGCGGCGGCCCATCGAGTTGATTTATACGTCGATCGCGTGTGATTACGGTTACCTGCGTAAGCTATATTATAATAACTTGGAACACGTACACACACTTAACCATCGCGAGCTATCGATCGTTTTCAGGTTTGCTGAATAACATCTTTGTTTTTCAGCTCCAAAATGATTGCCCTCCGCAATGATTACGGCACAATACAATATTATATTTGATCTATGGTGCTATTTATTAACACTGATAATATAATTTTACGGTTGGTAAGGTAATAGCATACGACTCTATTTACTATCTCTCGAATACAACAGAGTATTAAACGATTATAAGTTCTTTTATAGTTTAATCCGACAAAAAAATGCTTAATACACACAACGAGACATGTGACATATGGCATGTTAAAAAAATTAATTTTCTACAAAAATAAAACTCTTATAATCTAAACAAAAATCTATGTTAACACTCAAATGCTATTATCTTTGAAACATTTTTTTAAAAGTTTGTCAAAACTTTAATTTAACTAAATCCAAACGTTGAAAACGTTTGTCACACTAAATGTATACTATGTCTCACCAATGGTTTGACAGTACATCGTACAAAAGTTGTAAATGCATTTGATAAACTAACAAAAATATACATATTAAATGTACGTAAAATGAAAGTTGTTTGATTTATAAAAATTATAATAATAAATTTAATTTAACATTTCTATAGGTACTTTCGATAATAACTAAATTAAATTTTAACATAAAAACTTTTTCTATACTCATAAATCTAAATCATTAATACAATCCATTTGAAATATAAAAAAAATATATATATATTAAAAAAATGTAACGAGTAAAAATAATATGAAACAAATAAAAAATAGTCTAGATAATTTGAGAATTTTACACCAAAGTTTCATTTAAATGTATCATACATTTTATTTTATATACAATGTATTTATAAAAAAAAACCTATTATTTTTACCTATCAAAATGTAAAAAAAAAAATTTTAAAAAAATCATTTGCCGTATTCATTTTTAATACATATAATATAAACAATAAACAAAATATATATGCATATACAATATACATATAATATTATGTATCTAATTCACAATAATTACGAATAATGTAATGGATTATTTGTACAACTCATATTTAAACACAATATATAATGTACCTATTTTTAATGTAATTGGTGAAAATTGTTTTTATTTCGGTTATATGGTTTATTTGAATGTATTACTGCATTTTTAATTATATTACACAGTTATATTAAAGAATCCAATAATAATTTATTGTAATATAATAATCACAAAATTGATACTTTTTCAAAAAAAAAAAACTTTAACGATACTTTTATAAAAATATCAGCAAAATATAATATTGATTTGATATTCAATATTTAATTCAAAAACTGTGATTGAATTTCAGTACAGACAAATATTCAAAAACGATAATATGGTTGTTTGAAGTTATATTGTATTAATACAATTTTATTTAGATCAATTGTTGTATAATATATTTAAGATTTATAGTTCAACGTATAATGTAAATCTTGAAAAAATATATTAAATATAAATTTTACTTTAGTATATTAATAATTATTTTTCATTAATTTAATTTATAATTAAACTTTAAAAACCACCGTTTTTTGCCCACTCTGTATATTACGTAAAGTGAGTTTAATTCCTAGCATAATAGTTAATTTTACTCACTTGGATACTATAGGTACTCAAAATACAACACTCGAGTATGCATAATGTTGTTATACTATGGTGAAATGTATACTTCAAAGATATAATATACTGATTTATCGATACTCGATACTGTTGTAGTGTTGTTACATAATAATATAGTTAATATACATTAAACATAACATTATACACACACCACCATCCAGTCATAATACAATTTAAGTATAATTATTAGTATACCTACATTAGATTTTGATGTAAATCGACCAAAGAATAAATTAAATCTAAAATATTGAAGATTACGCTATACTTCGAAAATAATACTCCTTGGGAAAATTTTTTTTTTTACAATACCTATTTTATATACCAGATTCTTATTCAACAAATATTATTATTTCATTTCTAGATTCATAAGACTTTAATCATAGACTTATGTAGTATAATATTTATAACAAAATGCATGATAAATACATAAATTTATAATTTATATTTAAGAAATTTATGTTATAATATTATTTTAAGAAATTTTAATAATATAAAATAGTTACACGGCGTTTTGTTTAGGCAATTTAGATACAACATTGCTATTAGCTCACTTTTCCAGGTACGTTACTATCTTCATCGTGAAATGAAAACGAATAAAACGAAATAAAATTCGTAAAAAAATAAATCATCATTATTTGGTTTACAGTTATTTGTTATCATTAAGTCTTGAATTGTATACAGCCATTGAATTTATTTCTGGCAATTACAAAATAGTAAAAAAAATAGTTACATTTGTTTGTGAAGTTATTCTAGGTCAATATAGCTATTTCCTTGTCATTTCCAAGACATTTTCTTTAAACATTAATATAGTTCATGAAATCTAACTACCATGATTTCACGTGTATATTAGTATAAATAATAACATAAAGGTTTATGTGTTGAATAATAATACTCTAAAATGTCAAAACTTCTGTATATGACGTAATAGGTAAGCAAAATATTATATACCTACAATTTAAACGTTTTTCTTGTTTGAAATATTAACAAAATTTCATATCCCACGTAGAACCTACTTATATAATATGAGCGTACTATATTTTATAGTCACACAAGAAAACAGTTCTTGTAAATGTTTATCGCATTTACGGTGTTGTAAATATAATAAATATTTGCACATTACGGTGAAAATAGATTCACCTGCTGACGACATTTGACGGGAGCCCTGTTGATTTTACGAGTTTACGGGTTACGTGGAAAACGTGTAAAATAAAAATTGCCTTACTACCTTTTTTTTTTACTGTATTTGTAGAAAACGCATATTCCTAGAACCAAAATCAGTTGAAAATATTATGTTCAAAGTGGTTATTAAAAAATAAATTATTGTCCAACACCTATCGTCATCGAATATTTCCGAGCACAATATATAGAGATTACTATACTTACGTTCGTATGAGACAAGTTAAGTTTTAAATGATTTCAATACGAGCTTGAATGGATTGATCTAATACCGTATACCGTGTTTAGTGGTTTTTCGAGATTTTAAACTGGAATAAAATTATTACGCATATTACTATACTTATATTATGCACTGTTCTTTTGATATACACATATAATCCTATTGCTAATTTATACACATAAATGATTTTGTAATACCATTAGATTAAATTTCGTTAGAAATTCTTCTTATAGGTACTATAATAATAGCATAAATCCGATAACAGCTATAATCATAGATTTATATGTAGGTACCTATATAGATATCTAAAATATCGTGTAAATACATATATACGAAATGACAGTGTATTCATTACAACTGTATTATACATATTTGTATATTATATATTATAAAGTAAAACTCCAAACGATACAAACAAATAAGGTTAGGTTAGTTTAATTATCCACCATTTCAATTTTTAACTAACCATAACTGAATTTCTTAACATGATAAATTCTATATAGAACCCCTTCAATCGATTTATTGTTATTTGCTATCCTAAAAAGTGTCTACTTAACTATTGTGTTCAACGCGGAATATAAAAAAATACAGAAACGTAAAAATAAATTAGTACGGCATAATGTCAAGTGATTATAATTATATAATAAACATAAAAACATTACGTTAAAATCTAAAAAATTTACATAACACTGATAAAAGTATTAAATTTATTTTATAAATCTATATATTTTATAGCAAAAGAACAAAATAAATAAAGAACACGTCTTTACTGTAAAACTTAGTTTAATCAAAAATAGCCAGAAGTTCATCAAGCAACAAATTTAATTATACCACGTGTTTTGTAAATCAATTTTTACTGTTTCTCGTTCATATACAATTAGCCAGTTAAGCAAGAAGATGTGCTACTTGTCTAACATAGATTCGTAAAAACGACTAAAAACGTGAAAAACGGTTGTCGAAAGTAATATGTAATCGTCAGTCTTAAATAAATACAATTCAAACCTCTCAATCTATAACTCTTCGTGTGATTATATACGTACCATTTTATATCTCTAACCACACCCTTCATAAAAATCTAAAAATTAATATAATAGAAGAAACTACCAAAAATAATTCCGTTCTCGATTGACAAATTATTAAATTACAACAATATCTGTTTTTGATTCCGACACTATTTCTGGTAATCCTTCTCGTAGGCTCAAGAGAAAATATTGTCAAAACTATTATTTAATACAATCGTAACTATCCAAAATTATAACCAATCCTAGTCAAATCTGTTCATACAGTAACACCATTGAGTTTTTTCATGTGTAATCAAGTCATATTGAATATCTTAATACATGTTTATTGTAAAACTTACAGATTGTTTGCTTTTTAAATAAATTTGGAAAAAAAGCTTCAATCGGTTTATTGTAGTTTTACTTTCTAAAACAGAGTTTACCAATACATATATACATAAATTAAATTAAATATACATCGTTTTAAAACCAATAAACTCTATCGCTGAACATAAAATATGTAAAGTCATATTGGCACTTCAACTTTTCGGTATGTTGAGAAACGAGCTTTTATGTATAATCAAATATGCCAATAAACGGCATCGCTTTGCAATCATCGAATGTCAAATTTAAAGTGTAATTTCTTATTTCAAAATAAAACATTATATGTATACATTTCTATTTCCTTGCCAACCTCTAAACTATTTGATTTTTTCCACTGTAATAAGATGCGTCCAAATTGAAATCTAAAGAGCCTTATATTTTTTTTTTTTTTTTTATTGTCTTACAGGATTTGTACTGATTATTTTTTTTATATATTACTTCTATAATTTCATATCATAACTATATTGGTAGCAATTCGAGCATTTAAGAATAAAAATAAAAACCTCAAAAAATTAAACCAGTCGAACCTACAATACTAAAAATATAACGTTAATAAAAAATCTGGAATTCTCGAACTTTTCAACAATGAGCACCAATTATTATGTATCACAAATGTGTATCTAAGATGACATAATAAAACGTAATAAAGTGTAAATAAATAGTTTATTTATATTTATAATACATGAAACTAATATAGCGTACTATAAATATTAAATATAATAATATGCAATAATCCTGAATGTTTGAATAGTATAGTTTTATTTTTTATATATTAGATCTTCCACGATCTATACATAAGTATATTGATTTATTAAATCTTAACATTTCTTGTTATAATATAAAACTATATCGTTACACGGCGAGAATAATAAAAATGCTGTTCTTAAAACTATGTATAAAAAAACAAATATAATATTATGATTGGATTTTTCGTTAGAACTAAGTTGATTTTTAATCAATTTCATACTATTACTATTAGAATTATTATATTCACTATCTTCAATATTATTGATCAAAGATTAGCAAATAATTTTGATTTTGATTTTTAAACATAAAGAATCATCAAGTATTAAAATATAAAACTTTTAAATTCAGTCTCGTTCATGATATATATTATTCTTCAATATAATGTTGTATTAAATATAAATTGGATGACAAGAAGGTTTATTTAATTTCATATTACGATTATAAGAACATTATACAATATACCGGATTGTACATGTTCCTACATACTTTAGCTTATATTTTGTTGTTAGTTTAAATATTTTATTGTAGTTAACTGGAAAAAGAGTAATTCTATATCGTATAATTTTATCATATATTTATTTTGTAACTTTATCGTATCATTTGGCTTAAATTTGTAATCGATATTTTAGAAAATATGTGTAGGTGGTATTATTTTGGTACATTGTTCATAAAAATAAAGCACATATAAATGTATAACGTCATATTAAAAACCAATTTATTTCAAGAACATTAAACGTAATTCAAGTAACGGAAATACAAATTTAAGTATAAGATATTTAAAGAATGCCAATGTTGTTCATTTTTAAAATTATAATAACAAACCATGTAACATTTATAATTACATATTAGCATAATCACAAAATAAACCTTAAATTTCAAGTAAACTTTAAGTTTATATAAGTAATTATAGTTAAACTACCTAAATAATTCTAGGATCAAAAATGTATATTTTTAATTATTTCATGATATATTTATGAACGCATTTAGTGCTAATCGGGAAAAAAATATTACCATAAAAAGCAACAAGAAACAGTTCAGCTTAATATACTAAGAACATACTACCAATTAATTACGGTTATATTTAAGGTAATAATTATCTTAGACTTACAAAATAAATAAAAAAAAGTTGTGGTTAATTAGCCGTATACAACTATTCATTAATGTTATACAATGTAAACAAATGAAAAAAAAAATGAAAGTAGTAGATAATATATTTTAACATATTATACGCATTATGTTTTTTTACTGAATAATTATATTATTCACTTTGACCTTAAATCTTAGGAGTTAACCAAAATTTATAACTTAAAAATAATACAATTATGTATATATATTATATGAGTATAAGTAAGATAATAGTTAGAAATTCATATATGCTATTATAATATAGGTAAAAACTCGAATCCAAAATATCAAAATATAAATATATTATTATATACTATATACAATATTACCAATGTACTTAACTATGAATATTATAATAATTATAGCTGAGATTTCAATGCACTTAATTCGATGTTTGTTTTACAATATACATAATGCGTTTTACTTTTGTATTTTTTAGTTTTTAAAGTATCTAATATAATTCATTTAAATATATCATAATTTTAATAATCTTAAAATAATATAATATGGTATTCGCGAAAAAAACAGTTTTAATTATAATTATAAGTATTATAATGTATTTAATGTATGCTCACTTTCAAATAACTATTGTTGTGTTCTTTATCGAAAGTTAAATATTTACTTATTGAATATTCTTACGTCAAAACTTCCTAATATTACAAATAAAATTCAAACATTCACACAAAAATGTTTGCTATTTTTGAGTTTTAAGATTCGTTGAAAACAATTTCGTGAACTAAATTTAGTTATTCATAAATTATAAACACTTTTATTGTACTTTGACTTGGCCGAAATTTCAGTTTCAAGCTCTTACTAATTTTTACGCTAATAAAAAAAAAATTATTTATAATTGATATTAATAAAAAAAAAATAGTAATAAATATTTATGAAGGGTCAACAGACATGGTTAGATTAAGTTAGCATTACGGATATGCAATTCTTATTTACCTATATACATATATTTTATCTCATTGTATATTAATTTTTTCATTTAATTTATTTCACCGTTTTAAAAAAAATAATAACTCTGGGACACAAAAAGTAAAAAGTTAAATTGATCCGATGAGTTATATTTGCAACCCTCGAACAATGTTAATAATAATAAAAGAGAAAAGCACTGAAAAAAATTAAATGATTAATTTCATTGTCAAGAAACTACTAACGTAATTTTTCTAGCACCGTTACATTCAGACAAACATATTATTCTCATACAGTGATAGGTATATAATAGAATATATAATAGAAAATTAGGTTTGATACGAATTCAAAAACAAATAACCAAAAAAGTAAAATAAAATAGTAACCGGAGAAAATGAAACGAACAACATAATGTTATAATAATACTATTGCGAGTGGGACATAAATTTTCTTCGCCATAATGCACGAACATAGACATTTTATTAAAATGTACTAATACTATGAAATAATGTTATTCTAAAATGTTTGTTATTTTAATAATATTATCATGTTTCGATTACGTTGTGCACAGTACACTTATTCTGTGCTATAGGTATTTAATAATGTAATAACCGTGCATCGATGGTGTTTTTTTCTCTAAATATTTAAATCATCGCGTATGTATGAGCGGTACCTAAGTGTGCATTATTTACACGCTAGTCGTGAACGCTAATCGAACCGCGGCGGTGGTTGTATTTCGACAATCGATTTATAATTAATATGATTTTAACTAAAACAAAATCGATTCCGCTGTTCTGTTTCCAGCTCGTTCAAAGTAATAAATATAATGTTAAGTATGTTAACTTTTTGATTGCTTCGTCAGCGAGTTTCTCGACAAAATTAGTGTGTTTACTCTTCTGACTTCTCGATAAGTATTAATTTGGATTTGCTTTCTCAAGCATCTCGCGCGAAATAATTATTCCTTAATGGATAACGATTTGCTCTTTGGCGCAAAGACTTTACATCGACTATATTTTTTAATTAAATATTCTTTAAATAAACCATTATAGACCTACTCGGTAAGATATAACGACCTCGGTATGCCAATGAAGTTTTGCATTTTATATCGAACACCGCTGTGGTGTTCATGCAGTGCATAACCCATATAAAATACCATATTATAAAGATGCCACGACGACGACTAGATTAAAATATGATATATATATATTATATATTGGTCCAAAGACAATGGAATTACGCATTCTCAATCCCTTTGACAATATTTAACTATTACTACTATACGAGTATAAACAGACGATAATGATTGATTCGACAAATTACATTAGGGGCCTGTAGAAATTAACCTATAGATACACGACAAACAATCCAGCAATGTTTATATAGTATAGGACGTGTGTAGATACTCAGTATTAAATTATAGCCATCACGCCGGGACACGTCAATCGAATAAGATATTTCGATGTTTGTGAATTTGCTCCGATTCGGTTACTAAATAATATAGTGACAATAGAAAAGCTGGTACTACAACAACACTAATATAATATAAGATAATCGCACTGCTATTATTATTATTTCAGTCGCATTACAGTCAACATAATGTAACACTATTAGAACCACGTAAGTGTTATGACGTCAAAACATGACCTAAAGAACATTCGTGTAGGTTTGAAGGAGTTACATATACATATTAGACCCGGGGTCTATGTAATTAATGATACTCTTGGCCTAAATATATAACGTTCCAAAATTTTCCTCTAAGAAGGATTAATACACGCATTATCTCAAAAGCTATTAGATTTTATCAACAATATATTTTTTTTTAAATAATCATAAATTTAAAAAACAGTGTTCTTCCTTAAATATATATATATATATATATATATAAATAAGTAGGAGTACCTTAATACAGTATTAAAATCGAATTTCGGATAAGTATTTTATGAGTTACTTTAGTATTTAAAGTTTAGATAGATAAAGTGTAATGGTTCAAAGCTAACTCATAAAATTTTGGTTCCCCATTCCGTTCATCCAAACTTTAAATATTTAGTTATAACTAATACTAGTAGACCGGAATTTGACATTTTTACAAATTAAAATATTCCAAATAATTTTTTACTTCAGAATACGAAATTAAAAATCCGTGTTGTTATTCAACCGAGTAAAAAATTGTGCTGATGAAAACTGGAAAAAATATAATGTTTTTACGAAAATTGTATTTTTTAACAATGATTATCAGGAATATTATAAAGGATGGTATAAGAAATATTTTCAAAAACGTTGGTGATACTGAAATAATGAGTATCTCATGTTAAATGCATCAGTTCGTATATTTTCGAACTCGAAATTCCATCGTTTTTAAATATTAACTTATGTTAGCACCTTTTTGTTAATTTTGTTTTTAAAATAATTAAATGGACCATGCACCGTCGCCGTTCTTAACATCTTTACGATTATAATATAATATTATCATTCGATATTCAAGATTTTTTCACGTAATGGCCGTACACAGGTGTTGGAATCTCACGCCGTCCGTTTATCGATCGAAAAGTGGACACAGATGGCGTACTATATTATTATTTATTATTATAGATGGGTCTTTTTTTTTTTTTTGTAAATAATCAGTAGTTTTCGAGTAAACGTGGAGAGTAAAAACACCGATATTTTCAGTGGTGTTTATAAAGTATATAATAGAATATACTTACATACAACAGTAATAATGTACAAGAGTAATATTGCAAATTGGTGACGTTACAATAATTTATTATCGAACTATGGCAATGAACATATTTTTATATTTTATACGAATGCACAAATTGTAATAACATAGAAATACAAAAATAAAGTGGAACTATGGCCTAAGAATCGTTTATCAATCGCAATGATTTAACGATTTGTATTGTTTTCAAATAAAAAATAAATATATCCCATCCTTAGATAAAATGTGCTCGAGTCTCTTAGATACATTTTTGTCATACTTTTATCACTTGAATGTAGCGAGATATTTTTTTATTTATAATGTGCAATTTCTTTAAGACCACACAAAAATTTAAAAATGTATGTAGTGCATACAATAAATTAATATTAAATTATAAGTTCAACAAGAACAATTCATTCTAGTGGATTGAATAAATTCATTTTTTTTTAATTTCCTAATTTTTCTTTAAATAATTCTTAAAATTACGTTAAATTGTTATTAAGATCATTGGTGTATTATACATATATAGATATAACTTGAATAACTTTCTTATACTTTCACATTTGTATAAATAGAATAAATATATTAATTTAAAAATAATATTCTTATCACTATATTGTTAATAATGATTTAAATGCTATCAACAACTTAAAATTATAGACAATCAAAATTTTAAACTCAACTGTTTGAAGGTTATAACTCAAATTTAAAAAATTGGAAAAATTATCATCAAGTTAACATTATAAATAATACAAATACATTTTCAGAACAATTACTACGATATTTGAAACAATATGTTTAGATCGAAGAAACGTCGTGGTAATCGACCAGCTGTTATAATAACATCGTAGAACACAATATCGTCGTTGTTGTTACTATGATGTCATAGAACAAACAGTCGATGTTTGGCGGCGTGAAAAATAAAACATTAATTAAGAACTCAAAAAAAATTTGTGTTGTTTTGATCACAATAATCATAATAATACATGGATATCGTTTAAAATTGGAATGGTACATTTTATGAGCTTCGTTCCTTTGGTAGTGTTAATTTTGGAGTTCCTAGATGTAGTGACAAACACAAGGGCAGGTCACCACACTGGTCACCACGCTGGCCATCACACCAATCACGGTCATCGCGGTCGTCAAGGTCACAATGGAGGTGGTGCTGGTAGGCACAACAAATATGGTGGACAGGGTGGAAACAGTTGTCGTCATGATCATGGTCACGTAGCCGGTGGAGGACATCGGGACCAGGTTCCTTCGATATACCGTAGTGGTGGTAAAAAATTGCTTAACCCGATAAGCTATATTTTAAATTCCGAAAACAAACAACCCCAAAAATCTGCGGTACATGCTAAAAAGAAGGGACACGCTGACACTACACACTCACAAACCACTCAAAGAGAAGTGAATCCAGGAAAGTCCAACGTCTTAGACGATGCTGAATGCAATCATAATATTATTACTTATTGATATTAATATTTTTATTATTATAAATATTGTTTAATATTTAGCTTTAGTTCTTGCATTGTAGATCTGAAGCTCGCGTAATCTGTTCTTGAGTCCTTAAAGGCATATTGCGAACACCCTTCCTGTCTAAGTCACTGCAGGTTATTAACGTCATATTTGGCAAGTCTTGAGTGTCATACAATTATCTTTTCTTTTTTCTTTTTTGTTATAATATTCATGTCTTTAATGTATTTTGATTAATAAAGGCTGAGTCCTAACGAAAATACATGGATTTTTAAAGATTGACTAAGTGCTATGAATGCAATTCAAAACAGATTATTTTAATGTTACTTGTTATAGTGTGTATTGTATTATGATGGAAGATTTTTACCATTTTCTGTACATTAATGTTGCTAATATACTGATGTATGTACGTGTTTTTTCAAATGCCAGAATCTTGATAAAATAATTCTGATTTAAATTCTACGAATGTGATTGTGAATAATACTTCAAGTTCTTTGAGCAACTTTTTTAGTAACTTCTTTTAGGGGACCGTTTAGCCACCTAGGTCGTCCAATTGTTTTTGTCACAACACATTTATTTTATTATACACTGTTACACCCCCCATAGTACTATATTATATGCTCACAAAACGGCTATGTGGCCCACGCTTCCCCCTCTCCTTTCGCATAATAGTTTGAAATCCAATTTCGAATCGTAATACTTGTATAAAGCGCTATATTATTAAATTGTATTGGTATATTTAAATTGAAAATCACAAATTCTGATTGTCTTCGAGTTATCGGCTGAATATCTATGATATACCTATATATATAATATACAACATATACGTGTAGTATCATTTTCAAATGTATTTTACACCTTACCTAACCTATATATTGTATATTATTATGCATTATAGTTTTGCAAAGTAAAACGCTTCATGTACGACCTTTTACGCGATAAAGTCCAAATACGTTAGAAACCTAAAAACTTATTCACTCCAAAACTTTGGAAATGTCGATAATAAATTATGAGTTTACAAGCTAACTTAAGCTTTTTTAAACATAATATACGGTTGCCTTTTTTCGTCACTTTGTTTCATTTACTTTACTCTTTTCAAAGGGCTATATATATATATTTAAGCTCACCAGATTATGTTTTCGCAATGTTTCAAATGAAACATAAAAACAAATATAAAACAATCACGAACATGACGATCCATTATATTAATATGTATACAGTCAAATTCCAATTATGGATTAAAATTTATCTCCCACGTGTTTTTGTAATTTTTATTCCTATTTTACTATCAACAATACTTAGGAGGTAATTAAATAATATATTACATTTTTCTTTTTAAATCCTGAGCAGAGCGATAAATGCATTTTTTGAAAAAAATATTACAGTATTCTTCTTCTTCTATGTCGAAACTTCTTCAAGAGTGTTGACTAGCACGATATCACGTCACTTATCTCTGTCTTATACTATATCATTATAGTTATCAATACCCATCTTTTCTAAATCTTCTCCTACATCGTCCAGCCATATTTTTTTGAGTTTGTCTTTTTGTCTTTTAGCCTAATATATTCATTCATTCTTTGGATCGTTTTCTTTTCTGCGTGACTGCATCTGAGCTTTTTTTTCCACCAGCCTTAAATAAGTTAGTTGTTATATCGTATTTTATATTATAATTTGAAAAATAAAATGTTGTATTTATATTCATTATAAGTTTTAATGCATAATAATTTTAAGGAAACTTGAATATACTCTCAATTCCAATGTTCAATAATAAACTCAACGTTTAGCATCGTAACATTTTTAAACTCCATTCCATCGTTTCCAAAAATTATTTTAGTTCAATATTTTTTTCATATATTAATGTATTCATTGATAAATTCGTAATACCTAGAATAGGTACATGTGATTTCACACTCAAAAAAAGAAATGTAGATATTAATGTAAATCGTAAAGGATTATTCTATTCAAATTAGTGCCTATTAACATTTGTACTAACATTTAAAAATAATTAAACAAAAATCCAAAGGATCCATCAAAAAGTGTTAATGTACCGTGATTAAAAAACTGCAAAGTACATAAAACTATTACAATAACTTTTAATTAAGTCAATGAAGGGAGTTTTAGTTATTTCCCTTTCAACATTATTATTTTTTAGGCTTATAGTAATTATTCAAATTCTCAACAACTTTATAGTAATTAAGAAATTATTGTTTAATTTGTCATTCAATTAGGATAAACGGTTTTAATCAATACAGCATTTAATATTTTAATCTTATTTGTTTTATAAAATTGTAATAACATGTTAATTTTATTTACGTTATTCACATAAATGTATTAATAAATAAGATATAGATACTGAAAAAAATGTATAAGTATATAAAATGTATAGTAAAACGTAATTGTATGTACCATAAATAATAGAATTAAATTAAACTATATGTTATAAATATATATGTTATAGTCTCATATAAAGACATAACAACTGTTTCGACTGAAATATTTTATCCAATTCCCATTTTATATTTCTAAGTTTTATCTTAAGACTTAAAGTGTACCTCATTGATTTCCGGAAAACTTTAAATAATATTAATATGATGCATTTTCGATCAATATTTTATTTTCATGGAAAAACTAATGATCACAACTCGCATATTTTAAAGTACTTATGGCCAATTTCACTTTAAATCCATACCAGCGAGTATAATACATCTAGTAAGAAAAAATGTTTAATTAAATGGATAAAAACATATATTTTTGGAAAAAAAATTAAATTATATATCAAAAATTAATATTATTTTCTTTATTCGACATGTTTTCATTATACAGTATAGTCCAGTATGTTACTATTGTATGATTTATGATACAACAGAGTTATATTTTATACGTATGTGTATCGTATTTTGCTGTAGTCACGTAACGATATTAAAGTGGTATGACGTACAATTTATTGTGTTTTAATGACATACAAATATAATAAAAAGTTGGAATAGTTGAAATTCAAAAGAAAGAAAAAACGTAAATGGCATTCAAAATGCAGCGTTAAGTTTTCAAATAAAATAATGATATAATATATTATGCTATTTGCTCGGTATTAGTGCATTATATAGTGTATAATAAACTGCAGGTAGTAAATAATATAAATATTTATACTACAAATTATGTTTTGTCTCATCACTGTAATATACCATTACTGGAATTTATTATGCCTATATTTACTTTAATTTGTATAAATCATCGTTATAATGTATCTGCAAATGTAAATGTAAAAAGTTATATTTAATTGGATAAAAATTCCAAACATTAACAACGTATAAAAAATGTCATTAGAAAACATTGGTGTCGCCATAACTCCATAAGAGCATATTGTTCACAGTGTTCTTATTGAGAAATATTTTTAAAACTTTTCATTTGAATCATCTACGGAAAAATATTACCAAAAGCTTTTTATTCAAATTACAGAAAACTTTTAAAATCCTTCATTTACAAAAAATTAATTATGTATACTTTTAATTTAATTTAAAACTTAGTCCGCTTTAAATAAAAGTATATATTTACAAATATTTTGTTTTAATATTTAGAAAAATAGTGGTATTTTATTTAATTAATATTAACGTTTTTTTTTTTTTTTATATATATAATTCCAATGGAAAAAGTTTTTCTTGGATACAGTTCAATATTAACGAATATATATTTTTTTCTAAAGCGTGTAATGAACATTGTTAAATATTTAACAATATTGCAAATTAAAATATACGAAAGTTATTGAACGTTTTAAACAGTGTATTATATACTGTTATATTTT
Source organism: Aphis gossypii (assembly GCF_020184175.1). Lineage (NCBI taxonomy): Eukaryota > Metazoa > Arthropoda > Insecta > Hemiptera > Aphididae > Aphis > Aphis gossypii. The sequence continues at coordinate 75,350,451 of NC_065530.1, forward strand.
TCTCTGAATTTATATTTTTATGTCCATTTAAATAAATGTATAGGTTATAGTTGAGTAATATTATAACATAAACATTTTTTTTTTATACAAATCAAATAATATTAATACGAGAAACTCTGAAATTATGATCATTTTTTTTTATTATGCTTAACAGTATAATAAATTATATAAAATTAGTAATACAATTTTCATTGTTTAATATAATTTTATAACCAAATAGAATATTAGAATATTTTAATAATTTACGGAATACGTCCAAAAATATATAATATTCAACTATATTATTTTTACCTTTCAGTGATGTTAACCGTAAAAGAAACACTTCAACTACCTACCTAGACTACTTTTAAAAACGCCATGTGACGAAAACGTAAATTGTGTTTATATAATGTTATAATAAAATGTACAAATAAAGTTAAATTTGAACATTTAAAGTACAAACCGTACTACTATAGTTGCAAAGTGCAACGTGCACAGTAGATATTTTAATTTCAAAAAAGCATGATTATAAGCTTTTTATAACTTGTTTCAGAGTAAATATATCCAAAAATATCTCAACGAGATCCTAGGTAATATTCTAATATTTAAGTTTTATTACAAGTTTATTACTCTAATATTAAAAACCACAGAATAAAATTGATTATTCTGAATAAATTAAAAATTCTAAATTTGAGGCGAGTGTAAACTCCGCCAAAATACCGGGTGAAAAAAAAATGATGTTAAGTACACCAGTTTTATTTCGTAATTTGCATATAAAAACTTGTTATGTTCAACTATTTTATTTATGGAAAACATTTCATCAAAAATAATAATCACAATTCTACTAAACGTGCGTTCATATACGCGCAAAAAAAAATCATTAATTTACAATTCTTAAAAAAAAAAAAATTCCAAAATATTCGAAAAACGACAAATATGAACTCACTAGGTTAGGACACAGATTTTCAGCTCACCTAGCTATAAATAGAAGATATTGACAAAAACGTGTACACTTTTATAGTTTTTCCCTTCTAATTATAGTCAAATAGCGTCCAATTAAAACAAGGCGATTGCTGATCGGATACACCAACTGGGTTTATTAGAAGTTGAGTAAATCGACTGTTTATTTAGCAAGTATTTGCGTGCGAATGTAGACTTAGACAATGATCGATAGTACTGACTACTGAGTGCAACTTACCCACAATGCGTGATGTAGGTATATTATAATAATATAGTGTGCTTACAATGTCAAACAACTCGTTCGTACAAGTCACCGACGACACAGCGTCGACCATACGGGCGAACGTTATTTGTTGCGAAATGCTTTACGTTATTATGTTGATACTGTGTAGTGTAGTGTAACTAAAATACCGAAGAGGTGATTCAATTATTCTATTTTTTTTTTTTAATAAAATAACAAAAATAATATGATTCCTAAATTTTTAGGTTTAAATTTTTCGTAATATTATGTTTGTAGAATATGGATATCTTTTTTTTTTTTTTTTTCATATTAATTTCGTATAATTTCAGTTACTTATTACAATTTATACAGTCAATGGTCAATAATTAAAACATTTAAAAGTTAATTTAATTCAACAAGACTTATAAAAGTCATACATTTTATCACATATCTATATTTTTTGATAAGATACATCATTTGTTTTTCTAACCATCATAGTCAAATTTTATGGTGGAAATCAAACAATAACTTTAATTATATCAATTAATTATTAGTGGATTTTTATTGGTTATTTTCTTAACGATTTTGCTTAATCTAATTTGCATCCAAATAGAAAATATGTATATAATTTAATGTTTTTCATACAGTGAATTAAATATTAAGTTATTCTTTTTAAAAGTATTATCATAATATTTCTTTAAAAAACTACCCACTTCATGATAACAGAATAATATGATATTTCGGGTGAAAAAAAAACCATAGTTTGATATTTAATCCCATTCAGCAAAGATAATTAAGTAGCTATATTCATTCTTGAAGTCTTAAATGTTTTTTTTATAACCAAGATATAAAACTATAAAGTATTTTAAAAATACTAAAAAAAAAAATATTTCAAATATTAAAACATTTCTTAAATACCTTTGATATAGTGGAGAGAGGAGGCCCCCATTCATAATATATTATATTCTTTGTTTGCTTATCTTATTGAAAAACAACTTTAACATAAATTTATAATCTAAGGAAAAGCAAATATAACACATTTCATTTCTCAATGACTTAAAACAGTAATACTATTTTAGCACTCATAAACATCTCTGGGCACCGTATACTATTATTAGTTACAAGTTATAAGTTTATGTAATAAACTGTATATATATATAATCAATAATGTATAATATACTATTTCCCTTTACAGCGACTTCAATAAATTGTACAAGTAACAATATACAATACTCGTACTTAGAAATAAAAAAAAATCATAACACATCATATAAGACCGAATTTATGGATCAATTATACGTTATTACGTATTGCCTAGGGTTATGTTAGATTACTTATAGTTTCTGTCTGTTATAATAAACCGGATTCAAAAATCGTTATTTATAATTAAATGATTGTAGCACATTAGGTATAATATTATACGCGTAGTTATGTTTGACTTTGGTTTTAAATACCTTTGTTTTTTTCCATTACAATTATTACCTAATCCACTCCATAAAACATTTTAATTTAAAGCTACCCAAAGATAAATCATAACAACTATCATAATAGATGATTTAGATATTTTGTTTACAATACATAACCACGATAGAGTTGTGCACATCGTTATATTAAATAAAAAAAAATTACCGGAACCAGAATTGAAGTGAAATAATGCAAAATTGTATTTTATCTAAATCCTTACTTACAGCTAAATACTTATGAATTGACAGATGAGAACGTGTTCAAAAAACCAGACACGACAAATCATTAAACATGGTCTGATAAACGAAAAATACAAGTAAATAAATCGTATCTACCTATATGCGAACACATAATTTATTATGGTCGTAAAACCAATATTGCTGGAATGTCAGTTTTATTGTTTGTCCACTTGGGTTGTTTATTTTTTTTTTCATCGACATCATTTGTCGCCACCATTGTTTTATTTAGTCACGATAAAAATATAACAATATTTCACAGAGCGAAATTGGTTGATTAATTTGTATTCCATCAGTTTATACGTAGACGTTATCGAGGTATATTATAATATATATATATTTATAAATTATAATGTAGCATTTTATTTTTTACACTGCCGTAAGAAATGTTTTAAAATTGAACATAAATGTTTCAGGGTGCTTGGTGAAATAAAATATATATTATATACAAGGTGATAAATCTAAAAGTCTGCACTGATTATTTCGAAAAGATTTACATTTTTTGAAATTATTATATTTACGTAATTTGACATCATTGAGCAAAAAAACGTTAATTCAAAAAAATATATATTTTTTTTCAAAATAATTATTATCATTACTGATTTAAGTTAGTTGCGTTTTACGATGACAACGTACATTTTTGTTTTTATATTCTGAAGCAGAAATTCTTTGATAAATCAAAATTGTATTTTGAAAAGTTGTTAGGTACTATTAATTATTAGTATTCAAAGTTTTGATGAACGGTCGAACAGAGTAGTGGAGTGAAATTGTGTAGGGTACTCCTTGTACCACTCTGCTCCGAACTTCATAGCTTAAAATACTTATAATTAATTAACTACTTTTTTTAAATATTCAATTTTTATGGATCTTAATAGTCATAAAAATATTCTACCTCGCAGTAAGAAAATTGAAAGCCGTATGCTGTCGTTCAAAAAAGAAAACCCCTTAAAAAATAATGAAGATAAAAATTAAAAAGAATATAAATTGTTTTCATAAATGTTGGTTTGTCATGACAACAAGTAATTATGTTAAATATTTTCAAAAAATTCATAACTTTTCGAAATAATGAGAATAGACACTTAAATGGTTCATCGCTTGTCGTATATATATATTTATATATTTCTATTTATATATGTAAATATATTAAGACGCCATGCGACAACTCTGTCGTTTTTAATTCGCATTCGACGTTTCTCTTTACGGTTGAAAATGTTAATCACATTATTGTCATACCTGTGATAAATTATGAAATTAGTATACACATGTCGCGCATAAGTGTAGGTTATAATATAACAGTGTACACTGTTGTGATTTTATTTATAATTAATTTTACATCGATTTACTTAAATAAATTTCGCGACCCTCTTGCATATACCTATATGTATATTGTATACGCCACGTGCATATATATGTGTTATATACATATATGTAAATCGCCGTGTATAATAAATTCGATTTAATTACAAATAAAATTAATTAACATTCAGCGGCAGCGCAGATGCCCTTGTAGCACCGATACTTATAGGGTACTCACGAACACACAATTACATAAACACACACGCACTCTTCAACACACACACACACAAGGCATTTCTATAAATATATATATATATATTCTGTGCAGGTAGATACGTAAATACCCTACGCAATGCCCTCCTCGGCGGATGGGAATAATTATCTACGTTAATTTGTAAAATTCCGCTGAATTCGATATTGCGTTTAAATTTCGGGATCCGATCCTCCTGACGAACCCATCTTAAATGCGTTTATTATTTGTTCAATGCGCCTTGCGATTGTTTTTCCGGGACCCGCGACATTACACTATATTATAATACCCGTACCGTAATAAATTAAAATAAGCAATTTTAACGGTCTGATATCCAAACCACGCTATTATACGGTTTACAAAATATAATATTTACTATGCGATCCATTTACAAATATCGTCGAAACTATCTAATGTTTGTATTAAACGATATTGATTGTGTTTATGAAATATTCTACATACGATTTCAAATAGGCTTTCTCAGGCGTTGTTCAAAACAGCACTCTTAACATTCATAACCACGAGTTTTAGACCGTTAAATATCGCACACGTTTTATTTACTGTTAAAAATTAAAAATTATTTATCATATAATCAAATCACTTTAAAAACAATTCAATGTATAATAAGAATAAAAAAATATTCATAGTAGATGATAATACTGATAAATTTACATAGGTAGGTACCTACTAATGTTTTTAAATTAATTGTATTGTTAATGATTTTGTGATTTCAATTAAATATAATCTGATGTATAACTGGTGTACGATTTTAATCGAATTTTGGACAAATATTGAATGATTTAATGATTCGATTTTGAGAAAACCGAGTAAAATTTATGTATAAGAGTGTGCTGTTTTCTTGAGTTAAAACTTCATTCTTGACAGCTGAACAAAATAGTATAATATTCGTGATTGTTCATTAAATAGTATGAAAAGGTACTCAAGAATTATAATTAAATGATGGGGTTAGGTTTTATAAAATTATTTATTCTCTGTCTGTATTTGCGCCTTTTAAATGTTTAAGTTTAGTAAGCCGTTTGTTGATAATTTAATTTGAAATTCACCCAAAAATTGTAATAATTATAATACGTCTTCATAAATGGCCATGCTCGTGAGACTATGATATTTAAATTTACGTCAAAAATAATATTAATATAATAGTGCTTATAATTGTCTTATCGAGAATACCTATTCATATCCAACATCTCAAATGCCTTTCCACACAAATTTAATTCGACTTTCGAACGAATTTTTATTTTTTAAATTGCGTTGGAATGGTCTTATAATATTAAAAATTATATTATATTATACTAAAATAAATAATAATTCAATTGAACATTTAAATTCAATTCACGGTCTCTTAATGGCTATCGAATATTTTCTAACATGTATACCTGTAGTGTTGAATTTAACTTACTAACGTAATTTACACATCTCTCCGTTATGAAAATGAAATAAAATAATTTACCAGTTTATTTTCACAAACTTCTAGCATCTCAATCTGAAACAACTAACAAAATATTAAAATGTTTCAAACAATCAGATTCATTAAAGCTTTATAGCAAGATTAAGATATACAAATTGTGAACTAAATGAATTAAAAATATGTAAACTCGTCACATTATATACGCTAATAACCCTTGATGTTGAAGCGAATTGATTATTAATGATGATAATAATGGTTAATATTTGCTGGCTCAGCTCTGAATATTTTATTTTTATTTGCAGTTAACCATCGGCCAATTTATTAGCAAAGTAGAAGGTACGACGTGTTTGATAATGACCTCCAATTGAAGGGTGGACGGACAAAAAAAAAATACACAATAAACAAACATTAAATCAAACCGGACGTTACGATATGTATTTAATTTAAGGTCTCAAACGGATTTTTAATACCAGTACAGTAGCGTGTACGGCAAAATACATGAAAAAAACATTTGCACGAGTTAAAAGCTGACGGGCGTTGTTGTTTACGTGTCCGGTGTATTATAGCGGCCGTCGGTACAGTATATCGAAAAAGGGTAGACTTCCGCGTTAATGTTATAAGTCAATTGGAATAGATTCAATATATTATTCTTCAATAAGTTCACCCGGTAAATGTCTGTGTTGTAAAGGTGTGCACGGAGACAGATCCCTCCTACGTTTGAGTTTAAAGAGCCATAATTACATTTTGAGTCGAGCGATGAATGTATTGATTTACAATGGTTTATGTGTTTTTAGATTCTGGACGAAATGATAAATGTATTGATTTTACAATGATGTGTGTATGTTTTTTTTTGTGTCTGTGTACAGCGTAATTTGTCCAAATAATGCTTCAATTCAAAACTTTGGGGATGGTTTTCGATGGCAAAGTGAATATCCTTGGTGCATTATAGGGATCAAAAGTAGGGAACAGTTTTCAAAAAAATCGAGAAGTTCAAACATCGAGTTAAAAATTAAATACAAGATTTTTCATAGTTTTGGCTCACAATAATTATAAAAGAACTTTTATTTTGGTGTATTTAAGCCATTAAAACATAAACCACCTTTTACACCAACCACTGGAAATTATATCCTAGACAGACAAATCGTCTCCGTTCAGAATCGTTTTTCGTATACAATGATACCTAAATTGGATTCAAATTTAGTACATCAATTATAGTGACCTACTATACAGTAGTGCAATACTCATTCAACCCTTTTTCTTTTCTTTTTTTGTAGGAGAATTGTTAGTTAAGTTAATAATATTAGTAATTTTCTTAGTAACTAAAAATATTTCAAATTTGTACGAAATTACATATTTTAACAATTAATAACAATGATCATTATTATTTATTCTGTTATAATTTGAAAAGAAAAAAATTCGTAATAAAATTTGACTTGTACACATATTATGAATTGTATTTTACGCAATGACATGTTCAAAATATATAGATTAGTTATTAGATATTATATGTTTATATTATTATTTTATTATATTTAACTGTTTCACGGTAAGGAGGTATTATCTCAAAAGTTAATAACAATAATATATCATATTTATTATTAGGTATTTAAAATAATTAAATATTAAGAATATAATAAATGAAATATTTTCGAAAAAACTTAAGTCATGATAATATTTAATTAATGGTATAATATTAGCTGACAGACCATCTCTACTCAAAATCATTTTTCATATTATAATATATTTAATTCAAATATTTAACACATATTTGTTTTTATTATTTAATTAACGTATCTTAACTTAAGATTTTTCGTCACTAAATAGTAAATAATAAATGATTTTCGTGTATTTACGATTAGATATATAACGATTTACCTATATTATGTTGTTTAACTGTGTGATTAATTGTATATTATAATTAATATCATCAGTGTGCGAAGTGTACAGTCTACATTATAATACTATATTGAAAGATTAATTGCAATATGCGTACGCGTATTACCATTGATTATGACGTATTATTAATATAAAATCAATATAGAATTACGTATATTATATACACACAGATTCTGAACAATATAATTTTATTAATGTATTGTTTTTATAGTAAATTATATGTTTTTTTGGTGTGTTATTGGCTTTATAATATACTTTTCCACGTATACATTTGATTAGAACAGTCTTACCAGATTAAATCATTATATTATATAAATTACATAATATATTATTTGTACATTACACGAAAATATTTTGTTTTTTTTTTTCTTTTTTGACACAGTTATTTTACTTACAGTATACAACACGGTGATAACATATTATATTTTACAATTTATTCTGGTCACGTTTGTGATGAATACTTAACGTTTTTATATGGAAACAAAACAGAAAAGTACTACGACGACGAAAAGCACTGAAATGCCCTAAAGGAAAACGTTAAAAAATCAAAAAACACTTTTGAGTTCCAATGACAGCAAATAATTTGCCCTCTCCTGTCTGAATAAATTGTATTACATAAAAAAAGTATTGATAAAAACGGTTCGTACAAAACATTTTATACGTGAACATTGACAGTTCCTGGGATACATAAACTTATTACGTTTTATATTTATTTAGGTTATTCAAATATTCGGATTTTTTTTTTTTTTTGTGAAATCAAATGATGTATATACATTTTAGGTAAAAAAAAAAAAAGGTTCCATATAATATTTGAACATTTCCTTTTATATATTGTAATAAAATATGATGTTCCGTTATAATAAATTGTTGTACCTGCGTCCAGCATTAAATGTAAATAGTACACAACAATAATTTTATTGTGTAAATATAATAAATATAGTCGAGTAGAACGTTTTTGTTTTTATTTCGGATAAATGTATCTACAGGGTTATTCACCTGAAATACTCATCCCTTATTTTTTTCATTAATACAGTTATTCAGAGTCTGATATTTGGGTTTTTAAATATAGGTATAAATTTAGAGATAATATTTACAAATTAGTTATTGAGATTTGTGTATAACTAAAAGAGTAAACTATGAAAACATTTTAATAATTTATAATAATCTATCAACATTTATTTCTAAAAATGGTCCATGCGTAATAAATACTAATTTTAATGTGTTATTAAATCTATCTAATTTGTATTTTTTCAAGTCCATTTTTAAGGGCTATTGTTCTCAATTCAAACATAACAATTCATAACAATTTGCAAGAAACTTCACAAGTTACATTAAAAAGTGGAAAAGATTCTTCTCATTTATTAAAAAAAAAAATTGTATAATCACAGAGTATTCCTTAAATAGCACAAAATATCTTAAAAATTTAAAAATATGGTCTAATAAAATTCAAAAATCTAAATTTGAATAAATTCATTATTAAATAAAAGTATGATGGTTATTATACTACAATCTAACCAATATATATATACATATATAATGTGTATAATATAAGTGTTTCGCCATGATAAAGTGCAACGATTATCTCATACCATTGAGTATCGTTTAAAATAGCGTTTTTCTTTTTCTTCAGATTTAAAAAAAAATTGATTTTTGTTAGTTTTCAACTTAAAATATATATACGACGTATATACACGTCAAGTTTTATAGACGGTTATTTATTTGTTTTTATTTTCATTCTATCGCCGCTGACGACGATCGAGTTTCTATACACCCACCATTATTATTGTATACGTAATATAGTATAATATTATATAGATACCCACCTAATATTTTTTGTAATAGCAAATCACGCTATCGACTATAAGCGTAATATGCACATAATATTAAATTCGTCTTTCACCGGCTAAGTGTATATTATCACGTAGCCGAATACATTTATCAACACCACCCGCAGTTGCCGCCACCGCCGCCGCTACTATTAAATATTATTACTGTTATAGTGTTATCCTAACACGCGAAACCTCCGAAATTATTTTTAATAAAACATGAGACGGAACGACTAGAGGTGCCTTGCAAATTAATCATATTATTCCGTGTAAACATATTATTATTATGATGCCTTCAGTGGTGGAAAAAAAAATTAAAGGTACGGCTTTATTATGAGAGCCACGTGTACTTTTATACGATGCATAATAATCATTTACGAGGTCTAACGCAGCAGCTAGCTCTGCAAATACAGTACGTAACTAAACAAAACTACAAATTGCCCAGGTAAGTCGCATAATAATAATAATATAATATGATAATTGGTTTGATTTCGAGAAATAATTATTTAACTTTTTTTCCTCGGCTACATAAAAATGGAGGTTAATGTAGTTTGAAAAATTATGTCATGTTTATAACGTTGAGTAAATAATAAAATTCCTTTTATATAACTTATATCTACCGAGGTATTACAGAAATATAATGAAGATACGAGTGATATTGTGATAATGAGATTAAATATAAATGCTGTAGCTTCATGTTATTTTTTATTTTATACGAATAATGTTGTAAATGCTATGTTATAGTTTATATAATAATTAATAATATAACTATGACACCAAAGTATTTTATTATTTATGAATAAAAGTTAAGTCAAATTTTAATGAGATATCTTAAATTAGTATAAATAAAGATAACGTACTATAGGCGAACAAATATACATGACCACGCTCATCTTGTAATGATTAATTTACCATAAACCTATATATAGGATTAGAAAATAATTATCAATTAAAAATACATAAAAATATATAATACACAATGCTCGTACAAATAGAAGTTATAAATTTAATTAGACATCATATTTCTATAACATTAAAAAATCAAAAGTAAAATTGACCGTGATAAAAAAATAGACAAGATAAACCAAAAATATAAATTAATTTAAATAATAATACTCATTAAAATTGAACTTTTATTCAGGGAATTCAGCAATTATTTAAAAATCAAAATCGGACTATCGGAGAAAACTTAAATCCGATTAATGACTATGCAACAATTGATACAATTTCAGACATATTAACAAAAAAAAACATTTATACACGTTTAAATAAAAAATAAATTATTGTCATATATAATAAAATATAATTATTCAAATGTAAATTTTTTTTTTTTGCAAGTTCTACATCCAAACTAAGGCGAATAAAATCGATCTTCATTAAACAAAATAAAAAGTTTAAAAATAACTAAGTACCATGGAAAACATTAAGTAATAATTGCAGTTTAAGACATTCAGTTTAATATTTTTTTTTCAATACTTTTTAATGACGTTAGTTATTTTTTAGTTAATAATAATGAATTATTAAATTCATAAGTTATAAATACCTAATAACGTTTCAACAATTATAGGATACTTGCATTTTACTATCATAATTATAATTTATTATAATCGCACTTTGAGTTTCTGTGAATAATAGATCTGTTACTATTATAGTCACAGACATGAACACTAACCAGAGTTTGTGTGTGCAAAATATATGAATAGCATAATAAGTGGAAATTCTGCGTACACTGACTTAGTTTTTGTAAAGTATTTCTCAACCATCCATATTATATACTATGCGTACATTATCTTCCGCATTTTACCCAGTAATAATTCGATATGGGTTGAAAGGTAACGCATTCTCGGCACAACCGAGAAAAACCTTTGTAACTGTATTGTATAACAAAAGCGAGTTATCATAGACTTTGTCTAAGTAAACAGACTACAAAAGGCTTTGTTGATCACTACTTAAAATCCTGATAGTGTTCTAAGTCGTTTAAGAATTTTATTTTAAAAATATTTCAACTATGCTATTGCTATGTTTTTCAGTTTGATGTTAAAAAAAAATAAGGATAATATTACATAAAGTCCAAAGATGAAACATAATATTATTAACTAAGATTAAAATATTACGATATTGATATTACCTGATGCGTTTGAGTATAAAAATAATGTGTACTAAAAAACCGAAAAATCATATTCATTTTTATATTGTTATAGATTTAAACATTTGAAACTTTAATTTCGTAATAAAGAATATAAGAATCAGTGAACTCATAAATATACGTGTGATAAAATAATTTTATTTTAATATCAATTAATAATATCTTACATCCACCCTAAAATTACTTATTTTATATTTACTATTATATGTATTAGTTTTAAAAAAAATACCCATTTATTTGAATTATAGCAGTATTATAAATTACTAGCTGTCACCCACGTCCACCCCGTGGATAGTTGTTTACAAATTGTGGGACTGTTTCAAATCTTGTCTAGTTGTCTTATAGTTATTTCGATCATAAAATTCTATAAAGTGTACATACCTACACAAAATAATAATAATAATTTAAGGTGTTTATAAATTCTCAAAAATATATGTACTTATAGATAATAAAACCATTTTTTTTTCTCACATTAATACCATTATTCTTACACCTGTGAAATATATTACATAATAATATTATAACGTCATTAAACGAATAACAATAATAATGATTATTAAACAACGACATTGGACATGGAATTCTGTGGGTTTTCGCATCATACATCTAATCAACGTGCTACTGATTTACTATAGTACTTTTCTATTGGTTATTATTATTATTGGATGTGTTTTAACCTATCTTAAATACTCGAGTCTTAAATTTAAGTTCGTCAGTCGTAGTTAGAACGCAGTGATCTATACTTCAAATCATGAATATCCGTAGGACCGTTTAAAGCACCGAGCCGTTGTCACATATCATATAGGTGCATCGACAATAATTGCTTAACTATATGCTTTAAACAATTGTTTTAATCTATATTATAAAAGCAAGTCCCGATTTTTTGTCACGCACGCAAATCCACACCGTATTCTCAACATTTTTTTTACTGTTATACTTGACACTGTACTGAAGGTTTTAGTACCTCTTTTGTTAGGGAACATGTCCTATACAGCTATATTTTGACATTTTCGGATTTTCACAGAAGTATGTTATTTGTATATAATCACACTATTTAAACTATTTAATCTAATCTGGTGTGAAAACGAAACATTAATAAACGTATTCTAATAGTTACAGTATATATGTATCTTTATTTCATATATTTCAAAAAAGGAACACAAGAAGTCACACAATTAAGTTTTTTATCTGTTGTAAAATTTGAATTTCAAGGTATATGTATTGCATCTATTAAAATATAAAAAAATAATCTAATTATTGCATATATTTATATTTTTTTTTTTCAAAACATCAGAGTTAAACAAAATCCGATATATGGTACCAACCACATATATGGTATCAATTACTTACTAGGTAAAACCAAAAACCACTGTGAGCCAAAGGCCAAAAAAGCAGGGCGGTTGAGGCCCTCTTTTTTGTTGTACACCATAGAAATTCGATTTTGTAAACATTATCAGTTTTTTCACAATAAACGATGGCAGCTGAGGGGTGAAATGACCACGACTAAAGATATACAGGTTGAGAATCGGCTCATATAAGCAATCACAAATCTTGAAGCACAAATCATCTAAAAAAAATCAGCTGTTCCCACTAGTCACTAGCGCTACCAGGTACTACCAGCGGATTTTTTTGTACAATACTGCCATCGATATTCCTGATATAATCGATAATCGTTATTACTATAGATAATTTCTGTAGTCGTCAAGACAAAAATCAAATAACTAATTATAATTATTGACACTGGGATTGACCGATCGCTAGTAGCTAGTGGAAACAGCTAATTTTTTTAGAAGGTTTGTGCTTCACTTTATCACTGTTCGATTCCCAACCTGTAGATCTTTAATCATGGAAATGACTAACGTCAGTGCCACCCTTAGTCATCGATTATCAATTTAAAAAAAAAAAACCAAAATCTTGGTTTTAAAAACATGCCGGATTATAAACATATAATTGGTATTAATCACATACCAAGTTATAACCAAATACGCGGTATCAACCACTTACCAGGTTATAATCACATACCTGGTATCAACCACTTCCCAGGTTAGTCTGGTAATCTGAATTAAAGAGAAAACTATAATAATCAATGACTGTAAAGCCCAGATTTCATTACAAGATTTTTTTTTTTTTGGCTGCTCAATAATAATAACATATATAATAAAATGTTTAAAATATCACGAAAATGTACAAATTGCAATTATTCTGTAGTTAAAAAAATATTAAAATCTATACCTAGTATTTATAACTTTATTTTTGTGCTCATTCAGTAATAATTTGTTAGGATTTAAAGTAGTTATTTATATTATGAATTTTACTATGCGCTATAAAATTTTCATATTTATGTAGATTCATTTTAAGATACTATCTATGTCATTATTATTTATATTACACCTAGCAACTAAGACAAACCTATTCACACAATTTTACGGTTAAATGGTATTAACTTAAAAGTTAATAACAATTATACAATATTGTATAAAAATATGAATTATAATAATTAAATACTTACGATATAATAAAAACAATGTATTGATAAAAAATGTAATCAACTTATTGTAATACTACTATAAATGACTTAAATAATTATATCAAAGCCAATGAAACATACATAGAGATAAAAAACTAACATACCGTCTCTGCAGAATCGTTTTTCGTATAAAATATGATACAGTCAGTTCAAATTTAATGCACTCATTACAGCGAGCTACTATAATAGACACTTAATGACCTTAATCACAACAGAATGGTATTCATTCTTCCACCTCTTTTGATACATCAAAATTATTGGTTTAAGCAATAATTCTTACTTAATGTATTATGGTGGTCATAAATAAGATAAACTCACAATCGCATACTTGAGAGGATTATGAAACCTAAACACTCTAGAAACATTCCTTGGCTTCTTAATCTCGTGTATAAATTTACGTCTTGACTTTTAAAACCTTAAGTATTTCAATTCGAGTGACAAATTGGACACTATCGTAAGGTTTTACGTGGAGGTTTATATTCTCCAAAAATGTACAAAATGGTTCACTTCCATAGCAGACTACGCAAATAATTGAACAGTAATTTTGAGGTTTATTTGTTTATTTGTTTAATGTTTTTATTCTATTATGATGTTCTGTTCGTATAATCATTAAGTCAGAAGTTGTGGCTTTGATTATCAAAGTTAATATAATTAATCGGTAATGATAAATAAACGCCCGATCTGATTAGCATATATAATTAGTGGTTGGAACAGTATACGCGTTAAGATAAGAGTGTTTACACTGAGAACGAATATTATTATAATTTATAACCAAATCGTTTTTAACGAAACAAATTCATTGTTATTTTTTACATATAAAAAAAATTAAATAAATAAAAAATATAAATTATTATTGAACCATGTGTAGTTTTTTTTTTTTTATTATTATTTTTTAGTTTAACTTGTGCATTGTATCAAAGCAACTTCTCGGAACGATTTTTAATTGAAAATTAAATTCAGTTGGATCATGTTAGTACAAAATTAATGCTGGTAAACTAAAAGTTCAAAATGTTAATGTTATTTTAAGATATTTATAAAAACTAGTTATTAGGATAACCAAAAGGCTAGCCACTAGAGACAAGATGTGTCTATTTTTGTTGTTATTTTCTATCAAATTCTATACGAGCTTACGAGCTAATAATACAATTTAGTCAAGTAATTTTATATTTTTATATGCGATGAAAAATATTCCATATATCGTCCTATAAATAACAAAACTTATAACCATATTTCAATATTATATTATATTACACTATTCGTGTTAGAATTTAATAAAAGAAAAAAATATACAGAATGAAAATTATAACATACATTCTTTCACCTCATTTACAATGCTGTATATTTAACTAGTTGAGTCTTAAATTTTGACAATATACTTTGTTATGAGGTAGGATTATAATAATTTTATGCGATCGTAAAATAATGTGCTTGTATACTGTTTTGTGTTTATTTTATTAGACTATAATACTACTAAATATGATATTATTAGGGGACAGATTTCAATACAAAGTGTATTAATTTTTGAAACTCGATGACAATGCATCTCAAGTACACGGTTAAAAACTTTTATTTTATATTTTTTAGCTATATTTATGATGTTTTATTATTTTTTTAGGACAATATTAAAACATTGTTCGATCTTTTAGTGTATACTAAGAAATTTAAAACATAATATCAACAAATTTAATATTGCTTTCATTATATTTGCTTCAATAAGTTTTAGGTATTTTTCACACGTACCAAATGTCAATATTTTTATACATGAACAAGATGGTATCTATCTATCTCCAGCAATATTATTGAGTGTTTTACCAGATTTTTTACAAATAACAACTAATTGGTAAAAAATACAAAAAAATGTATCATAGTCATATTTATTTCAAATATACTTTTTATTTATCGTACACGTTTATTTGGTAAGTTGATAATTTGTTTTTGTATTACTGTAAGTTAATTTAAGATAACTCAGTGTTTAAAACACTGTTTACCTATCACTTGCGAAGTTGCATACTTGTAAAAAAGTTTGGTTATTTTTTAAAGCCATTATTGTATTTAAAAAGCATTTTTGGGGGGCATTTTTTAAAATTTATTTTTACATTATTTAAATTCGAGCACTATAAAATTATACTAAATTGAATAAATGTATTAATTACGCATATTTTATAACTTATAATAAGACAGGTATATTATAACTTTGATATACACAATAAAACAAAATATAAAATAATGAGGCGGTTACCAAGCTCGACATATTAACACATACAATTCAAACAATATAATAATATTTTCATTATACTTAGCAATATACCTAATAATAAATAATGTTTTATTAATTATATTTACCGTAACAAATAGGTAAACAACAATAATTTACTTAAATATTCTACTCGTTAATATCGCTATTGGCCGGCCCTTTACTTTTAAATCAACAAATATTGTTTTACCGTTTAAATGGATTTATAATAAAAATATAATCAAATATTTTAACTATTATAGTAAGATGTTACATAATATTTAACAGAAACTAAATATTTCACGAATTAGGTTAACGGTCAAATTATTAATATTATTTATGAAATAATGAATTATATTGAAAATTAGTTAAAGAGATAATACGGATAAGACATTGTATATATTATTTTGAATACACTGTTATCTATTTAACAAAAGATACTCATTATTTTAGAAAACACTAACTTTTTTTTTAATATATTTCCTTTCACGTAGTTTTAAATCACAAAAAAAATATATATAATTTTTGGAAAATTAAAATTATTATTCTTACTATTTTTTTTTTATTGCTATTAGTTTTTTTTTTTTTTTAATTTGCAGTCTTTATTTGAATGACAACATAGATTTTGTATTTCTTATTCTGAATAAGAATATTATTCAAAGTATTTCTGTTTATGAAAATCAAATTTTGGAAAAGTGGTTTATTAGTTACAATTTATTGAGTTAGCTAATGTAAAGTTCATGTACTACTCTGCTTATTTAAACTTTTAATAATCATAAAATACTCATCCTAAATTCGATTTGTGTCAATCTAATTTTTCCAGAAAATACATAATACAAATTATAACCATAAAAATTAAACAGTATTTTTTTTTTTAGAAAAATTGAATGAATTTCCATTCGTTGAATGGATCACCCGGTAAAGCATACTTGCACAAGCAATTTAGTTTTGTAGAAATATGAAAAATCTGTCAATTTAATATATCAATCAATTATCACACTTTTTATATTAAAAGTTATATCTTATCAATAATATGAATAATAATATCTTCAAGTTAGCTAAAGAATATTCATTAAGCTTAACTGAATAATATATTGAAAAAATCATTTACACTGTCTTATTAAGTGTTTCGTATGAGTTTATTATCGTATCGTTCCTCACTCGCGTTTATTTAACTCGCATGATATATAGTATTGTTATCTACTCGACATTCGTGAGTTATGAGACGGTCAACCGGAACCGACGAGAACAACCAAATCGTTTGTGAGAATTTCATTGTTTGTGGTGTAATCATTTGGAATAGCACATATGGTTGTTTTTTATGACTTACACACTTAACTTTTGACGAAAAAATAACAAAAAAATACATTTATACATGCAAACAACGCGTGTTTATAACTACGATTACTCAGCCCTGAACTCATATAGTATACATAATATTTTAATCATAACAATTTTGACTTAAACTACCCTACATCGCTCATCCATTTTTATCTAAATCCAATATATAATATTTATACATATATAAACTATGTATCCCATTGCAATTCTTGATATCTACTGGACCGAAGTTACTTTCCGTAGTTTCACGTCTATAAATGATTTTTATTGACAAAATTCAAATATAATATATTACAAACTATATCCATTATGTTGAAAACCGACAAACTGAATAATATATCAACAAATTTCCCATCGACAACGCACTTGAAGTTATAGTTTTTATTCTTCAAAATATGTGGTTGAAATATAATACCAAAATCGCATTTACAAATTCACTTATTTAGATCAGAGAGTTTATCTATAAAAGGTTGAAAAAAGTGTAATGATTTAAAACAAAAATTATTTAAGCTTTAAAAAACCAATGCTATAATGGTAAGTTCACGAAACCGAATAACACAAATAGATATTAAATGATTTCAATATTTTATAAATGAATTAGGACCATATTATATTGATACGTTCTGAAAAAATAAATAAATTAAATATATTATTTTAAACTATACTTTTTAAGTATTTATTCTAAACATAAAAATCTAAAACAAAATAACCAATTGACCTTGAAAATGTTATGTAAAAAATTGAGTATTAAATCTAAAAATTATCAAAATATCAAAATATCAATTTTTTTAAAAATGTTTGAATTTAATCAAAACTTATAAGTTATAATAACGTTATTATAAAAAATAAATATTATTTTTAATTTAAGTATTTATGTCATTATTTAATTTAAAATAGATTAAAAACAGTTTATAATATGATAAATTGATTAATTTAGTTGCATTAAAAATATTCCAAATGTACACAAATTAAATTTGATTTAAATGCAAAATAATTAATAAGGGTTGTAAAATAGATATGATAACTTAAGTAAGTACTTCAATAGGAAAACAATTTAACAGATGACAACCGCCCAAGATTGCTCCACCCTACAAATTACAACATGATAGTAGTATATTATATACATAAAAATGGAACATATCAAAAGACTCATTTATAATGTACGTCATTCACATGTCAAACATAAAGATTCGTTTATGAAATAAGCGTATCTGTTGGAAACATTTACAACGCCCATACACTTTATTTTATTGCTGAATATTGTAACAATATTTTTACATTAAAATAGAAATAGAATATTATGGAAATTGCGTGGAAATAGATTAAGGGCATATCTATAGCCACAAAATTTAAAATATGTTAAACAAAGAAATAATTATTCACAGACTTTAGAAATAGATTTGCAACTATTTTTTAACATATTTAGAATGAGTTAAACGATTCAAAAGTTATGTGAGTGGGACGAATTGACGCACAGCAGATGCAGATCTTGAACTTGACATCAGTCGTAGGTGGTGATTATAATTATATCGGACCGTCCAACTGGTAAGAGCCAAATATTTAAAATTTTAAAAAAAAATCTTGAGAAGCCTAAAATGTATTATTTTATATAAATAAATCTTTAATAGTTTTCTAAACAAATATATGCAAAAATATGGTTGATATGTGTTAAAATAATACAATCAATGTAAATCAAAATACTTAAGTGATAGAGAATTTAAGTAAAAAAAAAAATCTGTAGAAATGTATCGGTAAATTGGTAAAAGTCTTAAAATAACCGTACCCAATTTTATGTGAATGATATCTTATAACTATAATTGTATTGATATAAAAAAACTTTTATCTTAATATTATAATAAATATCAATTAATAGTTATTATCAAATATAGCAATTGTTGTATAATATAGGTGGTTAATTATTTACATAATCAATTACAATCAACTTAAGAGGTCATATAATATTTTAAATGATAAAAAAGCTTGTAAAACTTACAGCAATTTAACCTAACCTAACCATTCACTAGTAAAAATTTCACCTCGTAAAGTTAGCGCACTGGCATCTATAAAAAAAAATTTAAATTAAAGTAAATATAACATAATATACTAAGTAAATAATAGTTCAAACTAATCAAGAAAAAAAACAAAGTGAATATACAAGTGCATATTTCTCAGTATTTAGATAATCATTACAGGATTTTATTTAAATTCTAAATATTCCATTTGTTGGTGAATGTTTAAAACAATAATTAAACAAATAGTGAATTAATATCAAAAATTAGATTGTACAAAGTATTATGTACCTATTATATTAGTTCGTAGATCACATGTTGGAATGGTTCCAAAGATGCTCTCCGTGTGTTCCCAAATGTAAATCAATTACTACGAGATCGGGCTGGGAGAATCTACCACCGCATATACACACAAACTTTTCGGAGCAGTAAAATACTGCTGCGGAAACAGGGCCCGGCTGGGCTGCTAATTTGAAAATCGTTAAAATAAACGAGCTCGCAGTTAAAACGAGAGCAGTAATATTGCGTCGTCTCAGCATGTATGATATATACACAGTGAAAACGCACATTATGTTTTATACATTTAAAGTTTATAATAATATTATGACACAGTTTTGTGATAATGACATTGTATACAATTATTTCGATTGTTTTATGATTTTCGAACACACAGATCGAGTTTATAATCGATTGAGCTATTAATTTACGCGTCCATTAACCCGGTCCGATGTGAATATAAATTCACGGGTACATATGACTGCAAATTTCCAAAAAAATTTTGAGAGATTACATACTCCCCTTTCCCCTGTGAACTATATAGTTATAAAATAACACAAATACAAATAATCATTTACAAAATATACGTCCAATATATATTTAATATTTTATAATTTCATATCTATTAAGCAAACTATCAGGTGATAAATACACATATAGAAATAAAAGCTATTCTCTTACTATATTTTTTATGAAAAAAAACAATTCCTATTGTCTGCGATTAAAATATTATTAGGAATATAGTAACACGAAAATAAAATTTCAAATCATTTTTTTGTTTATAATCATTAATTTGTATTAAATACGATTTCAAAATAATTATAGAAATAAGTTATATAAAGGTATTAGATTTTATTTATAAGGAATTTATCGTTGCATCATAATAATTTTTATGAGGTATGGACAAAAATTTTTTTGTTGATTTACGACGATTTAATAATGTGATTAAAAATTGACGATTCTTTTTTCGGAAATCAAATGCCCCTAAAATGCCCGTTAAACTTGTGTAAACATTCCAAATTTCTTTTGAATGTAACAAACTTGACATAAAAAAAAAAAAAACAAGAAATAAAAACTCAGTTGGAATTTTTCATAAGACCCAAACAATAATTTGTTACAATATAGTGACATTCAAAGATTTACGAAGTGTCTTTTTAATCATTCGTTTTTAACGCGAGTAATATTTTAACAGTGACGAAATGTATTACTATAATATAACGGTCGTGGTTGTATGGGGTACTGATTTAGAGTAGGTACTTGGATAAAACATTACAATCATTTCACTATATTTTCATTTTTTTTTTCCTAAATAAAATTGAATTATTTTGGTATGCGCTCGACCGTTGACAATTCATTTGGGTACTGTTATTTTATTTTTTACCGAAATTTAACAATAGATCTGAGCGTAAAATCCTATTTACAATAAAACAACTACACAATGATATTTTTTTAGAGGATTTAACTAATCCAATGACAATAAAAAGTTTCGAAATCAATTAAATACTGTGTTAATTTATAATTATAATGTTATAACTACTTACAAAGTAGATTTTATAGTTCAATAATATGAATGTTATTTATTTTAATCAAAACATGGAATGGTTTCTGCGCCCTACACACAGATGTATCAATATTGCCTACACGAAACGCCGTCTCAATAATACGCACACTCTCACTATCTTGAAATAAATTAATGTTATATCGTTATTCTACTTAGTAGAATCTTCTATAATGCGATATAAACGATATAATAATTGTCCATTGGTTGCGAAAACCTAATTCTTATCAACATCAATTTAGTCGTATGGTTCACGATAACAATAATTAATGAAAATTCTATTAATCTTCATTCATTATTATTTTTAACCATTTATATTTCTTTAAAAGAGGTAATTCAGTATTTCATAAATGTATTTACATTCTACACATCATAAAAATATATTCGTAGATTATAAAATATTCGTTTTTTTCTTAAAACGACAACACATGTTCGATACCCATGAAACTAATTGAAGTACGGCAACTGCTGCTATATATATAAAGGTCCCACTTTAGCGTAGCCGACCTGAACGAAAAGTTTATAATGCCAATAAATAAAATAGCTCTGGGCCAATTTAAATTATAACCCTAATTAAATTTAAAACAATAGACTCTGATAGTAATGGATTACGCTTTTAGACCAACAAATATCTAACTTCCACCTGCTGTAAGACAAAACTAATAAATATTAAGATCTCGCTAGTAATTCGTTCGGAATAGTTCTAGTATTTTATTTTAACAATAATTGATTTTGTTTTATTTTGTTGGTATGTCAATTGTAGAGATATATAAGTAATCACAACCGATGGTCAAAGAAAAAGTTTGTGTAAACCTATAAAACCACTAGATAAGTTGGTAGGTCTGTAAATTTTTTTCGACGCCCCGAGATCTTAAATATTAATAACTCGAATACGTGGTACTGCAAAAGAACATATTTTGGAAAAATAGCATCGTGACAAGAGACTTAAATATTGAAGAACGTGGTAAAAGCATTTGACAATTTATGTTGATGAAAATGATTATGCTTTTGTATACATACTAAAGGCACTGTATTTTAAGGTAAAACTAAATTGCGTGTTCCATAAAGCGTATATTTTGAAAGTATGGAAAAATAAGGACATAAAGTAGATAGTAACAAAGAAGTTTTAAAAGTAAAATGTTTTATTTATTTAAACTAAATATTCAAATATTTATACTATACGCATTTGGCATATAAATTCACAGTAAATAACTTTTTCTGTTTATTTTACCGAATTTTTAGTTTGCATATTATTTCAAATAAGATAATATATATAAATGTTTTTTTGGAAACTTAAATTTGATCATTATTATTTTAAATATGAAATTAAATAACAATTAATGCACAATAAATAAGAATTAAAAATAATTACTCCGATATTAATAAATAATATTAGTGCAGTATGTTTTACGGCTTTTTTGAAACGTTTATAACATTAAATGTGAATTTGAGATCATGAACAATGATAACGGTTGACACGTATAATATAAATTGATAATTAGACGGTAGTTTAATTAAATTTATCCTGAGTTGTTGCGTGTTTAACACATATACGGTTTCAAATTCCAACTGTAAACAATTTACAGTAACCAACTTTGATAATATATTGAAATGCGATATAGTAAATAGTCTTTAGTAATTAAAAGTGAATTAATTGACTTTGATTGTTATTTATTTTCTACAAAAAAAATAATTTTTTCGTTATTAAACGATGATGTTCTTTAACTAAAGTATTAAACTCAGTAAAAATGTACTAAGATACGTTAATGTCAACATAAAAACTATAGATATTATTTTTCCCGCTAAAACTCTCCGTGATTCATCGAACTCATTTTGCTTTTAGTGATTTAACGAGTTTAGCTTTATCAAGTCCATTTGATGTACAATATAAAATATGTATGGGACCTATATATTATAACCACATAATAAAAGGTAATGCGTTTAAGTTCCTACGACACTCATTGTTTAAAAAAAGTTTTGAAAATATATATACCTATATAACATATATTATATTAATAATAATATAAAATAATGATTAAAACAAATATTATGTGTTTCACTATTTTGTTTAAGATTTCACATTTTTTAATACAAAAAGATACATCTTAAATTTTATAATGCAAAATGAATGTCTTCAACGAATCCCTTTGTATTATATGCATATTTGAATTGAAATCAAAACACAGTTTGGCGCAGTATTGTGATTTAACTAGAAATCAGAATGCATAATATATGATTTATATTATTATAATATGTACATAGATAATAAGTGCACTCATCTTGCTTGGAATTAACAAATAACATATGCCTAAAGACTACATTAGAAGGGTTACTAATAAATTTACTAGTAGTGTAAGCAGATAAAGTGACAGCGCATACACAATGCATGAGAAATAACTATTTCCTTTTAAAGAAAATGAAAACCAGTATACGCACAAATATAAAAATAAACCTATGCTAAATATAATATAGGTATACCCTATTTGATAATTCAATATTATTATAATATCATATTATGTACAATAAAGTTAAAATAAATCTGACAAAACACACATTTATATACGATTCGAAATGTTTATTTTAATTGTAACTGAATATTAAACTAAATTCAATCGTTAAAATATTATAAAGGAATCGGCTTAAAACTTAATAAATAATAATAATGTATTTTTTATTATTATTATGACACGGGACATCTTATTATTGACCACAGAGGAAGTTAAAATATTATAAATCATATTGGTGTCTTAGAAAGTAAAACAGTAAACAAGATTTAATTAAATTTAATTGAAATGATTAATCATTTCACTGTGGTATAATATAATAAATAATAGTAAAATAGTTTTTTGTTTTTTCACAGTTAAAATGAAGTAACTTGTTTTGTACTCAACCGAAACTCACAGTTTCCCGTAAAACTTTCGTGACAAAACTTTTCTCTCTATCTCGTTAAACGTTTGTCAAAACTTTTGAGGAAGCGAATTCAAAAGTCCCGGACGTAATTATCACTTTGGGGTTTTTACTTTTATAAAATTATTTCGAATCTCAGAATTTGTTACGTGTGAAGAATCCGCGGAATTACATAGTTTAAATGCACTTTATTTTAAACGTTTTTAGTAAATATTTACCTAATATTTCAAAAAATTATACTTATACTATTTCAAATTTGTAATTATTTTGTAAAAATCGTTGAATAATTGTTTGATCTGCGTTTTTATCTCAATACAATAAATTTAAATCTTTCATAATCGCCACATTCTATAGACAAATGTGATTTAGCACCGTACGGTTTATCAGTATATGACTCATTTATTTGTAAAAAAAACATTGAAGTTCAAAGCATATTTTTAAATATGATAATGAATTAGAAATAGTTCAACATGTAGGTACTACAAAACCGAATGTTGGTAAGATAATTACATAATTCAAAAAACTAAGTTCCTAATTTACTATTAATTCTTTAATAAATTTAATAATATTTTTTTTTATTAGAGTTTTTCAATCGTGTAGTTTAGTTAGTTTATAGTCGATCGTGTGGGTCTTAATCATGTTTATCAAATAATTAAAAATATATTCATAGTAATAAGTATTGATAATTACAAGTGCAAGCAAAGAAAAATAAATATAAACTTTATGCAAATACCCAGAATATTTGGTAAACATATTTACTTAATGTACATCACGAAAAATATGATATTTACATTGATCTAATAATAATTACTCGCAAACGTGCATACATTTTTATCAGAGAAAACAACATTTCAGTTCGCGTGAGGTAATATACCATGTCTAAAAAATAAATATAAGTCTAATTTATGCAGCAGGGTTATGTTACAGGGGGAAAATCATTTGAGAGTGATATTATTAAAAACGGCTAGGTAGAAAAATAGTGTTTATAACGACTTTACGGTATAATTATTATATCAATCACAACGAAGATAATAATTATTCATATCACAGTATAAAAATAATTAACGATATACTCTATAATATTACTAATTGAAAATTCACTGAATTTCGCAAGTGTTTTGGTAATGTAGGTTAGTGATAAGCGATACTGTATTTATTACCGTACCTAAAATGGTATTAAAAATAAAGTCAATCTTAAAACGATACTGTTGTTGCAACATGGTCTAAGATTGCAT
This sequence comes from Aphis gossypii, assembly GCF_020184175.1. Taxonomy (NCBI): domain Eukaryota; kingdom Metazoa; phylum Arthropoda; class Insecta; order Hemiptera; family Aphididae; genus Aphis; species Aphis gossypii. Next base: position 75,376,236 of record NC_065530.1, read on the forward strand.
CCTGTTCTTTTATACATAAAAGTATTTTTTTTTTTTTTTTTTTGACAATGAGAGATTACGGTTTTATTACCAAACACCCGTTTATATGCATTAGCCAGAGTGTTGTTTTTTTCACAATGAACACGTTCGATATCATCATCTCTGTAATGTGTACACTTAATAATATATAGTGCAGCGTAACTACGTATTTGATTCACAAGTTTGATACGATTGAATCAATAGCATAATATAGATGTATTTTTAGATTAAAAAACAATTTTTTAGTTTAATCAAACTTTAATATTTTAGAAAGTTGTACTTGATATTCGGTCATACATAACCAAAACTACTATTGGAAGTTTGTAATAGGTAAAAATACAAATTTGAAAAAAAAAAATTGTAGTGTTTACTAGAATTTTAACATTTGCAATATCATTAAATTTTACAAGTATTTAAAAACGTTATTTCAAAATTGCATGTAATGTAAATCAAATACAACTGCCGATGAAGAACTATGATTTTAGTGTCAAACGAAAGTCAAGCGCTAGTAATTACAATAAAATACTAGAAAGGATTAGGCACACAAATTGGGGAGAAAGGGGTAGTGATCGATAAAATTTATGATTGAGATATTATGAAATGAGTGATTTTTTTCTTCGGTATAAAAAACAAATACAGATGAACCGTTAAAATATAGTAGAACGTATATTAAATGTGTAAAAAACTGTCTATAAACGCACTTTTCTTAGTATAACCTTACATGAAACATTAAACTCAGTTAAATTAAAACATAACAATGTAAGTATCATGAATAAAAATTACCATCACTCTGAAAATGTCCGTTTTGCATTAATTACGTATTTCTTTTGAGTTACGATGTTAATGTAGTTAATAACATGAAGGGAGCATTTCTCGCCACGTCATCTTCCACACGTCCTTATCCATTGTAGATACCCTCCCAAAATAATCAACTCATTAGTAGCAAGTCATTAGTAATAATCAAAAAGAGTAGAATACAAAAAAACGCTCTTTTAGACTTGAAAAAAAATATCGATCGGCATAAGAGTTCAGTGACACACATATTTTCACTGTAGCTAGGAGCTTAAAGAACCTTCGAAGTTGATGAGTTTAAAAATTGGAGTGTCTATCAGCTCTACGTTGTAATTATATTACCCCAAACGCCGCATTAGGAATTAAATTTAAAGTAAAGTGTGCGTACGCTTACAGAAGCATAACAGAAAATAGAAATAATTCTGGTAGATATCTTCTATTCCCCTAAACCACAGTGTTGCAACAATTTTTTAAATTTAACTATCGTATTTGCAGTCAATAAAAAAAATGATGTAATCATTTTATAATAGAATTTTTTAGTGGTACAGCTAGCAAAGATAAAAACGATGATTACGTCTCTCAGATATACCAGTTGATCCATTTAATAAAAGACATGTATTATTTCAAAAACATTAATTTTAAATAATTTCAAGTTATTTAAAAATATATTTTAACTTTTTTTTAATATTTTTTTTTATTATCAACGTACCTATATTTTTAATTATTTTTTCAAAATATTTCTGTACATATAAAATTAAAAACCAAAAATCGTATGAATTATAAGCATTTAAAGTTTCTTATGAGCGGATTGAATTGTATACAGGGATCGTAACCCACAAAATATTTACCTATTACTCAGTTTTTCTAAAAATTAAATATTTCCGCTCAACTACTAAACTACTTGTTAGAATTTTTATAAATCAAAATACTTTGAATAATATTATATATTTGAAATTAAAAAATGTAAGTTGTCGTTCAAAGGAAAAAAATATTTTACAAATATATTGTAACAGCTTAAAAACATAGTTTAATACAAGTATTTTAAAAAAGTTAGGGCTTCTGAAACAATGAGTGTCTTACATTAAATAAATCACCCGATATACTTTTAAAATTGAGGACAAACTAAAAGTGCACTATTTTACACATGATCAACTTAACATAATTTTACAAACAAAATACGAATTTTTATTCTTGCGGACGTTAAACATTTAATGTTATCGACATTGATGTAAATAACAATCTATTGTTTTTTTTTTGTTTTTGTTTTATAGAGCATTTTTATTTTAAATTATAAATAATTTACAATAGCCGTATGTAATGAAGTAACTCATTAGAACACTGTATTACTCATAACTTACTCGTATATTTTTTGAAGAAGCCCATTTCAAATATTTTAAAACAGAAACGTAATATTTATCCCACTTTAAAGTACATCTCAATGTTCTAAACAGTATTGTACACAATTAACAACAGTTAGTGGTCTATGGGTTGAAAAGTAAGTGTGACAATTCAACTGCCATGTAGTCAAATAGGAATGTATTTAAAAAAAAAGTAGGTCAACACATTTCGGTGGTGGATGTTTGTCCATCGTCTCTTGGTCCTCGGACAGGATAGTGTAATTTTACTGTAAGTATTCGATTTGAATGTAATATGATTACATTCGATAAAAAATGATTCTGAGCGGACGAGGGGATCTTTTTTATTTAATTTCATTCATTTCTATGGTGATAAACAAAGCCGTAATTATTTTATATTAGCTAAATAATCGTGAATTTGTACATTTTTTTTCCTTTAATAGCTTTTATTTCGAGTATCATTTCGAAAATTGAAAAATGACTTCTTTAAAGTACCAGCTCAAGAACATTACCTTTCGGAAAATATACTACACTTGTACTTTTGAGCAAATTTAAGGGGAGAAAAAGAGTTTACAGAATAAAAAAGGAAATAAACATCATTGTAAAAAAAATACATTCCTCGCTTCGCTCAGAATCTAAAAATTGAATTTTTCTACGGCGTGGGAAGCGAGTTAAGTAAATGAATATAATACGATTAGCGATAGTGTGCGGAAATAGTGTATCTATTTCCCGGGGATGTTAAGAAAAAAAACGCAATTTCTAAAATTTGAAATATAATTTTATTTTACCTGATGTTGGCATGACAACAATACAATATATAATGTAATATTAATTCAGCAAGGAATGTACGCAAAAGAAGTCGTTAAATCTTTTTTTTTATTTATTTATTTGAAAACTGATTTGTTTGCTTCAGAACTTTCAAATCACTTAGCCGTGAAGATATTTTTTCTGGCTGGGGGAGGTGGTGGATAGCATTAGCATTATTTCCGTTTAAACCACATCGTCTATTCTACAAATCATACATACAATATAGCAAAAATTATTAGTACAATATATTTAAAAAGGTCAGGTGGTATACAGGATAAGCCCACTGCCACGGTCTACAGCTGATATCAGTTTGACAAAGAGCTTTGCATACCGGCCCGAGTCTGTCGCCTTCAAAGTCTCGTACTAACGTTCTTATATACCGAGCTAGCCATAGTACACCACCCTCGAATCTCGCACAGAATCTACCGTGATGTTCATCCCCCCATTGTACAATCAGAGGTGAGTTGAAGAAACTTGGTTGGTGGCACCTCTTACAGCGTTCTGATAGCGATAGGATCCAGCTTAGTATTATCTGATTTTCCGTGACATATCTCGCACACTATTCATCCTTCTTGACGGACAAGACATCTTCTAACGACTTGTAAATCACTCTGTAGGATTCTTCTGCCTCTCGTAAAGATAATCATCTTGGTCATAACATCAGTGAAAAGGTCAAAAAAATCAATTCACAGAGCATTTCCGGCATATTACCGTGATCAGAGCGTATTCGGAGCGCACAAATACGTTAACCCCGATTGCGTAACATCTCGGGTATTGGTCGTATACTGTAAAAGAAATTATGACTTGAAATTTTCCCGTCATATTATCATGTTTATAAATACGACGGTACATAACGATGACGATGATGACGATAATGATAATAAGAATGACAATATATTGGAAAGATTCACCACCGCAAACAAACACCACACAAATATCTATAAAATCATTTATCGAATGTGCCGTATGTAATATTATTATAATAATATTATATGATAAATGCATTATGGGTTTTTATTACATCATCAAAAATATTATCATTATTATGATATCGGTATGATATTATCACCAAGAATAGGGGCGAACGTAATGCAAACGTGCATAATTCATTTTTATCGGCTGCTAAAACTGAATGGGTTTCTCAACTTACACGACGGGTGCGTCAATATTACTTAGGTACGCAAAAAGCTGTTTCAACGATACGCTTTCACGGCTCTTCAAAAAAAAAAAAATAATAATAAAATAAACATATAATATTATTATACTGCTTATGCTGCGATGTCAATGACAATAATAATATTCCTCCACATGTGAATAGTTAGCGGGATAATCATTAATATCAATTTAGTCACGCATGCTTACGCCGTGATCGATACTGATGTCTGACGATGACGATGATGATGATGATGATGATGATAATAATAATAATAATCGCATTTCAAATTCGTTGCATCGTCGTCGTCGATCAAACGAGGGGAACGGATATGAAATAGATAACACGCACAGATCTTCCACATACAAACATTATTATCAATTTATATTATATAAGTATATTCCTAAAGGATATTATTTCATCGTTTTTGTCTACTTATACGTTGTGAATGGAATTTTAGTGATAACTTTAAAATAATACAAAAAATCATTCTATACAAATATTAATTTAACAAAAGTAAATACTTTGGTCTTGAAGTAAAATTTGATTCCAAACTTTCTTTTAACTAACACATAAAGTACCTAGGTATATCAGAAATAAAGATTCTACAAAATTAGAATTTTTTAAATGTACTTGTCATAATTTAAGAGATTAACCTGCATTGAAAATTTTATAATACTCATTAGTTGATTCTCATTTTTATTATATAGTTCTTACTTGTCATCCGTGTTTGGTAAACAAACTTAAAATATGAAAAAAAAATCCAAAACAGATTTGTTAGATTTTTTCAATATTAAACGTAGTAGACATACAATTTTTCATTCTTCCTATGACAATACAATACTTTTTTTTAAAAACATCCTAGAACAAGAATTTATGCAAATTAAATAAAACATTTTGTATAAAATACTGTTAATACTAAATTATGGTATTTATTTTAAAAACCATATAATAAACGTATATGTAAAAACGGTTTTATTTGTTATACGCTATTCATCGTACTTATTATAAATATGATTATTTTATTCGCATAACATGTTATGTGTACAATATGAGTTATTTATACATCATTTTAAATGTATACCTATTTAAAAAATGAATAATCTTCATTTTTTTGTAGCCTAATACAACAAGAAATCCAAGTACTTCTGTTGCTTACCAAGAAAATAAACCTTGAGAAAATGTTTTATACACCAAAACCATTATTTTTATTGTTTTTTATGATGTATGTGTTATCAAACGAATTTCTAAAAAACATACCATCGTTTGTCGGAACACGTGTAGTCAATAATGGTTTTATACCAACTTTTAAAATTTATAGGAATATGTATCGTTTATTTGGTAGCATGTAGCCAACTGTTCACAACAGTATATACCTAGAACTTTGTTTTTCCGAATGAACAACAGGTTCAAATTTTGATCACCAGCGAATCCTGCAGCTCAATAATTACTTGAAAATTCCGTATCATTATAAATTTATAATGAATCTAGTAAAAATATTGACGTTTAATATTCATTATCTATAAATATTGATAGGTACCGATGTAAATTTCAGTACGTTTAATACTGTAATGGTGAAATACCACGCGAATAAATTGATCTGAATACTTGCGGTGCGTTTATTTTACGACGATATTATTTTTTATTTATTTAAGTCAGTAAAAAAAATTGACATCCCTCACGAATTGCATTTATGGCCTCGTTGCGTTTTTAGATTTACTTTTATGTGAAACTACCACGAGCAAAGTGACTATTATTTTATTGGGTATTCGATTTATATATATATATAGTTTTACTTGATGGAATGTATTTTTTTTGAGGTATTGACATGCCTTATAATCGAAAATGGGTTAAACGCAATTACAAAAATGATTATATGACTATCGACTGATTATTTTTTACCAACCAGGAAATAAATACCACCGAGCGTATAATTAAAATTCCCTTGAAAAGCCGTCGTTTAACCGCAACCATATAACTGATAAACTGATTAACTAATCATATCCAAAAAAAAGTTTAATAGACGGTTCACATTTATTTTTTTCAATAATTACTTACAATGAATTTAGCTGTTAATAATTGATGTACGTATTAAAAGTAGCATTTACCAAGCATACAATATTTTACTTTTTCGAGTTACACTAATCAGAACATGTTTTACTCAGCAATAAATTGTAAAGCAATGCAAAATAATAAAATATCGGGATTAAGAAACGAATTAATACGGAAATAAATACGGATTGCTAACACGAGATTAACAAGAGTGACACAATATAAATAAAATGTGTTTCGTTAAATTGAAGATTAAATAAATTTACAAATTAAAATTAACACGTTTGACTATATTATGGTACCTACTTTGTGTTGTTAATAAGTCATAAATAAAAAAAACGTGTCCGTTATTGATGATCAGTTTAAAACATATAAATATTATCCAATATAACACCATAATAACATCATAGATGTAAAGTCGGTTTTAATTTTACAAAATTTATTTTATAATCAATAAAAAAAAACGTCATAAACATTATGTACTTTCAGTGTAGGATTTGATAGGTTGATATTTGTCAAATGTTAAAATACTGTGACATTTGTTACTTGCTCACAATAGTCTACATGTTAGTACAGTCTACAGACTGTATGTGTTAGTCTACAGACTTTGTGCTACAACACATATTTACATTTGGATTAAAAGGGTTCTGCTCACCTGTGATTTTTCAATAACAAAAAATAAACTTTTTTGAAAAAGAAAAATTCTGAGATCACTGCAGTTACAGTAAACATATAACTGGCCAATCATAAGTTTACTGCACGTGAGCACCTGCAGCGTTATTTCAATCACGAAATGCACAATTATGATAACTTTTTAAAAATTAATATTATTTAACATATTCCATCACAAATAATGAATCGGGTTTAACCGTATATGTGTTCGGCAAAAAGTACAGAATATATAGCGTGCATTGGATTATTGTTAATTATTCTAAGTTTATAAATGTTCTCTTCAATATCAACGTCTACACTGTAAATTCTACAGTATTATAATATTATGGTTGTATAAAAATTCAAATTCGAAAATTCGAAAGATCACATGCAAAATGGAATTTTGACAATTACTTCTTATTAACCCTAAAACCAAAATTTGTGTAGACGCATAATCTATAACTATCCATTATTTTTTTTTTTATATTGCATAAAATATTCTAAATTTTGTTGTATAAGCTTGTTGCTTTATAATATAACTTTATGTTATGCGTTGTAAACCTTATTCCACTGAAACATACATTGGACGCCGTTTTCTGTATAATATTATTGTAAGTGTATGCAAGTTTAATTTAAGTCATTTATTTATTAATTAATTCAATTTATTTAAGCTATACAACCATTAGTTTGTCTATAATATAGTATAATTCCTAATTATTGTGATTCCTAGTCTCAGCACTTAAATATTTACTAGTTGGAAGCCTACCAATTTCACTGATCTTTCCACAAACGCTTTGAATATCATATAGGTTGCACTCAGAAGCTTTACTAACGCATTCTGAGTATCATATATAATACGCAATGCGAAATTGGCAAGTTTAAGTAAAATTTGAAAAGCAATAATGATCAGGTTTGACGTGAACCATATATGATATACAAGATAGTAAACTTATAAGCTTATGAGCTTACATGTAAAATATCCAATTAATTTTTAAAAATCTCCATTTAAAAACTAATTATTTTAACTATAACGATTCAAATAAAAATAAATTCAGATATTTAACTGAAAAATAATATGACATATAACTTTATAATTAATAAAAGAATATGTATAGAGGTACCTATTAATTTTTTTCGTAAAACCTGAATGATTCTTTAATTAAAAATAAGTAAATAGAATAAAATATCTGAAAAACAATTTTTCATAAAAAAAAAAAAAAATTGATTTACCTTAATGTGTCCATTTATCAGTGATATAATAACGCATTCAAATATTAAAACTCAGATTTCTATAAATAATACAGAAGTTGATTTTATAACCTTTAGATACATAATAGTATAATACGAGTACAATGGGTACGTACCTAAATTTTAGTGTAACTTTTAGATATGAAATTTCATTCAATTAACTGTATTGGTTTTTATTTCGATTTAAATAGCACACAGTGATTAAACGTCTAATGAGTATGATTTATTATTTAATTCGTGATATTACTGTTTCTATTTTATTAAATCGTATTTAAATTATAAAAATACACAACTCGGATACATTTGTTACCAACGATTCCACCTGTTTGGTTTTCACATGAAGTATTAATGTATTAAATATCAGAAGCGTAACACTTGTCAGATCTGCGTTTTAGTAAATTATTGATATTAAAATCAATTAAAACGTATTAGATTGCGAAGTAAACGATAGATGACAACGTAATGTTATAATAGTTATAATATGATCGTTTAAATAATAATTGTGATAAATTTAAATTCATAGGAAATCAAGGTCAAAAATTGCAATCGTCATCAATACCTAGCGATATAATTTTCAATACCAAAGAGAGAATTTAAAAATATAATATATGGGCAACATGAAACTTTAATTATTTATAATTGTTATTGAGAAAGGACGGTTTTCATATTTATATGCAAAATAAATTTGTTTTCACTACAAAAAAAAAATAGCATTTTAAAGACGACAATATCTATGATAATATATACGACAATTATAAAGCAATATCTAAGATTAGAGCATATATCAATTCCGTCGAAATTATCTTTTTAAATACAATTACGCAAATTTCCAGTGGAATCAATAAATGGCGAAATCGACATAATAAACAAAAAATGTCCAGTAGAATCAATATAGACGGCAGAATTGACATTAAAACGAAGGAATCGATACAATGCCCAAAAACCTTATAATAACATTAAGTACGATTACTTAACTACATAGAACAATGAGTTAGTATATTGAACATTTAAGAGAAACATATCTAAATACATAAATTCATATTGTTAAATACTTAGTGGTGCATATTAATGCACGTTCTGAGATCCTACACATAAATTTGTATTCATCGAATTGGAAATCTCCGTAATATAATATAATTTAATGTATAACGACGGCATAGTTTAATTTTACTTAAAATTATACCTAGTACGAGAAAAGTTTTTCTTTCATTATTTAATGTAATAAGTAAGTACATGCGATAATGTTTTAAAGCATTATTATAATCACGTATACGTTTACTGTTTAAATAGCATTATAATTTCTTATAATTAGTTAAAGAAACGTCACTAAAACCTAAGTACAGTGAAACTTCCATTTAATTAAGTCGCAAGGGAAACAAAAAAATATTGTATTATTATTGGGAAATTCGTTAAATAGAATTACATAATTTTAATATTTAAGTACATAGTTATATATTTCATACCTGTTCTATATTGTATTAAAAATAAACATCAAATATCGTATTATGTATGCATACTATTATTTTTTTAGTTTTTAATTTAAGAACAGCTTTATCGTCTTCTTCAAGTACCTACACACTTTCATTTGTTTTCTATTTCCGATAAAAGAAGATTCTCGCACTTGCTTCATTACGTTTTCAAGAGAACTTGTAGGAATATCATATTTTTGGTAATATCTGTTTTTAATACCTTTTATTGACTTCACTTGAAATTTATAATTTATTTACATTTGATAAACATTTACGTTTCGATATTTTTTTTTTTGTACGTAAAGAGAATACACTTACCTTAATATTGAAACTGCAACACGTATCACTGCAGTAAAATTAACCACATTACCTACCAATGTTTTATCTTTATCAGGTACATTAAAATTTTAGGTATTCTAGAACAAAATTTATATCAATATTTTATAGTGACAACATTTAAAAAAACATGTTTGTTATTGAATAGTTTAAAGTAACATCAAATACGTTACACAGAGAGAAATTTACGTATTATTAACAATGAAGGTTATGGTTCTCAAAAATAATTTACTAACAGAAAATTACATTAAATGAAAGATTGTTACATGGAAGTTTCTCAGTATATTTATTTTATATAAGTCATAAAAGATAATTTTGTATCAATAGACTATTTTCATTTATCACAAGAAAATAAAATTACATGATATTTTATTTTATTTTATTTACAAGATACATTCTAATAATTTAATAGCAGTTATTTACACACCAATTTATAATCTTCAATAATTTAATGTGATTCTAAACATCCGACTTTTATGACTTTTGCTCTTCAAAATGTTTCGTTGTATACTATATTATAAATAAACATTAACTTATTATTGTTACGCATAATCTATAAGTAGTTTAATGTGCATAATCTATATTTGTATTGCCATATTATGAAATAAGTATTTATTTTTTTTTTTTTTTTTGTAAAAATCGGTTCAATATTTCTATTTTATAATATTTATATTTAATGTAATTATATTTTATAATATGAGATAATGTTTAAAAAATTATTGTATTTTTATAGTAAAATATAATAAGCAAAGTCATAAAAGACTCCTATAATGAAAAAATTTAATATTTATTATTTACATAAATATTAACTTTAATTTTATCAACATTTCGATTTCCTATACATCTGATTGACTGAACAATTTTAGAAACTATTATTTTTCCTTTTTATTAAATTTAACATTTAACAAAATTAATAACCAAGACAAATAAAATTTGAAGACTATTTATAGTTAAAATAATTGACGTCATAAATATCTGATATCGAATAACATTATGAGATGTTTAGATATTGGTTTTATTTAATATTTTTAAAACCATTAATAATTATATTTACTTTTTAGCATCTAATTATTTTATAAAAAATATTCTTAGACAACAAATGTCAATATTTTATTAGTTGAATATAGTTTAAAAAATATCTAGACTATCGCGTGACTGTAAAACGACAGATTGTTCGTGAGACATAAACAAATTTGCTTGATGATTCCAAGAACTAGCAATTTAATTTCCATTCCTCAAATTAATAAAAGAAATGAAATGTAGTTTGAAAACTAAGAAACTTGCGTTTCTAATATAATTTTATTTTATATATCTTACAAGGTATACAGGAAAATAATAAAGATACGCGGTATTTATAGTATAAAATAAATATCATAAAAAATATAAAACCTAAAATTATGATATTAACTAGAAATCAAATTGTAATAAATAATAATAATTTATCTTAAAAATCAATTTATAAGTAGAATCTATTCCATTCACACATCTGTTAAGAATCGTTTTAATTTAATTTTTTTGTTATAATATTAATCATAAATATGTTAATTTTAAGATTAAAAATATTTAACAATGCATCTGTTACTTATTAAAGAAAAAAATGTATTTACTTTTGTGCAGCATTTAAGGTCTTTGATAGCCCAACAATAATTATGCTACAAACTAGATAATATGGAAAAATTAAATCCAATTCAACTAGACATCTAAAATAATATTGCTATAGCTTCCAGTAAATTTACAGATTGATAACCTAAAGAAACGTTGACTACACCTATCAATGCAAATATAAATAATCCTCCGTCATATGGTTGATCTCAGATCTCAAAAAAAAATTTAGAAGAATTTTTCAACTTTTGATGAACGAAAATTACCAAAAAACAATTTTTCTTTAGACTTACACAATACGAGTCAGTGTTGAAGTTTCCACTGAATAATATTTCTTTGGAGTCAAAAAATTTCCTGAACTATCTACCAATCTTGGACAAATTGGAAAGAAAATCATAAATATATTTTTAAGGATAAAATTTAAAATTTTTTAGTTTTTTCTGATAGTTTCTCTAATCTATTATAGATGACTGACATAGATAACTTCTATAGGAATTTCAATCTGCGATTGATTGTCTGAAATCAATAAATTATGTCTAACCCAGATTTGTATAAAGAACTGATTAACTTCCTTAAAGGCTAAAAGGTTAAATTCTACACCTATAATTAATTCAGCTGGAAGAAAACAAACCAAAGAAGCCTATCATTGCCTCTCACCAACATTTTATCCTTTACAATACCTTGTTCTTCGGTCTTCCATTAGTTTTCTATGATTACCATAAATAAATCGAATTATATTATTATATTTTTAAATTAAAATAATCTGATAATAGTAAAATGAACGAGTTTTATGTAACTGAAAAATTAATAACTATATATAATATAGGTACCTATATATATTAGTAATGTGCATGATAATACAGTATACAGGGACAGCTGTGGTATAAATCATTTTTTTAAATCAGTTAATCCAATATTACATTCGTGTTTATTATTGAATACATAATTTAATTTTGATAAATTATTATTAATTATTTTTTTTATATATATATATATATAGCTATAACGCATTATGTAAAAGTAATGCTTTGTCAAAAAAATGTAAAAAGCTACCTACTTAACTCAAAAAAAAAAACAATCGTTGCTAATTTAAACATTATTCCTCCGATTAAATTTATTGTAAAATCTGTCACACGCTTATTCGCATAAATATATTAAATACCGCTTAAAAAAATTCAATTCGCATAAATCCAGCTATATTTTAATGAATGAAATCGTAAAAAAAAGGTTGCTAAACTCGCAAATTACCTAAATAAAAACGCAAACTATTTTCTCGTTATTATTAAAAAATTATAAACTCTTATAATATAAAAACTGTATGGTGTTAGAAGTGAAAACTGAAATCATTATAAGACAATCAACTAATGCTCAAATTTTCTGCGTAAAATTGTTAGCTGTGGTTGTGAAGGGTGAAGGGAGTAGATTAAAGATACATGCATCATTTATTTCACAAGTCATTTATTTCATTCCTCTATTTTAATTAATCAAGAAACGGAAAGACGATGCACCCTGTTCTTACTTTCACTTTAGTCTGAATATTTAGCTGTAGTTTTGCGTTTTACATTAATTAACAAACAAATTTTATGTTCCAACTATATTTTCAAAAAAAAAAAAAATAATAATAAATAAATAAATGTTAATAAAAAATATATAAACGCAAAAAACATTGTCATAACTAATAATATATATTATTTATTTATGATACAGTTTAAAACTTGTAAATATTAATTTTACCACCACTTCAATCTGTCATAGCAATCATTTCAAAATTCTCAAAAACAATTTTTAAAGTAGGTATGTGTTACAATTTCATAAATTACTACTAAACTCAATTACCCGGTTATCTTTTATTAATCATAGGTACACTTATTAGATTTTTGTTTGTGCATATTCCGTGCGTAAAACGTGCTTTGCAAGTCTGAAGTCACGGCACAAAATAGTAAAACCATTCGGACCGCAACGACGGCATCTCTGCAGTCCTGCGCCGACTCCGATTAGTAAACGGCGACACACGAACGTATATGACCATAATCAATATCAATAGGAAAACGATTCTAATACTTTATGTATAACGAGCTTACAGTATAATATTATGATACCCATCATGACCGGGTAATGGTCTAGAGGTTATGGTCGCATAGTGATAATTTAATTATCACAGTGGGGTCCTTACGTCGAACCGTATCGGGTCGAATCTAAAGCCTAACAACACAATCGGCGAACAGACAAATTTCATACTTCAATCATTTTCTCGACGTAAGGATTAGAAATTTAAATTTCACCCGTATAAAATGTTATACGAGATGGTTTATTCCTCATACTTTATTTATAACTTTAGATATATTGCTCACGGGGGCTCAACGATTATCTGCTGGCTTACAGTATCTAGGAGGAGGAATATTATTATGATCGATCGCCACTCTTCACCGCACCAAACATATTATATTTCCTGCTTAATCATTTCGCAGTCAATTATATTGAACTCGACAAAATCTAATATTGCTGTATACTATATGTTGCATATTATACACGTTAAGGTGACTCTGCTTCAACAATTTTACAGATCCGTACAATTGTGTAATGAAAATAAAATATTATTATATCAAGATAAAACGCCTGTAAGACACGCACGACGTTATTTTAACCTAAAAAAACATTTGAATTCCATACCATTCAAAGCGTATTGTGTGTAAATATTTATTCGTTTTTAGAGAGGAAATAATAGAGAATATTTTTAGTCTACCCTACTTTAAAGTAGGAAAAAAATACACTTAGGTACCTACGGATAATCTAACGGACGTGGTTTTTTTTCGTGATGAATTTTCGTCGTCATAAAAAAAGCTATACAAAAAGAAAAATCCTCGTTTAACGTATCACTTATACGGTACTCAGAGTATAATATAGACTGCAGTATAATATCAACTTGCCATTATTTGATTATACAGCCTCATATAAAGTATTTTAAACATAGGTACATACTATTATACAAAATGTTTTCAATTGATGCAATAAAATAACATAATTTATTATAAATACCTGTTTATTATAATATAGTAAGTACAAAAAAATGAATAATAAATCCTGATCATCTTAGGATTTAAAAGTGAAAAATAATTATAATATTTATTACACGCAATGAAATAATTTGTTGAATATTGTTAAATCATTTTATTGTTTATATTATTGATTTTATTATTAAATCAAATGCATAAAATGTCACTACAATAATATATTGTGTTTTTAACTTAAGGTAAGTAAACACATTGTTTTTATATACGACACTAACATTTACTATGTTAAAATAAACTCGTTTTTATCCAAAAATAAAAATTTACGCTTAAACGGTTTAATAAACAACAAAAATGTAGTTTTCATAATGCGAAAACCTCACCGATAAAGTTGGTGTGTATGTACATTGAAGGTAGGTGGTTATTTTTTTTGTCTGTCAGACGAACCTTCGATTAGAATCTAAAAGTTTAAAATATTTTTGTTCACGCGAAAAAAAAATATTATAATAATAATAACAATATCATTCAGTATTGTTGGGTACATAAAACGAGATAAAAATATAATATTTTGGTTAATGTGCGCATTAGTGTGTGTGTGCGTGTGTATGTGTGTGAATGCAAATGCGTTAAATATCACTCAGAAATAGTTTAATCTTACGCCCATTATAGTCAGTGTACCATTTCCGCGTATAGGTAATATTATAATAATGTTAATATATTGAAAGTTAGTTATCGATCGTCGATCACGTACGTTGTACAAATACGTAATATACAATTTATTATATGATACGTACCTTTACCGACAGGCTCTCCAAAACTTATCAACGGGGCAATCTTTGATTTACTTAAAGCTTTTGAATTCTAACAATACCAGTGCACCATCTACACGTGAAAACGTTTAAACTCCATTCACAACCAATATTGATGTCGTTATTTTTTATTCGTTTGCACCCTCAATTATAATACATGCTGAGTATAATAAGTAGATAGTCCTTATTAATAGTGCTAACACTGTTAAATGTACACTTATGACTCATATTATTACTATAACAATGACGTACCTTTATATATATATATTATATGTATATTGTATATTTACTATATATAACTTAACTGTTAACTGTTTACATATTAATATATTATACACTTGCACGACACGATAAAAAAATTAATTACGTTTTATTACGTTTAATGCGCAGTGTCAATTTTTAATTCGTTTATTTTCTATGATATTATGTTCAAAAAATATTCATTAACGTCAATTGACGTCCTTGCTAATTTAGTACAAAAACTTAAGACGTAAATTGACATCTTTATTATTTTAATATAAATATCATAAACGTCAAATGACGTATTTTACTTAAAGTAAAATACTAATATTTTTATAAAAACAATTCATTCTCTAAATAATTAACAAAAAATTATATTCACTCATTAACGGGTTAATTCCAATTACTTAATCGGAATAATATATTTTATTAAATTGAAATTCTGTATAATTTTAAATAGAATATTTAAGCTCGATATAGAATAAACAATACGTACATTTATAATAAGGTTCGGTATGATTATAGATTTTGTATGAAGTGAGAGATGTATTAGTTTTACAGTAATTATTTGTTTTTAGTTGTATGATTAAAGACATTTTTTATAGAAGCAAAAATATCAAAATTAAAATTACCAGTATTTTTCAACATAACTGAAAAAAAACAAATTAAAATGGATTTATTAAGTGAACCCAGTTTTTCAACAAAATTGATTTTAATATTTTATTGTCATTAAAAAACTAATAGCTGTGGATAGGTACTTAACATTTTAACCAAATATTTACTTTGTTTGACCATTTTCTATACATGATAAAATATTCAAAATATTTCGATTCGTTTTGAGTAGTTTATAAAAAAAACTCAGTTTTAAATTTTTATATTTGTTTTATTTCCATACGTTTTGATAGATAAATTATTTGCTGGGTCAACATTTTTAAAAATTGAATACGAAATCCTACCCAAATTGTTTTTAAATCTGTATAAAAATATTGAAAATATATATAAACTCAATTTTTTTTTATATACAGACAATTAAGGTTCAATTATTTAAATATGAACGAAATTACATACCTATTTAAATTATGAATACCTAACGATATTTATTATCTTATTTTAGTTCAAAAACATTATTAATATTGTTTATTGTTAAAATTTAGTTGAACAGTGTGGATTTGTATGCGTGACAAAAAATCGGGGCTTGCTTTTATAGCATAGATTAAAACAATTATTTAAAGCTTATTGTTAAGCAATCTCCCACCACCCACTTCAGAATGTTTATAAAGAACCGACGATGAATCAATTATTATTATTGTCGATGTACATGAGATGTGACAACGGCTCGATGCTTTGAACGGTCCTGTGGGGTTTTAAGTATAGATCACTGCGTTCTAACTACGACTGACACACTTAATCTCAAGATTTGAGTAGTTGAGATAAGTTAAAACACATCCAATAATAATAATGATAACCAATAGAAAAATAGTAAAGTAAGTCAGTAGTGCGCTGATTGGCTGTATGATGCGAAAACCCACAGAAAGTCATGCCTAATGTTATGGTTTAATAATCATTATTATTGTTATTCATTTAACGACGTTATATTATTATATAATATATTCCCCGGATGTAAGTATAATGATATTAATGTGAGAAAAAAATTGTTTTTATTATCTATAAATATATATATGAGAATTTATAAACACCTTAAATTATATAACTCTAACCTATAACACCTTTTATTATTATTTTGCGTAGGTATAAGGTATAGCATTTTATGATCGAAATAACTATAAGATAAAGAAAGAGCCCCACAATTTGCAAACAACTATCCACAGGGGTAGATCACGCGAGCTACAGCTAGTATATTAATATTATTCAATAATTTATCTATACATTTTTATTAGTACTGTCAAAATAATTTTATATCATAATATTTTACTAGGTACTCAAATTTTAAGATCTGTGAATGATGTTATGACAGACCTCTGAATTACAACCAAGACTCTGAGCGTTATTACAACCTACAATTATCTCCAAAATGACTTGGCTATACCTAAATGTCAAAACTATCCAAAAAATTTCTTCGAAGAAATGCATATTATATTATATGTATAGAAAAAAATTGTAGTTAAAGAGACTTTTCTAAACAATGATTAATATTCGTATTCGATAACATTTCATTGTGGTTGTGATTACTTACCTACCTATCTAACTAGATATCTACTTCACGTAGCCATTTATATTTTTTCTTGAAGACTTTAACGCCAGTTAATACCTATTATAGGTACTAATACAAACGTTAATGAATATTTATTAAGTATTTGCTTTAGAAATAATTATGCTTTAAATTTTCGATTTCATTTTTATTTTTTCAATTTATTCCTTCACACCAGATAAATATTTGCAACTTTTTCTATTGAAAATAAATTCTTTGTCAATATTTTTGTATAGCTACTGTTTATAAATACAAAAGTTAATTGGAGTATAAAAGTATTTTTATAGTTCCTGTTTTTTCCAGTAAATTTAAATAATTTTAAACTAAACGAGTTGATTCATTAGAATTTCATTTCCTTTAAATTTAAAACTTATAATAATTTTGTATTGTATAACTGCTTATATAGTTTAATATAAATTAAAACATTTTTGCATGATAAGTCTCTACATTTCTACGCCACCAACCAATAAACGATAAATACGTTGTTTTCTCACAGTGAACCATTAAAACTGTTATTATTAATGCGAACTAATGTTCAGGTCTGTGGTCTGATTAATAACAAATCGGCTGATAAAGTTTCGTCAGAGTTGACTTCAACGGTGGCTGATCAATGCTGCTATGTATCTTGATTCTGATCCATCAAGACAAAAAATACACTGTACATCTTTATAGAACTACTGACAACAACCACCTGTAAACAAAACAAGAAAGTGATTATTATTATTAACCATTAAAAGAGTGTAGTTATAATATTTAATTCAATACTGAACCCTTCATTAGGTATTTTAATACGTACATTTTTTCCCACTTAAGATAAAAATTATTGACTAGTCGATGTTTTTATTATAATACTACAATCAGCTAACCATTAATTTTACTGCAATAAAAGCAATTTGCAATCTGTATTGATCATAAAACTAAAAATATCTGAATTAATAAATTTGAAGCGACGATCGTATTTTCACTGCAGGACCACGGGACTTGAAGAGTTGAGGAATACGAAGCGATGGCTTTAAATAAGTGACAATTACTTTACGGAAAAGCACTTTATTTCGTCATCGGCTTTTAGTCTTGGCTGATATTTAACTAATTATTTAAGGTTGTACGATACCTCGTACTTTAAACTAACACGTGATATGCCTGTTTTGGTGTTAGGTTTCACTATGAAATTATGTGATTATTATAATCATATATTTATAATAACGCTAATAGCTTAATAATATTTTACTATTGGCCTGATACAAGACATCATTTACATGCTAATTATTTTATTAATTTTATTATGAAAAAAAAAAATAATATTATAATATATTACTGTTGACTACAATATTCAAGTAAATAAGTAATTTTTAATTAAGATGAAACGTTTTGAGTAGGTTCATCTTTTTAAATGTTCTGAAAAATGTTTTTTTTTATATATAGTTAGCGTCTGATTATTAAAAGTACTCGAGAGACCATTTTTTATTTTTAGTTTTATAAAACCTTCCATTAAAACATTATCCTAGATTCCTAGCCAAAATAGGACACATTAAAATTACATATTTACATGTAATGAAGCACAAAAAACAACTATAATATATTCTTTGTATTGAATTACTTGAATTTATCACAATAAAACATATACGAGTATAGGTAGTTCTTCATTAACCACTATTAGCTATATTTTGTAAGAAGCGTTGTTAATCATCCGACTTCATTGGAATAAGTGCTTGCAGTATTATTCTTGATTTTTTTCTCAACTCTTTCGGCATTGATTTTAAAATTTAAAAATAAACATAGCTCTATTTAAATCATTTAAAAAAAAATGTTTTTATATGAATTTCACACATAGGTAATTAAGCTATTAATTATGATCAGCATTATTATTGACAAAACTAATGTAAAAGCAGGTTATTGGTCTAACTGTTAAAGCATAATTTTTAATAATAATAATAAATTACTATAAGCAATAACGATTTTATAAACAGCAAATTATTGCTATGCTGCGCATGTGTCAGAGAGAGAGAAAACCAATAGAACGCTGACATCTTTTAACGTTAACTATCATCCGATCGCGTGCATTTGATAAGAACAATTTTCAGCCAAAATGTTATTAAGGATGACGGAGATCGTTGGTGGGACAAGGACCAGTCATCGACATCCGTCCGTATTTATTATCTAAATAATAGTAGTAACAATAAATGTAGGCACAATACAAATAGCCCGAGGCTCAAGTGTTAAATGGCAGGTCAGTAGAAAGGGTCGAACCGAGAACACATTTTATTTTCGTGTAGTCAAGCCTCGCCTTACGAATGACCCTTTTAACCAATTCTTTCTTATCCGAGCATAACAATAGTGTTTATCCGATTTTCACATGATTTTCAGTGAACTTTAATTCGAGTTTTAAGTTTATCTTTTACACCCATGCGTGACATTTTTAATTTTATAGTTATTTATTAATGTTCCAACCAATTTCCTAAATTGTATTGTTATTTTTTTTTATGTAGCACCTCGTACATCAAGGACACGACAATCAGTGGGACAAACACGTAAGTCGTTCATGGCCAATACGACCATTACAGTAGGTAAGTAATAAATTCGCGACTGACACTGTTCAGTAAGATCAACACAAATATCCATAAAATATTTTTCCGTTATAGTTAAAACGTGTAATTTACACGGAAACGTCTCGTTCACGTGTCATGCCCAAATAAAACGGGAGATGTCCAGTCACAAGACGTATCATTCACAATTTTGTTTTCTCAGTAAGTATTTATGATTTTTTATTTATTTACGTTTAGGATTTTAAAATACTTAAAGATTATTATTGCTAAAGAGATAGCATAAGCCACTATTATTGTTTTATAATTTATATTTGTACATATTAGTTATTACACCTCAATCTGTAAAATATTATATTACACAATAAATAAATCAGCTAACATTAACGGTATTTTATTACCGAATTCCCAAAACTTTATAAGGTAATAAGTAGTATTGCTTGTATTCCAGAATACAGTTTGACAACGTCGCACGGGTTTAACACATTTTCATTAAAAGTATTTCGGACGCAAATGGGTTATGATTTCGGGCGCAAGTGGGTCATAAAAAAGGTGTGATGGGCACGTCATGCAGTCGTCGAGCTCCCGCAGCAAACGTGAATATAAATAACCAGTGACCATAATAGTTCAATTCTCGCGAATGCCATCGGTTTTCTTTACCCTTTATTTTTATCCGTGTATCCTGTGACAGTTATTTTTAAGTATTACCTAAGTTTTAGTTATACTGAAATATTACTTATTATTGTTATAACTAATTGTGTTGTTTAATTATCTTTTGTGGATTTTAATCCTCATTCAATAATTATTGATGACAGGTGATTCAGGACTGCTAAATTTCCACACCACCCTAGGGTGGATTAGCACAGGCGCGTTTTTTTTTATAGTGGTATCGCCAGGAGCCATATTCCACTTATACTTACCTTGATGCCTGTTTCACAGCGACTTCGGCACCGTTCGACGGCACGTCGAGGGTGTTCGTCGGACCACGGACGTCTGGCCAGGATCGATATCGATAGTCAATTACTAACCCTGAGAGGTGCTTGCCGGGTGCATGCCGTCCATCGGTGAAGTAGGCATTCCACAATGCGTCGTCGATGGAAACGGCTTGATGGTTGTCTGTCTGCAGCGCCGGTACTTGTAGCTGGTCTAATCGTCGTAGTAACTATTCGTTCTGCTAGTCGGTTTCTTCAATTGCGATCCTTCTTGGCTGTTTTTTTCTTCTAGATGTTGAAGGCTTGAGTTGTCGAAGGAGACTGATCATTTTCGGCAAACGGACCGGTACTTATACCCAATACAGTGTCAATAAATTCTGTTTATTGTTTCGTAGTTACTCGATTTTGTGGTCAGATTAAAAAAAAAAAACATGTGTCAAAGATTATTATTAATAACTTACTTTCGTGGTGTAGAAGGAATTGTTTATATTTGAATGTTAAGACATGTGAATTTATGCGCTTTTATCTAATAAAAAATCAAATTAACTATCAATAATATTCTATTTCTAACTCTTATATTTTTTTTTACTTACCCATTTTTACACTTAGTTTACGAAAAGTTTTTGTTGTAATATCACTAATCTTTATCATCGATGCAAATAATAATAATAGTAATAATAATAGTAAAGAATTATTATTATCCATGGCAACGACGACGCTAGAAATGGATGCCGTGATTTCCATAATTCTGAATTTAATATAAATTTCCATTAAAAAGTTCACGCATTTTCATTTATAACTTAATTTCTAAACTTACGATTTTGATGATTTTTACAAAAGCATATTATACACAATATTTCTGATGTTTTGGAGTTAACTAGGAGCTAATTGATGTATTAGAAAATTAGTTATGTCTTATGTCGTTTAATAAATTTGTCTGTATTTTACACAATTTAAATGGACAACTCTTGAAAAAAAATATACTATACCGTCGTGCAGTTATTATTATTTATTTATTACTTAGCTCTCGCCACGACCGTGGCGCTGGATAATATTCTATTTCTAACTCTTATATCAAGCTTGTTTCGCAATTAATTTAAGAATTTAGACACTATTTTCGATTAAAATAAATTTTTCTCCTCACACAAAGATGATTAAAAATAAAGCTATACATTATTTGGGCATTATTAAGCTCACAGCTCACTGGCTCATTTATGGATCTTATTCCCTTGAAAATTATATATTCCTCCCTTGTTTGCTCTCATTTAGAATATTGTACTATTACGAAAGAAAAATCAAAAACTTAATTTTTAATTTTTAACAGCATTCTTAAATAAATTTATTTATACTGGTTGTTTTTTTTTTTTTTTTTTTGGTTTTTTTTTTTTTATTACAGACAATCATACAACTAAAACTCAAATAAAGTTAATGAAACTTTAAATATTGGTAGGGGTACTGTCTGTGTCTGTACTTAGTTTTTTTAAGTGAGCAACTGTACAATTTTTCCAGATAGGCGCTACTGATAGTCATTTAAATTATAGCCGGTTGAATAGGTACCCATATGACAATATTATGATCGAACTTTTTGGGAGTTACTTTAAGACATTGATTTATTTTTCGTCATAAAACCCCTTATTATATTATATTGTCTGTGATATCTTATTACCAAAAACTTTTTATTGGCGAGTATTTTTTTTATCGTTATTTATAACGAAATATAGTATTATATACATTTATTAATGTAGAAAGGAAAGAAAAACACAGTACTTCGAACCAACTTAATCCATGTAGCTATTGCTGGACTTTGCTGGTCCAACTATTCGCTATTTATCGCTTTTGTTTTTGTGCAACATAGGTATTATTTACTTATTTTTTTTTTCAGGTTATAGCTATACGCGATGTTTTCTTCTCACTGTGTGTGTATAATATACGTTTATGCGTGTGCGATTTCCACTTACATCGTAATATATATTCCCAAATGGAATAGATAAGATACAACGATTTACCTGTTTTCCAAAAATAAACATACATTTAATTTATCATGCATCCTATCCATCCCGATGATTTATTTTTGTTTGTTAAACTTCGAAACGCATTGCAAATTGGTTTTCCTTTCGAACGGTGCCTCAAAGCTCGAGAAAAATCCTCAGAGCGCAATAAATGATTGTATTTTTCCAATTTATTTACTACACAATTGGTGGATAAACGCATGTATGGCCAGGTCAGATTGTCGGATAACCAAAAATAAATACAAAATTATCACAGTTTTTTTATTTGCACACGCCTTGCTACTATATATTTTATAAATGTATATATTTATTTGTTTTGAACTTCACAAACTGTACCTATTACTACTAATAATGTTTAAATAGTATACTCGTTGTATCATTACTAAATGCTATTATACACACAGACAAGCGTTGAACAGGCAGCTTCACACAAATTGCATCGCCAATATAAAAAATGGGTTTCCATTATTCCATACGAGTATACGACTAACTAATTACGTCCCGATTATCTAAATTATTAATAAATTAATAATAATAACCAGTACGACTATTATATAATATAATATTATATACGGCGGTTAGTATGTGTTTCGATTGTGTATCGTTAACACTATCGTACGCTGTTCTGATTTCAAAAATTACCTATTAAAAATATGATATTATACAGCGTTGGATGTGTTGCAAAACAAAAAAAAACCACTAAGTCATGGATTAAGTTAAATAATAAAAATGAAATATTAGACGTACTAGTGAGGAGCATAACCGTACAAGTATTATTCTGTTGAAACATTAAATGGACAATGTTAAGCGATGATTTAAACACAAGGCAATAAACGATCTTGGTAATAAACCATCAAAACTAATTCAACGGGAAGTATCAAATGACGTATCAACATCGACAACGGACGCAATTAGTGTAGTCATATAAATTTTATCGGACGTAATTAGTAAAGTTGTAAGTATTATCAGGACTCAAATCGTACGAAAAAGATTTCTTGAGACGTAATTCGTTTGCTACGGGACAAGCAGTTCGTTTTATATTTTTAAATAAAAATTGTCTTACTCTCTCTCACTCACTCTAAAATCTCTCTAATCCATCGGATGTTCATCGTTGTAATATTTAAGTGAGGAATTTAACGTACAGATTCACACGTTGAATTTATATTCTCGAAAAATAAGCTGCACAGCGTGCGGGTTATATGCTTCGAGTTGGCAAAATAAATAAGCCGATTCAAGCAGTACCTACTTACCTAGATAAACGCATACAAATAATATTTATCTAGATAATATCTAGTTACCTACCTAATACTTATTTTATCTTAGCAAATAAATTACGGTCAATCTATAATAATTTTTTTATTTTTATTTATTTAATATCGATTTTAATTTGTATAATGCAATTCGTAAAATAAAATAGAAAAAAAATTATTATTTTTTAGTTTTGTAACATCTGATATAGCTGCAGTGAATAATATATAATACACTTTATATAGTACGATTTATTATTAAAAGGGCGTCGTATCCTCGTGTGTTTACTCTGTCTGAGTCTGTCTTACTAACGCGTAGCAAAGGGAAATTTTACGTTAAGAAGAATCCATTTTTCTGTTATTTTTAATATTTAATATTTTCTATGTTATTTTTTAATTTTTAACATTATGGTAAACCGAAGTATTGTCATATTTAAAGATGAGAATAATACCTAGAGCACGTAGTAGATTTTTTTTTAATAAATTGAAAATTTTTTAATTTTAAAACGATTATAATTTGCTTCAATAAATTCAAAATATTTAAAAACAAAAACTCACGGGAAGCCCAAGGATCCCCCGTTTAAGATCGTTTTAAATCGTACGATCAAATCGCTCAAGTATATTTATAAAAAAAATTAAGACCTAATCAGGTAATCAGGCGGTAGTAAAATAAATTCTTGTTGACGTGAAATTTTCAATGTTCTGCGTAAATAAGACGGTGATGTCAATAGAAATCCATTATTCACAATATCGCTCTTTGTTATTATTGTCTTCGCGTTCGGTATAAATACTACAAGAACGTGTAGGTAGGTATCTACGAAATAAAGAAATAAAAAGGCACGGCCGGGACAAAAGATTATAGTTTTCTGACCAATACTCTTAAGAAACTAAACCATAAAAACAATATACAAGATCAGCCCTCGCGTGCCCACACACGTACACCCACACACACACACATATTCGCGTGTGTGGAAAAAGGATAATTTTTTTCTTCGTGCGTTCGTTTCATCACCACCGCCGCGATCTGGCGGCGGCGTTTTTCAGGGGATATGCACTTTCGCTGTATCGATTCGCCGGCCGATATAGGCGCGCGGAGCTCGGAAAAGCGCTTCCTCGTCCGTGCCGCCGCCGACACCGTCACCGCGACGATGTACGACCGCGGACGGACGGGACGGCGAAAGAAGAACGCAAGCGACCTAAAACGGTTTTCGATGCATTGACCCAAACTGCAGTAAACTATTTCACATACTCGCGTGTGAAATATGTCAACACCGTCACATATTTCGTGTATAAACGGTGTCTCTATCGAGTATTGGACTTGCAAATAAAAAAAAAAAAAAAAACCGCAACTTTAAAGTCAACTGAAACGTAATAATAATAATAATAATAGCAATAATAATTTATGTCGAAACGAATAAAATATTTCTTTTAAAGCTCGTATTTATATTATAATCTCATCACACGAGTTCGTTTGTTATAATATATTATAATATAGAGTACCTACCTATAGACTATTGTACGAAAAGACAATGTTATATTATACTAATATTAGTTATGTAAATTAGGTATTGTAGTATTATTATTATTATTATTATATATAGGTACGTAAATATCTAATATCGTCATTCTGATTTCAATGATTTTTAAGATCGTCTGCCGATATTAATAGTATTGATTGATTTATGTTAAAACCGTTATTGAGTATTTACACCACGTGTTTTGATCCAGTTCAATTGTGTCACTAGCATAATATTATATTATTTTTTTCAAATTGACCTATAATGGTCATAGTGCTGTGATGTTAACAGTTGTAATGGTAGTGGTAATGGATAGATAAAGGCCTGTATAAGGAAGTGTATAAAGTTTGATATAGAATAGTGAAATCCAATTTTTCAATGAGCCTGCACCTGAAATTAGTAGGTACTTATATAATTCAATACAAACAGCAATCGTGCGTTGTTTATAATCAAGTGTATAAAACAAAAACGGTTACCGTTTAACGGAATGTTATATAAATCAGTAAATCATTTAAAATTAAAATATTAATAATATTACTAACTTTTTATTATTACCTTTATTAACCGTTAAAATTTTGAAGTTAATAATACCATGATTGGTATTGAAATCTTTATTATCTTAATAAGTAGGTACATACGTTTTACCAGTAAAGCCAATGTGAGATTGTTCAATGTACTTCAACCAAATAAAGTCGATTATGATATTTCAATTATCTTAACCGGTTTTGTAGTACATCATCTGTTCGTTTTCACTGGCCAAGTTTGATATAGACGAGTTATATTGGAAAATTTTGCTATACTCAGCCCGAGGCTTCGCACATAAGAGCGGCACGTGATACGCCTGTCCTGAGTTGACTTGGTATATTTATACTTGAGGCAACTTGTGCGTCATTCGAATATTTTCAATGAGAGAGTTAGTGCTCTTACATCTACTAAAAACCCTGGTGTCTTTCGACGTGTCAGATTAACTTCTCTCGAACGGCCCTCAAAGCCAGCACTTGAATAATGCATAGAAAAACCTTTTTTCAATCGGTAGTTATTTACTTAAACTGAAATAAGTAGGTACGTTGAAAATACCGTGAATTTGTAACATTGCAGCCTCTGATCAAAAAAGTAGTTTGTACATTGTATAATATTTTAATATATTATGCAAATATAAATACCTATAAACTATAAATAACAACAAATGTTTTGACGATGTTTAAAAAAAAAAACTCAGCTGCTATTAAAAATATCTAAAAAATATTTTTAAATAAACAATGAGTATAATTTCTATTATACTGAGTGAAATGGTAAGTACATCGGAATATCATCAAAACAAATTCTAATTTTAAAATGATAAAATTGACTTTTTTTTAAAACAGCTATCATAAATTTAATGAATTTTATTAATCTACCTATTTTAAAATCAAATATTTTAAATAAATTTATTTCAGGGCAGAAAATCCAGTAGGTAGGTCATCTAACGAACTTCCTCAAAGCTGCTAAGTGAAACGTAACAAATAAGTATAAAAATAGATACTATGATTCTATGAATATATATTTGTATGCACTTATGAATATTATGTATATCTAATGAAGGCTATTCACGCTTTGTTAATAATTATGAAAAAAAAACAATGAATAAATTACTTATACTAATCGAAAATGGCCTAAATAATTTGTATGTAGAAAATAAAAAAATACTATTGATCAACTCTATAATCTGTATTACAGGAATAAGCAATTGGCAATCCATACATTTTATCTAGCCAGTGCTACATTTTTAAATTACTTCATACAATTTTAGCGTTTATATAGATATGATTTTATGTTTTTTTCTTTTATGTACAATATGATTCTCAGATCTATTTGTCAACGTAAATTGATCGTTAGTCGTTACTTAATAACTATTATATTATATATTATCTAAATTATCTTGATCAAAAATTAAGTTGAGTATTCTTGAGATATTAATATTTTACTTTGATATAAAATGCGTTTAAATGAACTTAGAAATCAGGCTACCGTATACCTATTTATATAGCAATTAAATAATAACTTTAAATTAATTAATATTTATGGACTTGAAAAAATTAGATTGAATTTTAGTACAATTTTAACGACGAACGAAATGAAAATTATCAAAAGTATAACAATTGACGTATTGTTATTGAATTTTTTTTTTTATACATTTACAGTTTTTATGAGTGCATGTTATTATTAATTCGAAATAAAATAAAAAATTTTATAAATAAAATTTTTCAATTTTGAGAATACTATTACATCGCGCAACATCACTAACGTTAAAAAAATTGTAAAAAAACCATTATTTAAAGTTAGAGTTCTAACGAAATTAGCTAAAATCATGAAAATTTGCGAATTCTTTTGTAATTAAAAATGTATTAACTTTTTCATACTCATACCTCAGATTTAAGAATTGAAAACAACGTTAAATAATTACCTATTCTCATATAAATTATAAAAAAGTAGGTCAGGGCATTTCGGTGGTATGTGTTAGTCCATCGTCCCTTCGGTCCTCGGACAGGATAGTGTAATTGTACTGTAAGTATTCGATTTGAATGCAATATGATTGCATTCGATAAAAAATTATTCTGAGCTGACGAGGGGATCTTTTTTATTTAATTTTATTCATATCTACGGTGATAAACAAAGCCATAATTATTTTATATTACATAATTGTGAAGTTATACATATTTTCTCCTTTAACTGCTTTTATTTCGAGTATTATTTCGAAAATCGAAAAATAACTTCTCTAAAGTACCAGCTCAAGAACATTACCTTTCAGAAAATATGCTACATTTGTACTTTTGAGCAAGTTTAGGGGGAGAAAAAGTGTTTATAGAATAAAAAAGAATTAACATCATTGTAAAACCAATACGCATTCCTCACTCCGCTCAGAATCTAAAAAAAGTTATGTTTAGTAATTCCTCAACTATTTTTATGAACGTTTGGAGTTTAAATTTCGATAAACTCAGATTTTACCGCATCAATCAATTTTAATTTTTTGATGTAATTCTAAAAATATTAATTTTTGAAACTTTAAATAACTTACTGTTTTTTATTTTATAATTTTCTGTTTTTAATGACACTTTTAAAATATTTAAACTAAATTTAAGCTATTTATATTAAATGTTGCTTATAAACTTTGATCAAAATAATTGAAAATGTTGTACAACATTCCACATAATTTTTTTCAACAAATTACATGATAATATATTTTTTTGATATATTAAAGTATAGTAGGTTGGCTTAATTTCCTCTGAAAATATTACATTTATTATATTATTAGTATTTAATTACTATAACAATACATATTTATATCATATTATAATATGGTAACATCAACTTATATAATTCCAAATTTAATATTATCTTTCTATAAATACTAAGTACTCTTAAAAATAAGTTCACAGTATAAATAGATACTTAATATCTTAAAATAAATCAAAAATGTTATTGCGTATAGAAAAATTCATAATAATATAATATACATAGGTAAATGTTATAAGTCTCCACGAATAATGTTTTTTGATTTATAATAAAATAATTAACATGGTTATTCCTTATAATTTATAACCTACATAATTTCGTTCAAATTTAAACTTCTTCATGACTTCAAATGTCTACAAAAAATCATTGTATTTGTATATTTTTTTATTTTTTAATTCCAGTATGAAATATATATATAAAGAATATTGTATCACATTTTTAAAACTATTTATTTTTTACTATAAGAATATTAACAGTCTTTAATAAATATTGATATACAATAAATAAATTTGGTAGCAAAAGAGAACAGCAGCAGCATGAATGATGTGAGGAAAGTCGAGATATATATATTACTATAACTACATAGTGTGTGGTTCGGGAGAAGATTTATAGGGGAGGAAACTGAAAAGGTAATTCCTTTATATCTTGAGTGATTAGTGTAATCGGAAGAGAAGTGGGAGGATATCCACGCCAAGCTCCTTACCTACGTTTGCATTATAATATTGTTTTCAATATTCGTTTTGGTTTGAACATTTTTTTAAAAAGTATTTGAGTTTCGGTGTAAACGACGCTTAAGATTTTTGTATGTATTGCATTCACAGTAACTAGAGGTGTGGTTGCCTCCGTAAAGTTACAAATTTAAGGTTTGTATCAAAAGTACTCAAATGATATCCTACGCAACTAACATATCTTGGAGTGGACACAGTTAGCTTTTTGAATGGCCGCGTAGTATTGACAATTTATGCATTGAATAAACTCACGTTGTTTGTAAGGTTTTTTGATAGATATTTTCGTATGGAATACATTTTTTAGGTAAAATTTGTTGTAATTTCCGCAGGATTGAGATCGATGAAAAATACCAGTAGTAATTGTTTTAAGGCGTTCTGTGTAAAACATATTATTTACATTGCGAACTCTGAAGCAGATTTGAGTACCTATACCTAATGGCTATGCGCCTACGCTGATATCGGAAGTTGTTATGGATGGATGTAGACTTTGTACTACGAAAGCTTTGGAAGTTTTTAATTGGACTTCAGAAAAGCCATTTTGATCCAAGTCCATATCGGAATCATTTCCGAATGCATCACTTAAGTCACTCTGTATACAATTCATAAGAGGATTGTTTCATAACGAGTTCGGCTTTGTATACATTTTAGATAGTTAGCTAATATCAAATAATATGAACCGATCTATGGACCGGCTGGACGCTAGGCCAACGAGATTAGAGTAATAAAGCGTGTTTTGCATAGATATATACAACATTAGGTATTGTGTATAACTATGATGTTTTGTCGATAAGCGTAATGTGCTTAATTTGATATTTTGATAATACCTACGGGAACACAATTATGTAGGTAACGATTAAATTACTAAGGAATAATTATATTTACCTATGTTTTCCTCTTTTAAGACTAATGATGGTTAGATTTGAGGAGTTTCTAACTAAGATAGTGTAAGCATATATTCTTAACGACGTTTACGATAATACATAGGTACCCAGGGGTGAATTTAGAAATATCAAATAGGGGGAAGGCTAATTCATATTACAGAAAGACAAAATGTATAATTGTAGTAAATACATAGGTATATATGAAATACATTATTAAATATTAATTATAATATATTTTAAAATAATATCTAAAAGGAAGGAAAAATTAATAAATTCATTACGTCTTTTGAAAAATCTTCTATTGTTATTCCTCTGTTTCTGCCGAAAAAATTTATTTATAACATCATTATTGAAGCCGATGGGTATTTCTTAATGTACATTCAGTAGATACTGCTAACCCATTTAGCCTGTCTTCTGTCATAGAAAACCTCTTGTAATTTTTCAGTCGTTTTAGGGAAGCTAATGATCTTTCAGCTGCTGCTGATGTTAATGTAATTCAGTAATTTAAAAAAATCTGTAGTAATATTTTAATGTTTGGGTAAAATACCTCACAATGTATCAGTGTTTCAACAGCAATTTGGGTTTTTGGATTTTCTGTGTTAGCCCATTTCTTCTTTCAGAGTTCTAATTCAGCTTGTATGTCCAAGTCAGAATTGATTATTGGTCGAACAGCAGCATTTAATATACCTTTAACATGTCCAAAGGGGAGGCTAAGGCTCCTTAGCCCCCTTCTCCTTGAACCCGCAACATAAGGCTGTAGTTTTTGTAAAAACAGTTAAACAAAATAAGCACAATATTATGGTAACCTATATGCACATTGCACATGTACTACGAATCACAAACGAGACATTGCTGAACTGATTTTCAAACCTTAGCTTTAGCTATAAAAATAAAAATATTTTATAAATTCTTTACCACAAAATATTTATAGTTGATAATTTTCGTGATTTTAACAAATGTTATTAAAATTGTATACATATTAAATATTATATAAAAACATTTTATAATGGATCTCATGCTAAATTTTCTAGAATTTTGAGCCATCAAAATATTTGTTTAGTGATATTTATAGAAAAAAATTGTCTATAAATAGCTCATTTTGAAATTTTTACCATTTATAAGAAATAATAATAAATAATAATATATGTATAAACATTTGGTGAACATTTTTAGTATCTTCGTTTTTGAATTGCCATAAAAAATCTTTTTAAGAGAAATAGTTATTATTGTCAGTGATACGTAATATTATGAAAATTTGAACTTTAAACAGTTATAAAAGTTAATTTATTTACATGACTTTAAGGTAGACATTTTTTTTTATAAGGTTGCTACACATAAAATGAAAAGTATTAAATTTTCAAAACTTAGGTATAAACAGAACACTTTTTATCAATCTTTTGTTACAAAATAATTTATTATTTTCGAAATTTTGTCAAAATTCTAACTTTTTTTAAAAAATGTCAGTAATATATTGTTTTTTTTTTCCAATTATTTTAAAAAATACTAGTAACTCTAAATTTTGACTACTCTAAAATACAAATTGGAACCAATCACTATCCACTCTCAAAGTTGAAAAATTGAACGACTTTTTAGACTACTTAATGTAATACACAAAAAAATAAATTAATAAATTAAATAAAAACATATAATCATTGTAAAATCATGAATACATTCATCACTTCGATCAGTTCGATCAAAATCTGGAATAATAAATCAAAAGTGATATAACTAATTCTATATAATACCATAGAGTATACCAAACAAGTTTTTAACTTGACCTGCATGACTAAATAAAAAAAATATGTAAAAGTCATAAACATCCTAACCTTATTAAGATATAGGTGTTCAAAGTCCAAAGATCAGAGTGCATATTTTAGTGGACCAATGGCAATATATTTTAGTAAAAAAAACCATAGCCTGACAGCCACTTCTCAATAAATTCTCAACTAAACTTTAATTACTTATAAATAATACCTAACTAAATAACTAGGTACCACTTACTAAATTAAAATTCCATTCTATACATTTATATTCTCAGAGATTAGAAATAAAGAATGTTGTTATTCAAAGATATCTAGATTATTTTTAAATGTTTGTTTATTATAATATAAATCTCTAAATAAACTTCATAATTAGATAGTTAAATGTAAAATGATTGATTATAAATTATAATTTAAATAACTTCGTAGGATTTAGATCTATTAATACTTAATTACTGCTTCAATAATTTTTCCATAAACATTATCTGAAATAACTAAATTTTTGGAATTATAAAACTGAGCTTAATCAAGATGATAATAGCTCAAGAGAAAAAATATTCACAATAATAACAAGTACTTTAATAATACCATACAATTATTTATTCTCAAAAATATCTAAACACAGGTATTGCAGTATTGCACAATGAAACAAAGCGTGTCCAAGTTTGGTAATACAATACCCATTTTCAAGTTAACACAAATTTAATTACAGAGTATCCATAAGAATTTAATAATTTAAAACAATGGGATCATTAACATATTGTTCCACAGTTTAAATTTATAAACTCTTGTAGATGACAACCAAGGCAGTTAGAAGAGAATATTATTAGGTATTTGGTTAAAAACAAAAAAACCCAATTCAAAGTTTTCCTCAATATACAAAATGTTTTTTAGAGAAAATTTACATTTTATTAATTTTAAATATTATAATGTTTGAATAGGTTGTTAGTTCCTATCACAATATTCTATTTTCTTTACAACCCTGGGGATACTCTGTAAATATATTTTAAAAAGAGTATACATTTCAAATCAATTATTATTATCAAAAAATGACTTACGATTATATAATGTAAAATAAATAATATTATATTTATGTATAAAATAAATAGTTCCAATTCCCTCAAAATAAATATTTAAAATTATTCTTTGAAAATTGTGCAGTCCATGCTAAAGCAGGCATTAACCTAATAATTATAGTGAACAGAGTGATTTTTTTTTTAAATAATTAAAAGTGTTAAATATTTAACTGGAACACAGAGTAGCCAATAAAACTAAAATATTAGTTTAAATATGTACCTATCATCGGTTCAAACCCAGCCACAGGTGGCATCTCTCTATAAGAAGGCGCTCTTGAGAAAGAAACCATTCCTCTTAAATAGAGCCAGGCAGAAACCTAGGAGTGCCCAATAAAAATGTTGGCAATCAGGCAACCTAATTAGACTTTTAGACGTACTCTCATGTACTTATATTAAAAATAAAATATTTTATTTGACTAACTATACAAGTTTGAAGTGATAAAATGTATAAAAATGAATGAGTCATTATTTCATTTTAGTGTTAACTACTAATTTTGTCATCTTAAATATTAAATAAAAAAATCCATCATAAAGAAGTGAACACTTGGTAAGGGACTCAAAAATATGGCATTTGAAATAAAGATGTATTATAAATTATAATCAAGTCATAACAATGATAATTACAGAAACAATAATAAATTTTTTAAAGAATAAAAAATATTAAAAATAATGTTAATAAAATTAATACATGCTTTGGTACATGTTGATAGGAAAAACAAAAGCACATGTCTTTTCATGTGCAGTTAACATTGCTCTACATACAAAACCACTACCACAAGTACATACATAAGGTCTTGCTCCAGTGTGTTTTCTATAATGAATTACGTAAGAAGACCGCTGTGAAAATGTCTTACCACACTGATCACATTGGTATGGCTTTTCACCAGTATGAGTTCTGAGATGTAATACTAATGTACATTGTTTTGCAAAACCTTTACCACAGAAACTACATACGTTTGGTTTCTCTCCAGTATGTAATCGTTTGTGCAACTTCAAATGTTCTCTGCTAGACAATTCTTTGCCACATATGTCACACAGACAAGACATGGCCCTTTTATGTGTTCGGCGGTGTAAAGCAAGTGAACTACGATCATCAAATTTTCGCCCACATTGAGTACACACATATGATACTGTGTCCCCATGTATAAGGCGCATATGCGTTGCCAAGTATCGAGATAATGAAAATGATTTTTTACATGACTCACATTTAAATGGCTTATCACCAGTGTGCTTATTTTTATGTTCATTTAGTGAACTTTCTGTAATAAAATTCTTATTGCATTCTGAACATGTATACTTAGACTGCTTTAAATGACGTTTTTGATGACGGTACATAGAAGATCGATGCTGTGTTGTATAACCACATGACTCACATGAAATAGTAGGAGGTTCATTATTATGGTTTAAAACATGAGTGTTAAATGCCAAAAGATTTTGAAATGTACGATCACAGATTTCACATACATGCAGGGGTTTATCTTGTTTTTCTGTCAAACTCTCAGAGGGTTCATCCCCAGATTTATTCTGATCTTCATTCTTTTCTGCATTCTCAGCATGAGTAGTTTTCTTAGGAGATTTAACAGGCAAACGTTTACAAGGTCCAGACTTTCTTTTGCTTGGTCTAAAATAAATCATAATATATTAATAACAAAAATTAAGTGTGGTTAATTGATCTTACCTTCTAACAGTAGGTGTCTCTACATCGCAATCACTTTGTGGCTGGTTCTGAAATATTTAACATATTACATTGTTTAACATTAATATGATCAGGCATAATACAAATGACTCATTAGTCATTTCAATTGTTAAAAAGTGAAAACTCAATACATTGGAAGAAAATTACAAGATAAAATAAACAATAAAGATCATGTACCTATGTATTTGTATGATCTAAGACTATTACCATTTGATCTAAGATGCCACGAAAATGATTTTCAGTCTCTTGAATGCACATAAAGAAATTATAAGTTTCCAATAGTTTTCTATGACAACCGTTACATATCATTTTTGGGAATGGATCTTCTTCTGAAAACTAATCAAGCAATGGATATCGATAAAAATTGATAATAATAATATGAAATTACAATAATTTATAATTACTGTAATTAATAATAATTATCATCTATCTTTTTAATATTATTATCGCTTACTTTATTTGGTAAACACATATTTATTTTCTCAGCCAGCCCATCAGGGTCTTCGACTATGGGCGTTTTTGCATCGTCTTCCGTCAGACAATATCGACAAAAGCCAGATAGGTCCATTGCAACGATGACTATGAAACGTAAACAACGATAATTAAACACGAACGAACACGAACTTCCATACGAATTTGATCAATTAATTTTTAAAAGTGAAAGAAAATTGATGGGCAACTAGGTATAATATGTATGAATGTGTAATATATATTATATTATTTCGTCAATATTATTTCGTATTATCATAACCACAGACCATTCACAACAGATAACATCAGCTTTCGGTTAACCATTCTAACCTCAAACATTTGTTTTGTCCAAAAACGCCCTTTTTTTCTGTGTACTTGGCATTTTTGAAATTTTTTAACTTAAAACAATATCGACGTTTTCCATAAGATCTACAACAAATACATAATATATGTAATATGTAATATGTATATATATATTTATGATCTCAATGTTATGCTGAATACCATTTGACAAACTGTTCTCCGTTGTATCTTGTAACCCACTACGAATTTTTGGCCTCGGCCTTGTAATGGACTCTGACACCAATCTGAAAGTAATTGTTGCTATAACGTTCTCGTGTGTACGCCATCCAATAATTTTCATGAATTATTATTTAAATTGCGATTAATTTTGTTTTAGAATTGACTCAAACAAATATAAAATAACGTAATGCACGAAAACGCAACAACAAAAGTAGCTGTTACTACTTCTGTAACACCTGTACACGGTCGTCCGGAATTTAGCAAACACAGAAATAGCAACCACCAAAGGAACCTTAGCCTTGACTTTCGGTATGATGTTACTTGCTTAATTACCTTAAGTCTTAAGTAATATTTGTTTTTACCCTCTATTTGGTCATATTTCTCTTGTGTCATCTGAATAAAAAAAAAAAAACTATTTTACTATAGTTATATTATGTTAAATTCTCTTCATAATTTTAAAAAACTGTTATTGGTATTTACTTAATGATTAACTATTCAAAATAAAATATTTAATACTTTATTTTCTATTATTAATCTAATAATTTTAAATTGTTAGTATTTTTGTTTAATTAAATGTTAAGTAAAGCTTAGTTATAATATAAATTACAAATTTTAAACCACAATTTGGTGTTTAGGTAATACACTTCAGTTGCACAATATTCTAGAACTATAGTATAACTAGGTTATTATAAAATAAAAAATCTAAATGAACGATTTTTACTGGAGTTTTTTTTTCCAATTTATATGCGTGTTATTATTAATTTTATTAAATGTAAAGGTCAATGGGTATTGTATTACCACCTATAAATCATCCATCACACCACCGAAACCGTAGTTTGGATTCTGCGCTTACTAAAATACCAGAGGTAGATGTGATACCAAGTCCTGAGTGTCCTGAACCAATATGTGCACCAATGTCTGACCCAAATATACATTCAGATGATTCGGGTATCGGGAGGTAATTACTGTTTACATGTAAAAATTAAAACAAATAATAATTTGTCATATAGTTATAAATTATTATAGCTCAGAGATGACGAGCAGCTGCAGTAGAGAAAGTCTTAGCTGTTCAGAACCCAGCCCTTCGAAACAGGGAAGTTACGATGCTCAGACATTTGACAAAGTTTCTAAAAGCTTTCTGCTCAGACTGATAGAGTCCAAGCTGTTTGATATGCCAATGGCTATTATGTACCTTTTTAATTCAAAAGAGCCTGGTGTCCAACGGTATATAGGTAATATACTTGTTTTATTCAAGTAAAATTATAAATTATTCAAATATAATATGTTTATAATGGTAATGATTTTAATTAATTTTCAGGTGATAAATTATTTAGTTTTGATGACAATTCAGTAGATTTTTTCTTGCCACAACTAATTAGTATGTACATACAAATGGATGATATTGCAGAAGCTATAGATCCATATTTAGTACATAGGTATGTTAAAATTTATCAATTATAATAATACCTACCAAAAATACTAATTAATTTGATTAATAACAATTTTAGGTGTCGTAAATCTTGTGATTTTTCTATAAAATGTGCATGGTTATTAAATGCCTTCCATGATTTAAATTCTGAATCAAAATCTCGTGGCGGTCAATTAATCAGTACAATTCTCAACGAACATTACAAACAAGGACCAAGTGAACCAACCACCTTAGACTCGTTCAACCTATTAACAAAAAAGACTCATTGTCGGTCTAGATCTGACAGCTCAATGGTCAATTTAAATGGAATTCAAATAGGTAAGATTTAATTGTACAGTAACACCATTTACAATTTAAAACTACTTTTTAATAGTTTTAACCTTTGTATGGCAAATTTATTTATAATTTATATTCATTATTATTTAGTGCGAGAACGAAATTTTTTAGGAGATTTAAGTTCTGGTATGGCATTTGATAATAAATGCAGCTGCACTGAACAAATAGCTGAATGTCATTGTGGTGTAAGTTAAACAACAAAATTACATTAAAAATTAAAAATTAAATTGCATATATTTAAACTTTTCAAATATTTCTACAGGCTCCAAGAATGTGTTCTGAAGTAGAATTTATCAAATGTTTAACAACACTAGGCCGTGATTTGGCCAAACAACCAACTAGAGAAGCAAGAACTACTTATCTCTATAGCCAATTAAGTTTAATTAATAAGAATTTACCAGCTAAAGTTTGGATACCATTGTACAACTGTAATCATCATATATTATCAATTCCTCCACGTGTAGCAGCTGTTTTGAATTCTAAAGATAAGGTAAATTATTCCTGTCTTTGATATTTATGTAATATTTTAGTGGTAATCTGAACAAATAACTAAAAATTTCAATTGCCACTCAAATACAATTAATTATAATTGTACACATAAGCAGATAATTGATCACATTCCTGAGGGGTGCTTAACATTTTTGTTTTATCCATGTAAACACCTATTTTTAGACGCTTTAACCACATCTAGTGCGGCTTGATTACCTTTTTGGGGGTCTTAGCCCCCTCCCCCAATACCCGCCTATGATTGATCATCCTGTTTCCAAAAATAATGTTATAACATAGTTTTAGAATTTTGGAATTCATAATTTCTAGTAGTTTTCATTTTTTTTTCAATTAACATATTAAATAAATATTAATAAAATTATTACTTTATGCTTAGGCTCCATTTATTATTTATGTGGAAGTAGCAGAGGTAGAAGATGCCGAACGGTCTCCCTTGACTACCCGGGTATCAAATCTTCGTCAAACCCGTAGTGAAGAAAATCTCACTCGATGCGAGTCCCAAGACCCTAAACCAGAAATAAACAATCAAAACATGTTTATTGTAGCTGGTGACATAAGACGTCGCCTCACCGTTTCTACTGATATTAAAAGTTCTTCACCTACAGATCCCGAAGACCCTTCTGCTGCTGCCCTTAAAGAACTTTGGTCAGAGAAAGAAAAACGTGTCAGGGAAGTATCTCCATATGGTGGTCTATCCAACTGGAAACTGTTACCCGTTATTGTTAAGACAGGTGATGATTTGAGACAAGAACTTCTCGCTTCTCAATTATTACTAACGTTGCACAGTATATGGATGTCAGAATTAGTACCATTAAAAGTTTTTCCTTATAAAATTTTATGTTTATCAAATGATGCTGGTTTAATAGAACCAGTATTAAATACTATTTCTTTGCACCAGATCAAAAAACAAAGTAAAAATTCATTATCGGCATACTTTGAAGATGAATTTAAAGAAAATACTTTGGCAAAAGCACGGAAAAATTTTATTGAAAGTTGTGCTGCCTATTCTCTTGTTTGTTATTTGATCCAAGTAAAAGACAGACATAATGGAAATATACTTCTTGATAATCAGGGTAATCTTATACATATTGATTTTGGATTCATATTATCTGCATCTCCTAAAAATCTCGGATTTGAAAGTTCACCCTTCAAATTAACTTCAGAAATGGTTGATGTGATGGGTGGACTTGATTCAGATGGTTTCAAATACTTCAAGCTACTAATACTTCGTGGTTTAATTGCTTCACGTAAACATATGGATCGAGTATTGTCTGTCGTTCAAATCATGCAATCTGCTAGTATGAAATATTTTTATCAGCTAAAGACTATGACCAAACGTCAAACAATGTTACATTAATTTTATTTTTTTGTTTTACAGATTCACAATTACCTTGTTTTAGAGCTGGAGCAACAGCTGTAATTGGATCTTTGAAATGTCGTTTCCATTTAAATCTAACGGAATCTCAACTGATATCGCTTGTCGATAACATGGTCGAGTCTTCGTTGCATTCAATCACGACCAAGTTGTATGACGGTTTTCAATACTATACAAATGGCATACTGTGATTTTTACACTACACGTTACTTGGAATACACAAAACATTATGTACAAAATCTCCTACATAGTAATTTATATAATTGGCAAATGCTACTTCCAAGTGCGTTTTTTAATAATTGGATGAAAATGATAAATGTTTTGCTCACTAAACCTGGTCAATGAAATACTGTCAATGTTACCTAATATTAATGTTAAAAAATTCCTTTATTCTTTATCCTAAGAAAAATATCAAATTTATTGTAAGTAAACAAATTCCTTTGTATATAATATATATAATATATATACAACCAAAAACACACAAATACTGTATTTGTACTATATCATTATGTTATAACAAATTGTAATTAATTTGTAAATTATTTTTTTTAAACAAATAAATGAAAAACTATTAATTAAATATCTATTAAAACGTTAATTCTTACCTCGAAATGAAAGTGTGTCACCTGTTGTTTCTATGCAGAAATGGGAAAGTTACGAGTTGTTAATAGTTATTTTTCTAAAATAATAATAACATTGCTATTAACCAAAATTTGTGTATGTGGACAGTTTTTAAGAGAAATGTATTGTCACAACCAATGACAAGGACTTAAAGTTTTGGTACTAAAAAAGTTACTCTAAGCAATTCAAAAAAAAAAAATATGCACTTTAAATAATGTACTTTAGTATATGTAATGATATATTTGAAACTAATGCAATTGTGCCATAAGACTTAATAGATAATTATTTCATAGAATACCATAAAAAATGTATTAAAAATAAAAAGTATAATTTAAAATAATTACTCGCTGTTTTGGCACACCAAAAAATATTTTTTACAATGGCACTGACTTAAAGACCATTAGCCTTACCATATAAATGTAACTTGTGTACTATATCTGCTAACTTTGATACTCCTTACTCAAGCAATTTATTACTGTGTTTTATCAATTACCTCTCATTCTTTGTGCTTAGATTTTCAAAATATGTTAACATTGAGATTTTGTATAAATATTTAGAGGGTATAGCCAAGTGTGTTAGTCTTCTTATTTACACATAACATGACAAATGTATTTTCAAGAGTTTTAATTCTATGTTATTAGTTTAAACTTTAGAGAACACTAAACACATAGATTATAAGACTTAAAGATAAAAAAATTATTTTTGTCATTGTTTATTTTTTGAATTGAAATTATTATTATTTGAATTTCTCATAGTTAACTTAAAATTAAAATTTCAAAACAAAATTTAATGAGGGAACACAGATAATATTCTTAATATTAGGAATGATATTTGGTCAATTAAAACAATATTTAAGCTAACAAACATTTTACTATGTTATGTATTGTTAGTAAGAAATATTTTAGACATTTAATTACTGTTAAAATAATTTATTAACAAGAAAAAAATTACAATTACAAATACATTTAATTTACCAACAATACTGCACTGATAAAAAAAAAAACAATTGTTTTTATGACATCCATCCAATTTTTATAACTAATTAATTGTATTTTGTTTACATAAAAATATTTTTTCTTAAGTGATTTAATTAAAGGTCATAAGTTTCATTAAAAATAAAAAAAAAAAACAATAATCATTATTAAATTACCATTTAAAAATGTAAATACTGGCGATTTGATATTCAACCTTTAGTTAAACAAAAATAATATAATAGTAGATAACATTAAAACATCATCAACTATTGTATATGAACGCAATAATCAATAATTATTACGCAAAAGATAAAAATCCACAAATATTGTTGACCTCTGTTTTATTCAAATATAAATGTATATATAAAGTACTAGCATATATATTATAAGGGACGTTCTAGACAAATTAAGACTGTAAAATATATTTGTAATTTTTATACATATTCTATATAAAATAAACTATACTGGTAATAAAAAGAAAAATCTACAGGTAACTACTATTTTAAGTACAAACATATATTGTTTAAAAAAACAACTTTGTCATATATGTTGTAAACTACCAGCAGGAGTAGCATAATTAGATTCTTCACTTTCTGAATGAAAACGACGGTGTAATGATAAATTCA
Source organism: Aphis gossypii (assembly GCF_020184175.1). Lineage (NCBI taxonomy): Eukaryota > Metazoa > Arthropoda > Insecta > Hemiptera > Aphididae > Aphis > Aphis gossypii. Next base: position 75,418,505 of record NC_065530.1, read on the forward strand.
CGCCGTTACTGGCTGTTCCTAAAATATTATAGATATTCATAAATAATAATAAAAAAATATTATAAGTGTCTATGCTAAGCAATACCATTTGATTGTACTGTTGAACGGACGGTTGGTGACAGCTGTTCAGGAGATGTATATGAAAATGGCGATGATGATGATGAACTAAAACGATCGTTACTCAAAGGTGGCCAATCAGTCATTTTTTGTAGTTCATGCTCAATTCCAGCATAAGAGCTTATCCAACTTTTACTCTTATGAGAACTAAAAAATATGTAATTATTAGAATTGATAATATTTGGTATATAAAAAAAATGTTAATATCATCTTACCGAGAACTCAAAAATTTGACAAGCATACGATCACAAAGTATTTTTTCATGAAATACTGCCAGAGCTAAATTTAATAACCCTAGCATTAAAACTACATAAAAGAAAGAGGAGTTGTCTGGAGGTAATTTGAGTTCAAATTTGGATCTTAAAATTTCAAATGGCGAGATAAATAAATAAACTGTAAATGCTACTATGACTATTGATATGATAGACAAACACCAGTTTGATTGTAAACCCTGTCTGTATGGTGGTCCCTTGTTGAAAACTAGGGCTAAAATTATATATTGTAATGCCGATACACTAAATACTGCATAATTCTCGAAACTTTCTAATGATTCGTTTTCTTTAAACTCATATGGCACAAACCAGTCATTATATCGAATGGCTATGAAGCTAATTAACTGAATTGCAATAGATATTACTAACTGTCCAATAAGTGAAGTCAACGGTAAGGCAGAGACGAGTGACGTCTCAGGCCTCTGTTTAACTAAGGGTCCTTCGTATGCTGGCGTACGACTGATAGAAAATGCAAAAAGTGATATAAGGAATAAATCAATATACAAATACTGGTAGTCTGATAAATTGTTGTCAATAGAGTATAACATGATAACTGATACAAATTGTACCAGTGAATATCCGGCCATAAACTTGAATATACCAACAGAGGTAACAAGAGCAGCACGACCTTCACGAATTACTCTCACAACACATTCAACAGATGCTTTTCTTGATGTAAATGGACTGGCAACAGATGATTCTGCTTCACTAAGCGATATACCAGTATGTGCTGCTTTCAAAGCTCCACAGTCATTGGCACCATCACCACACATTGCTATAAAAAATATTAAACACTATTATAACTAATTATATAAAAACATGTAAAAAGCAAAAACATAAAAGAAAACAGAATTTTGTCAAATTCAAATGAAAATTATTGAAAATAATTTTTAATCACAATTAATCTTAAGAATAATAGATACCTTGCAAAAAAATTATAGTTTTTGATATTAATTAAATTGTTTAACAATATAATTTTGTATAATTGTATAAGCTATAATCTACTATTATTTTCAAATTTAATAATAAGTAGACTATTCTTTAAAAAATTGTATCTTTTAATTTAAATTTATTATAATGTAGATGATAAATCAGATAATAATTCATACTCTATAACAGTATACAATTTAAAAATTGTATAAATAATTTAATGTGCTAAAAACATTTTTATATTAAATTTTTAACTAGGTAATCAATTTAATATGTATATACATTTAACAATTAACAATATTTACTCACCGACATAATAACCAATTCCCTGCAATTCTTGAACAAGTTGTTGTTTTTGATCTGGACTCATACGTGAAAATACAGATGCTCTAGTAATAATTTTTGGTATGAGTTCTGGGCAATATTGTCTAAGCAATGACCATGTTTTCCCAGTCAATGCAAATGTATATCTCTGAGAAGACCTAATAAATATTATTATTAATATTAATACTAAATCAATGAACTATTTTATCTAAAATAGCGTAAGACATACTTAATTGGTGTATTAGCAGCAGTACTTAAAGGGCTTAATAATCCAGCTTCTAATAAATCCATATTTAAATTTACACTATTACCAGAATTTGGTGACATTATAGTGCTCAATTTCTATAATAATTGTTTCAACAAAATAATTATTGATAAAAATTAATATTATTTTAAATATATTAATAACTAAGAATTAGTACTTACAACTGAATTTGAGCTAATTGTCTGGTTAACATTCATATCAGCTGCGGTGAAATACAAATAAGGGGGCACTGTAACTCCATGCACTGTAATAACATCTTCTGTTTCTAACACAATTCCACAATCTCTAGCGACACTAAGTGCTGTTAGCATATTATCTCCAGTGACCATGATACTTCTAATACCAGCAGATCGTAATGTGTCCAAAACACCAGCACTTTCTGGTTTTAATCTATTTTCTAATATTATCAGACCTAAAAGTGTCAGGTCACATTCTGCTTGTTCTCTTGTTAATCTTTGTGTTTTAACGTAGCTTAAATTATTCTTTAATGCTCTATAACCAGCAGCAATCACTCGATATCCTTGTTTGGTGAATCGTTGTAATACTTGATCAAAGTCCGATGGAATTGAACTGGGATTACAAAGGCTTAAGATTTTTTCAGGAGCCCCTTTGGTATACACATGTGTCAAATTAGAAGACAAATGTTTGGCTATAACACTCATGCACTGCAGACTAGAGCTAAATGGAAATTGACGAATGATACCAATTTCTTGTCCAATCTGCAAAATAGATTTTAAATAAATAGAAAGTAATACACATAATATTAGATAAGCAAATATCAGATAATTATTTTTAATATTTGTAATATAAAATTAAATATAAATACTTTAATGTATTTGTAGTACCTGTTCGATAGTAGTGAATGTGTTTTTATTTGGTGGTCGAACAACAACGGGCATAACCAAATCAAATTGGTTGTCTTCACTAGTCTCGGGTTCTTCGAGTAACCATCCAGTTGATTCAAACATCTTCAAGTCTAAAGGATCACCAGATAACTTTCCATCAATGGATGTAATAGAATGGCATGTAACCATAGCTGACATAAGTAAATGGTCTGATGACATTGAATTCACATTCCTATAGCAAGGTAGAAATTTTGATGTTGTTACAGGCACTATACCCCACATATCTAAACCATCTTCAGTCAGCGTACCAGTCTGTTAAAACAACTTAAGTTATAATACACTTGAAAATCAATTAAGAACTTAAACATTTACTTACTTTATCAAAACAAACACAATTAATTGACCCTGCCACATTTATAGATCTTGGACTAATACAATATATATGATGATTTTTCAATCTCATTTGTGCATACATTTGTCCTACAGTCATAGCAGCAGGCAATGCAGGAGGGACTACAACTGTTATTAGGTCAAAAGCTTTCTTCAATATTGAATCGATAGAATGTCCTCGAGACACTTTGATAAACACAGTGTACAAAAATCCAACAGCAGCAATACCTGCCAATACTTGGATGAACTTATAACTGTCCCGTTCAAATTCAAAATCAACTGGTGCTGGATACAATATTGAACGTACCAAAGAACCTTTACTAGTATGGAAACCTGTACGTACCACAACAGCACACACACGTCCCTCACCATAATAACGAGTTTGTATAACAGATGTTCCACAATATAACGTGTGACGAGCATGTTCTTTAATGTCATACTTTAAGTCTGCATTTCCCGGGATTGTTGTTTTGGTAACAGGAACACTTTCACCTTAAAATAAAATATTAAAAATGTTTATTGTTCATTATTTTTATTTTAAAAAGTTTATAATTTATTTTAAATCTGAAACTAATATACTATATTATAGTCTGTAATTTATATCATTTTTACTAGAATACTGAAGTATACATTTTAAATAATATTAAAAAACTGTATACTTTAAATAGTACACTTTTTAAACAGTTTAACAAAAAATATATATATTACTAATGTTATCTTTATTTATTTTCATCAAAACTGATTTTATTAGTAGGCTATATGTGTAAATTACATTTGAAAATTATAATTAAAGTATATAATAAAAATGTGCGTGATCACTCTAAATTCATATAAAGGTCACACATAATTATTAGTTTGTAATATTCTTCAGTGTTTAGTCTTAATCTCTTATCTATTTAAGCCATTTTTATTTTTATTTTTAAAAAACTGTTAAGAATTAAAATTTATACATAACAATAACAAAATATTTATGTATGTCAGTAACATTGTGATACACATATCCAACTTACTTACACTAACTTGATTTATAATATAATATTAACTAACCTGTAAGCATGCTTTCATTAACAATACAATGTCCTGTGAGAAGAACTGCATCACAATGCATAACACAGCCATGACTAGGAATAACCAAAACATCTCCTGGCACTAACAATTCTGTAGGAACTGTAATAACGTTATTCTCTCGTAGTACATTAGCGACATCACTGGAATGTACAGTACTCCTAAGGTTCCTTTGATTTCTTCTTGTTTGTATAACAGCAGTAATAATACTGACTAATGACATAACAAATATAGCTGTGGCATACGATAAATAATCATCAAGGTACCAAAGTATAAATGAAAATATTTCAAATACATAAAATGGATTAAGGACTTCAGTGAAAATCAATGACCAAATAGTCTGCAATGGTACATCAATGAGGTTTGGCCCATAAACAGCGCGACGAAGATATTGCTCTCGAGCAGATATTCCCCTTTGTTCGTGCAACTCGTGGGTATCTATGCCATAGTCGATTCCAGTCAGCAAATAGAACTCCTTGTTGTCCACATCCCAAATGAATCTGTACTTCTTGAAGTCGAATCGTCTGATTTCATCCAGGTCTAAAATAATAATAATAGTTTATAACAATTATTAATTAAAAACTTTAATTATTTTATGTACCTTTGAAAATTCCACTTGGTGTTCGTACTGGCAGCTTTGCTGAATCGCCAAGTGATTTGAGTTCAAAGTACGCCTGCCTGTCCCAGCCATTCACGCGGCATGCTTCGCTGTTTGAACACAATACGGATAGACACATTGGTAACAGTATAATCGTCTTGCACTAACTGGATAGGCAACAAACAATAGGCCCACAATTATTACGTCAAGCGATAAGGAGAGCCCTATTGGTCCACGAGGAATCCTCTCCTTGATCGCACTGGAGTATAAAAACTAAATAAACCACTTACCTTGGCAACAGAGAGGAGGAATTGATTGTTTCTATTTCAGCTACATGTTTACTTCTGTGATCTTTTTTATATGTTTCCTACAATGATAACATAAAATATTGTAAGAATTAGTATCTTATCAATCCATTTATAAAAAATAACAACATTAACATACCACCACTAAAAGTTTTTCAGCGGATTGCAATGAACATTTCATATGAGTTGAAAACAACATTAACGTTGGCCACCAGTAAAAAATTAGACGAAGAGCACCACATGTTATAAATGTCACTACCCATGACATAATTGTATATCCCATGTGTTGCCGGTAGCCATGTAATTCCTGTAAAAATTAATACATATACAATACAATTGTACCTCTACAGTAAATAAATAATGAACAAAGTAATGTAAATTATTCTTAAGAATATATATTTTTTTATTGACATATTTGTTTAGATAATAAAAACGCTCTAGAAGTATCATGTAACATTTTGTAAGATAGAACGTCATTTAAAGGCGTAATTTTTTGATTTTCTCAAAACATTTAAGAGGACGTTATCCCGCACGTGTTGTCTCCGTATGAACATAAAATAGCAACATTTTCATTCAGCGAAATCAATTTTATGCTGTTAGCTATAATATTAAAGTAAGTTTACTTATTTTTAAACTTAAAGGTAATAATATTGTCAGACATTTTATGCGCTTTTATTGATATTTTAATTTTTAAGTGAGTAACGAACATTTTAAAGTTTAAATATTTTACATAACTATAACTCACTTAAAAATTAAAATATCAATAAAAACCTAAGAGTAACCCTATAGAATATTATTATCTTTAAGTTTAATAATAGGTAAATTAACTCTAATATTAAAGCTAACAGCATAAAATGTATTCCACTGAATGCAAATAATTTGCTATGTTTTACCATCGTAAGACAACACACGTGAATATAAAGTCCTCTTAAGACCAAGTAAGAATCAAAAATAGTGAAATATAAGAAAGTGCTTCTATGAATTAGACAAAATCTAATGGGAACCGTTTTTCAAAAACCATGATTTATTAGTGTCCTCAAAAAAAATTTTTTTGCCCATTCGAATGTGACATTTATAATGCTATTACATTAATTTATATTTTATGTCTATTTTCTTTATACAGCGAGTAGCGACTTTAATATTTTAAGGGAAAACTTTTTTCGGGTGCATTCAAATTTGAAATAATTTACGCATACCACGGATTAATTATTTTTTTAATTACATTATTAAGTAGAATAAATCGTATTATCCAATATCCATAATTACTTCAACTAACTGTTATCGAAATAAAAACAAATAAAACTAAATATGAATTACAAACAAATATAGTCGTTTCACATTCTTCTCAAATAATTAAGTATAAATAATAAAACTAAACATTATTCTCACGATAATCGTATTTAAATCAAACGTAGTAACACAAAACCTAAGACGTAAAAAAATAGAATAATATTTTTATAATATTAAATGCCAAATACTCTGAATTCATTGCGTTTGAACAAATAATTGGGTTACACTAATTTTAAATGCATTGACGCATAACAAGACAACGCCAAAACAACATTTTCACAATAAAAGACTGATCAGAATACTTGAGTTTCGTTTTAAATTACTGATATAAGGATAAATAATTAAAGATGTGTTATAGATTTATGTAAAATAATTTGAAAGAGTAACATTAAGAAGACTGTTGTACATAGTCTCAGTCGTCGGTGACAGACCGTCATGTCAAAGTATTCCGGTAAAAATATATCCCAATAACAAAATATTTCATGACAAAATATACCGCGTAAATATTAATTAAAAACTTTAACCTCTGGTATTATAAAAGTAATAATTATAAGTAGAATAATTGCACTTTATCTAAGTTATACAATATGTTAATCGTCATTTTTATAACAGTAACGTGTGTCACAAGCTAACTTCATTTAGGTAATTTATTTTATAATTAATGAACCTTTGAATTATACATTGTTTAGAAAATTTTAAAACAACTTAGTATACATACGATATAATATTACGATACATAAATGCATTTTGAAATTGAAATTTACATAAAATGTTATCGCTCTATAGTCTATAACTTAATAATTTAAAATTTAAAAATAAATGGAAAATAATATTTTTACACTTTTAATGTCATTATATTTTGTCATAGAATATTTTTCTAAATAATTTGGTTTTGAGATGTTTTTCAGGAAAATTTTAATGTAGAACCGTCTGTCTACAAACGTATTTACATAATACATTTTTGTTTAGCAGAACTAATTTTGTTTTATTAAATTTAATATAACAAATATTTTCGAAAATAACATAAAGGGAAATATATTACACATGTTTATAAGTGTATGTTTGTTAGTTACGTTGGTTTTTTCGATAAGTGATTTTTAGATTGTAATATGTTACATGGGTAACTTAATTAAAAATTTAAATATGGCATAAAAAATTAAGTAGCACCCACATGTTCTATCTTTTAAGTTTCACTATAGGTCAATTCACTCTAATATTTAAGATAACAACACTATTTCCGTTCTACTGAATTCGAATTTGTTATGTTGTACGTTTGTAAGACGGTGACAGCCGACAGTCCAATGCTTAATTGGGGGTTTTCTAAAAATTACACACGATTACAGGAAAAATTAATATTTCTATGATTTTAAGTTAAATGTTTTACGTTTAAAAATTTAATAGGTTCAATAATTTACTAAATATATAATTAGTATTATATACTAAAAATAACACAATGAATATTCATTTGTTAAGGGTTAGGATAAAATTATCAGTTAACACAATCATTGCAAAATAAAAGTCCTTCAATTATATTTTAAAACCTCAGTCTATTGCAACTGGACGCCTAAACCTTGAAGCTTTAAATTCTAATTTAATGAAATTGACCACATCCTGTGGCATACTTATTTTATATTATTTACTAATCTACCAATGCTATGTAGTAGAAGACACAAAAATAAGTAGAAATGCAAAATATTGTTTAGATATACGATTGCCACATTATCTATAAGAACGATTTAATTATGTTAACACCTTAAAAAAAAGAATTCAAGTAAATTAGAAATAACAATTCAAGAAAAAATAAGTAGTAAGCAAAAATACACTAACACGTACATAATATTATATTATAATACTAATACCCATTATTGGAAAATTAACAATAATTAACTTTAAATCAATATAAAACGTTAATATTTTCAATCAATATAATGGTTTAGGTTAATTATTAAGGTAGTTAAGGACGTATTTAACATAATTGTTATCTTTGTCTCTTTAACAGTTTAATAGCATTTAATGAAGAAATATTTATAAATATACATTCCAATTGAATATTATACAACATAATCAATATATTTTTTTAAGTACTTATCAGTTATAATCATTAATCATTACACCTATATTTATTTCTACCAACAGCTGCTGGTTATAGTTTTCCACGAACACGATCGACCGAATTCCCAATCAAAAACCCTAATTGAATAGTATATTTACAATTCATCACATAAAGTTTATTAATCCTACCGCGTTAACCGATTTTATTTCTAGTTAATGAGGATTGATAGCCATGTATTTGCTAATGTCAAGTAGCATGTTCGCCGATAATGAAACCGTCGAATAATTTACAAATTAAGTGTTCAACAGTTGTATCTTGGTATATTTGGTTGATTTTGTACTGATTAATTTATTAATTTATTTTTCTTAACTACTGATTTAACGAACTATCTTATTTATCAAGTATATAAATTATATTAATCGCTTTAATAACGATTGGTTGCAAGTTCACCAAAAATCCTCGAGAACGTACAAGTAACAAAATATAATTGTACATGCGTTAAAATGAACCGGTATGGCAAGTATTCACAAGTGACAAATACTCTACAAGTCTACAAGTAAACCAATCGTACGAACTAAGTAACGTATAGACAACTTATATACTAATCAAACAAGTAACAAATAAAAAGTATACTGTAATTTGGCATATCAGATAAAGTAAGCAAATTACGAGTATTTAACAAGTACACCAGACATTTGTACTACAAGTCAAAAACGTGGTTTAACAAAGCGTGAGTGCAATTTTATGTTAACGAAGACTTTTTAACTGTACTTAACAATAACAGATTTCAAATACATCAAAAAACAAGGATGGTGATGACTGATATGACCCACTAACCCCAAAAAATGATTGTTTATATAAACCTGTAAACCTGTTTGGGTATTAGTTCAATTACCACTAATTATATTATAATCTTGATTTAAAATTTTTCTTTTGTTACCTATAATAATTTACGTAAAAACACTACTTAGGTTAGGTTCTCGATTAAAAAACAAATTGTCAATATTATTTATTAAATTTACAACTTATGAAATAATATTAATTACTTTATGGTACTAATATTATCATAATAATAAATATTGTAAAATCATAATTAATGGTTAAATAAATTATGAAACGAAAAATAACACTGTATTAATTGAAAACGAATTAAAAAATTAAAATAATTGTTCTGCACTCAATTATGTTCAATTAGTAAGCGTGGAATTTTGTTATTAATAATATGGTTAATTTATAGTAAAATACTAACCAATTGTTCTTCGGTACCAATAATGTCAACATAATCAACAGATGGGTCTTCATCGTCTTTAAAATTAGAATCTTCTTTAATTGGCCCTGAAAAAAATTAAAACACAGTTTAAGTATGCATAATACATAAATAATAGACATTATATGATTAATAATTAATAAATAAATTATACATTATGAACTGAAAGTCAATGTATTTATGTATTATATAGTTCTCTGACATACCGTTATTGTTAGACATTATTTATAAACCTGACAACAGTAACAAATTTACCAACGTAGTGATGTGTTTTGAAGAGTAGTTTTAATCAATATCTATTCCCACTAAAACCTTATTGAGACAAGTAATATTCCCCCGGCGAGCTACTTACCAAAGAAGAATCGTAGTTGTTGTAAAAACAACTACAACCTATGAGATATGAATACATAATGAAGTACTCAGTGCTCTTAGTTAAAAACTCGTAAAACACATTAGGTATATTATTTTAAATATAATATTAACTCCTATCGCTCTTCACATTTTCTGTTGTTTTTGCCTAACAATTAAAATTAGGAAACAATATGTAATAAAAATTAGCAACTAAATAGAACAAAAGTATAATAGAACACACGTTTTCTCTTTCAGTTTGTTTATCAGCATTTTAAGTTTAAATTTCGAAGAAAATTATTATTTTTACAAAGAATAACAACTTTTGCTAAATAAATAAATTAACACTTTTAATTTTAAAAAGTTATATAATATTATTAATTATGAAGAAGATGTCAAACCTGCATGTGACTTCATTTTATAAACGTAAAAACACAATATGAAACACTCAAACACATAAAGGTTGCGTTCAGTAGAACTAATTTTGCGTTGTTTAACTTTAATATTATAATGGACTGACATATGATCAAACTTAAAGGTAAGAACACTATCTGCATTTTTTCATCGGTTTTTTTCTAATATTTTCATTTTAAAGCGAATAATGAACATTAATACATATATTAATATATTACATAATAATATACTCTATTCCAAAAGAGAATAATAAAAAAAAACCTTTTTTTAGGTCCTTTAAAGGACACACAAACATTAGTTTTTTCTATGTCTCCCATTTAATATAGCAACAAAGGTATTCCTTATAATTACGACTCTCGTATTCAATTTAGAGCAAAGATACTTCTATTGTACGTTTATAAAGGATATATTTTATATATTGGCCGGATAGTTCTTTTGTATTTATATTTATTATCGAAATGAGCGTGTTTTATTTTAACTTAATTTCCTTATTTTTAACCATAAATAATGTTGATATGTTATGCGAGAAACCGACAAATGAAATAACATGTTGATGTTGCGGCTCCTTTAATAATAGGTGCAAAGTTAATAAATTATCATATTCTCGAGTTCTCAAATATATCTAAAATATCTCCAATATTTTTACTAAAAATTATTATTTTTTTAAAATTTAAATTTAAATTATTACAAATAATGCGTTTTTTGTAATTGAAAGATGATATTATTTTTGGTTGTAATTCAATATGATTTAAAGTAAAATTTAAAATTTTTCATTTATAAATTCTAAATAACTTTAAATATGTTACTTGTATTTGGAAGGGGTATTTATTTAATGTAATAGTAATATGTATACTGTATAGTGTGTTATGGAAACAATTTTAATTTCAATATAAGTAATTGTAACAAAAATTAAATACTTATAATCAACACCTTACGTCTATAAACCTAATTATTGTAAATACAATTAGATGTTTAGTTATGTACATACATAATACATAGTTTAAACTGGGTTGGTTTAAAACATTTTATATAGTTTTATAGCTAAAGTTCTGAGTTTCATCACTTTCATCACATACTAAATAATATCATACGACATACATATAAACGAACATTAAATACCTATATAATAAAATTATAAGTACCTACATATGTACCTAATCATAAAAATTAAATATATTTCAAAAATTAGGTAATTAAATTGATTAATTAGATTATCTAATAAGTAATGTTAAAAGTATAAAATATTTAACTTACACAACAATAAAAAATATATTAATTTTACTTAAAATTATTAGGTATATATCATTAGTAGGTAAGTACACAATATTTAATCCATGTGCTTCACAATTTATATACACATTTACCAAATTGTCTCAACTTCTAATAGACTTATCATGATTACCTTCAAAATTACCTAATGATTTATGACTTATGATCCTCTAGCCCATCCTTAACTCCTATAACTTTTAAAATCCATAAATGGTATTACTGAGTTGTTTTACTGAATTTGTTACTCTTGTCATTTACTAACATTATTATCAATAAAATTGTTATTTTATAAAAAATGAACTATACATAATTAAAATGATAATCAGTTTCCCAATAAAATCAATAATATTAATAATATTCTTAAGAAAATAACATTTGTAATATGTAATTAGTTCTTACATAAAATGTCAATTATTATGATAAAATCTATATCTTGGAGTATTTTTAAGCTTATCTACTTGTGTGTTCTTAGTTCTTACTAATCTCGTTACTAATCTAAAATTTCAAACTTGAAGCATTTGGCTAAATATAATTTAGTAAAACTCTTCTATATATATATATATATATATATATGCCATTGAATAAATGTTCATTTAAATGTAATCATGCAATTCAACAATTATATATTAAATATGCAAGTACTGTTTTTGTACTACACATGTAGGGGGAAACAAATCTATCACTAAAAACTTAAGGTAAAATAGAATTGCCTTTTTTTTTTTAATGTATAGTTATATTAAGACATGTAAAATACTAAAAATGAAAATATAAATACACTAATAACGCCATTTGTCAAGTAAAATAAATTAAAAATATTTAATTATTAATTATTACTTAAGCTTACATCAAAAGACTATATATGTATGTTAATAGACTCAAAAACTAAAAAAAAAACCTTTTTTCTGATACAAATAAAAGGGGAAGTACAAAATTACAAACATCAACATCAAACTGTATACGGTAAAAATGCAATATTTTATTTGATTATACAATTAAAATGGCTTTTATGGCCTAATTTTGACAAATAGATAATATCAATAAATAATAAAAAACCTACCTAAATGATTGAGAAAATTAAATAAATAAATAGATTTTAAAAATATACCTAACTACATATAAAAAAATACCTAAACGAATACATTAAAATAGCAAACCACTTTTGAAAACAAGAAAATTAAAATACCAATATAATGAGTACCAGTTATTAAATCTCATCATTTATTACTCATTTGACGTCATTTCATGAATTATAATTAAATTTTTACTGTTATAATATAGTAAAAACAATCAAGTGAATCATTCACACTATTAAGCACTTCAATTATTTACTATCAAATAATAAAACAATACCATTTAAATCATAATCAGGTTTAAAAATAAATACATTGAATAATGAAGAATAATATATTTCTGAGTGTTTAAGTCAACAAATGAAAAACAATAACTTTGTAAGAAATAAATTTAACAGTATATAAGCACAATATTTTTTTTCTTAGGCTAGGATCACACTATGCGTTTCGTTGGTTCAACCACAACATGTTGCGGTTGCGTCCCAAAGGTTTTATACAGTTCCACAAATCGATCTAGTCTGGCCCTGATAACGGGTTTTATATTTGAACCTATTTTATTTTGAGTGTTGCAGTTTGGCTCCTGTTGATTGGCAACCGACAAAACACATTGTATGATCCTAGCCTTATAGACTAATAGATACTAATACTAATAGATAAACCTCATTCAGAAAAGTAAATTAATTTTTTTTATATGATTTTAAAATAATCTTAAAATTACCTACTAAAAAAAAATATATAAAGGATAATATGTTGGATAATTTGACATATTGATTTTGTATTTTGTTATTTAAAATAAATTTAAATAAATAATGTTAAATTTGAGTTTAATAATAAATTATTGCATATTAAGTCTTATTAGGTACCTAATTTATTTTAACATAAAATATTTATATTTCTACTAGTAAGTAGGTAATTAAACTTATTTTTGACAAAAAATTGCCTATATTATCAGATCAAATATTATTGTTATTATTTTACAAGTCAATGCCAGTCAAAAAATCTATTTTACTACATTCTTTTAACATGGTATCAAAATTAAAGTATAAAAATATTGTCCTAAATAATATTTTTAACATTAAATTTGATAATAGGTTACTTCAATGTTATAGGTATTAATAACAACTTTAATAACAACAAAATAAAACTTATTCTTCTTGATGTAAAAATTTGTTTTGTTATTTTAGTAAGTCTAAGACTTCCTAAGACACAACATATGTGGACATAACATGTTCTCAGGTACTAAAATATAATATCTTATGAACCTAAATTAAAATAAAAAAAAGCCTAGAAATAGTTTAAAAACAGCTAAACTACCTATATTATGCCTAGAAAATACTTGCATAAATATTTATTAAATATTTCAAAATTTCAGTCATTTATTTTCAAATTATAACATACCTATTGTATACAAACATTTATTCTGTCGTAGATTGGTACTGGCTAAAAATACTAAAATACTTATTTTCATAATTTTGTTATTTTTTTTTTTTTTTTTTAATTATTTTTAAATGATTAGGAACTTTTTACTTGCAATGTTTAAACAAAATTTAATAACCTATCTACCTACCAAAAACCACCATTAATATTGAAACATATTTTTCTGATATTAGGTGTTTTTACATACATCATTGTAAAATCTATACAATATTCATTTTAAGCAGAGAATTTTTAAATGATGTTAAAAATAGTGAAGTCTCAAATGCTCATCTGCATTTAAGCTCACAAGTAGTAAATAAATAAATATATATAAAATTAAAAAAGTTTCTAGGTCTAGATACTTACCTAACTAAGTTTATTTGATTGACATAATAACTTTCATGATTTATTAACTAAAAATTAAATAGGTACCTACCTGCTACTTATTCCATGACAAGTAAATTGCATGCAATTTAAATAGATGTCACCTGAATAATTTTTGATTCAGATTTTTTTTTCAAACTATTGTTTTTATATTATTATGACACCTACCTATTACTAGCAGTAACATTAAAGTTATACCTTCATCAAGTTTTTAATTTGATTAGGTAAAATTCTAGGGAAAATGAAATTTTAAAGATTTGGGTACCGTTCATTCAAGAGAAGTATATTGTGTCTATGAATATTAAATTAAAACTAGAATTTATAACCTTTATCTACTTTGTATAGACAAGTTACATAGGTAGGTACCTAAACACATAAAACATACATATTTAGGCAGTACCTACCTACCTACCTATTTTACATCCACTGTTTACCTATGTAGAATTATCACAAAAGATACTTAACTAAAACCAAAAATGATCAGAAGTATATTTTATTATTATTACCAAGACAGATAGGTACAATATGAATATCATTAGGTACCCAAATGAAAATGTTTGATGAATCAACTCGATACACTTAATAATTATACCTATTATGTCGATTACTTACTACGGAGAGGCGTGCAAACCGGATCTTCTTGACGGGTGACTTTTTTGTGGCCAGCGCCGTGCAAACGCACGAGTTTGCTGAATCTGGCCACGAGATCGGCCATTATCACCTGGGTCGTTTGCGGCGCTTGAGGGTTGTAGTCGGGGGGCGTCATTCACCGGGATCGCACTTGCTGCGCCAAGATCTGACGGTCGCTCCACCGCAATTGCTGCTGTACCTCACGTCTTCGGCGGGTTCACGTATCCAATCGTCGATTTGAATGTTCAGCATGGTGGGTAAACACAACAGCGGCGTCAGACGTCACAGGACCGCAAGAATCCCGTAACACATTCGAATGACAGACAACGACCCAACGGTCACCGGTTACGGGTGATGGAGGTAGCCGATGTAAGACGTCGTGTGGTGTTCGGAACGTTTCAGCGAAAACAGATGTTGCCGTGCGAACGTCCGCCGTGCGACTTGCGTTTGAACACGCGACTTATGTGAGGGAGAAATGAAAAACGACAAACGAATAAATTATTAGACAATAGGTAGATAAAACGGACGGGACGGTGTGTAAAGCACGCCGCGGTAAGTAAGTAGCGTCTTCTCGACCTCGCCGGCTGACCGAATTAAAACGATATTTCACCGTCACGGCGTGGGTGGCGAGTTCTTTACCCTTAGCGAAAAAAAAAAAAAAAAAAGAAAGAACAGACGAGCGATTAACGAACGAGCGGACGGACGGACGAACGAACTTAAAATGACGTAGGTGGGGCGAACGGCCGGGCAACTGCACGAGTATAGGGAAGGCGCACGCCGTACGATTACCGTCAGAGACCGCTAGTACCGACCGACCGACGTCGATGTGTATTTTCCGCTTTAGAAAACTGTACGCGCCGCCAGACGAACACAGCGCCGTTTCGGTTTTTTTTTTATGTCACGGGCCACTCTATATTCAAACTATTCAAAGCGCGGATGACCGCCGACGCCAATGACATTAACATAATTAATATTTAATAATATCTAGCCGTTGTAGTCCCTTCACGGCACGACGGCGCTTATCACCGGACGCCGTCGCCAAATCTGCCACGATCTTATCAATCCGTCGCCGCTCCAAAACCCCCCCACCGCGAAACATCGATTCGGTGGGCTCGAAAGTTTAAATAATCACGACTTATTGTACGATAAAGAGAATATATTTTTATTGATTTGAATTTTGAACCGGCGGGCAGCGAGTAGGCCGGAGGGAGACGCCGCTCAATCGTAAATCAAAATATATTAATCGGTTTTCGGCGTTTTAATCGTCGCATTTTAGTATTAGTCAATAATTATTATTATAGTGATTTATAGGCATTAATGTATCATTAAATATAACTCATTACTCATTAAACATTTTAATGAGTACTGATTACTATAGATTTCCTACACCATAAGGCAGAGAGTATAAAAACATTAAACAATATATTATAATTATTAAAATACGTATAATAACACAACGTTAAAAACGCTGTGGCTACTACATAAATGACATCTAAATGCTATTAATATTGAAATCATAATTCACAATACCGATTACTCGAGTAGTTTTCTCTTTGGAATTTTTGCTAATTAGGAATTCAGAAAATGTAGGTATGTGTGTACAATATGTTTACCTCTACTTTTTAACTCAATATAATTTCTAAATTATTTTAGAAATGATAACTAAAATCGTTCCAAATTATAATGTCATAAATTAAACGTGTTCAAGCGTGTTCAAACGTGCAAAAATTGTGAAATTTTGATGAGACCAAGCCCCGAAAGCCTTTCCCTGTTATCATCACCACTTGAGTAAAATAATCTAATCTACCTACTCGGAGAAACGTAAAAAGGACGTGATTGGCGACAACGGGTCCACGCGAATTTATGTATGTGGTGGGATATTGGAATTTGCATTACTCATCACTTTGTAATGAGCATATGATATACTGCTATTATAGCAAGTATACATTATAATATTATAATATAGTAGTGCTATATAACACCGTTTACGTATCGATAGGTACCTACCTAGCCGTTACCAGGCATTACATAATGACAACGAATGACACTTTAAATGAATTATATATAATAATATGTAATATGTATACATGTATTTATAATATTATGTCATCAATTCTAAATGTGAAAAAAATCAATTTTTTTAAGTTTGAACGACTGTCGTGAACCGTATTAGAGCATTCAGCATACTCGCTCAACCGGCATATAATATTGTAATTTGATATTTAAATTTATAATTGCATAATGAACTAATAATATACATACCTATTCTTATGTATGTACATGACGCACACGATGTTGTATAATAATTATTAAATTATATATTGTTCAATGCAATAATAATTATTAAAAGCGGGTGATTAATAAACAACTTTTGAATTTATGGTATTGTATTTTTTTTTTATTTCTAGTGTCCATATAGCATTGAATTATCATCATCAATATTTTTATAGAAGATAAAATGTTCTATAATAATTTAAACTATGATAAAAATTAAGTAAATAATCCTCAGGAAGCTAAATAAAATGCATCACACATAAAATATTCATTATAAAGGTATGGACAATTACTAAAAAAAATTATTTTTATTTCATCATTAAAGATAACTAAAGTATTGATATAGATGTATATATGTATGAATATCATGTTTAAAACTTTAAAATGAAATGCTTGAGTAGGTAACGCATAAGTAGGAGAAAATCGTTTACATAATTAAAGTAAAATGTAAATTACGATAACGCGTCTATAAATAATTATTATACATACTTCATTATTTAGGTAATACTGGTAGGTAATAGATATAACTAGATAAAGCTAGACTTGTCATTCTTTTCCCGATTTTAAGTGTTATATCCCGGTGTCCCGGTTAATAGAAACTGAGAGGATGAAATAAATACTGTGACATTATCATTAGGTATACAAAAAAAAAAAAAAATTAAAAATTGAATTAAAATATTAGGTATTAATAAATAATAATATATCTGTATACTAATTAATCGTTTCTATAAAAATAAAAAACCTTAGTAATAGTTATGTAATACACTAAGTATAGTAGATATATGGTATTACCTATATAGCGGGCTACAGCCTAGTGCCTATCCTGCAATAATAATTATTAATGTTTAATATTGAATAATATATGACATGATCATAAATCATAATATAATATAATTATATCATGATGGGAAACAATTAAATTATTTTTTAATTTCGCATTCAAAAGGTGATTTAGTTTTGTCATGTTATTTGACTAGATGCGATAAATTATTAAATTATTATTTCATATATAAATACATACATACTGCTACAGAAAAATGAATTCCATTATTTCCATTGTTATTTAATGGGTAGGTTGTGGGTGTAAATTCTAGTATACTAGGTACCTATTATTAGGTTTTTTTGTGTGATGCTTTTATAAAAGTAATAATTTATCCTATTTTTATTTAAATATATTTATTAATTAATACAAAGATACATTATTATTTATTATTAATGTTTTTAAATTATAATTTTTATACAATGATAAAGCTAGTCATAGTGTATTACAGTAGATATTTATTTTCTTTCAGCTTCTCTCGGGAGAGGACACCGGGGCATGCCTTTAAAAATGTTAAATGGGACTATAATATTATAATATACTATATGTCTGTATCATAGTTGTAACTTGTAGTAGTCAAGTAGATAAACAAAATATCTCTACCTAGAACCTATTTAATAAGGTGTGTTATTATGTATGTATAATATGTAAAAATATATAGGTAGGAAATAATAATGACAAAAGAAACTTACTACAATGGTAACAATTTGAAATTCCAGTCATGTAAAGTGATACGAAACGATTATACGAGTATACGTATAATCTATGTTCTATACAGCCATACAGGTAATAAATAGTTTTATCTAAAAAAAGTAAAATAAAAATTTGCTTCAGAGATACAGAGTATAATATAATGGTCTATGGAAGGTTCAACTGTTGCGAATTTATAGGACTGTATCGGACCAACGTTCAACGTCATGAAATGCGCGATTATACAGTATTTCGGACTGGTATATTATAATATAGCAGTAACTATAATATTGTACAGTGAGCACGCTGCACGATTGCGTTGTGTAATCAAACGGTACCTACACGTTTTTCGATAACAATATAGGTACATTATACATACACATGCATTACACCCTCAACGTAGAAATAGGAATGAAAGGAATTTCTTTTACTAATCTCGTAATTGTATTTTTACATAAATTCAGCATGTATTCGTATTCCGTATCAGTGTATTACATTTACATAAGCACAGTATAAGTACTAAAATAAATATTAAATATAGTAGCTATATAGTAATAATTTATTATGTACCTATATTTACATATTAGGTACCTATAAACCGTATACTATACATATATTTAAGACGCCAAACGTATTATTTGAACTAATTTGATAAATTGTTTTATTATTTTATTAATATAAATTTAGAACTTTTATAGTAGATAATTTAGTAAGTAGGTACATTATATCATTTATAACATACTTGAAATAATTTTTTTCTGCAATCAAGACAGACTATATTATTATTATAATTTATAAGCATACCTACACTGTTTTCTTCTTATTACAGTTATAACTTAATATTAATCGACAAAACATAGGTAAATACTAACTAAAAGTTATTATAAAACTCTATTGTTAACTTTTTAGTTCTTACATATTAGCTATTATATAATTTTAAAGATATTTATGTAAATTGAAAATAGTTTTTAACCCTTTATATACTATAGTATATTTATATAGATACCTATTGTATATACCTAAGGTCAAATTTTATTCGTCAAAAATCACTAGGTATACGTAAATTACCTATTTTTAATATCGCTAGAAATGGGAGTTTGGCACCGTCGCAAAATATCTCGTAACCACCTGTATGACTGTAAGTATTGTAACTATCATTACTGAACTATACAAAAATATATACTCAAACAGATCGTGGATGCTTATAAGAATTTTGTTGACTTACAAACTCACAATATATTATATTATGTTGTACTACCTACGTTATACATCTGTAAACCTACATATTTTTTTTTAAAAATATACTTTAACAATAAATTGTATATTCCTACGATTAAAAAAAAAGATGAGCAAGTGGGTATTACTCTGATGTACATTAGATGTTGAGAGTGGATTACTATTATGGGTATGTTAAATTTAAATTCAATGATATATCATTGTTTATGACAAACGATTCTGAGCGGAAACGTTCTCCCAGACTATAGATATCACTATTCACTAAATTTATTTTGTGATATGTTTTTTTTATATATGTATATAGCTATTTTAAATTTTTTTTTACTTTTAGTATTATCTAGTATTATACAGCATATCTTAATAAAAACATTATTGGAAATTGGAATAATGTAGTACCTATTTAATTAAGATAATATTAATTTATATTACCATTTACCATATTATATCAATTTATACAACTAGAAATTTATTAATACATTTCTGTAAATGTCGTAAAACAGAAAAAGTAAATTCATATTACCTATTAATAAATTAAATCTTAAAATAAATCAAAAATGTTATTGCAGCTTATATAGTAAAAGCATTGGTTTTTATAATAGCCTATTATAAAATCAATGGTAAAACTGTCTACTACATAATATTATTGACTATTGTACAAGTTAGTTAGTAATTCTAACGTTAAATAATGTTTTAGAAAAGACTATTGTATAGATTTATCATTTTTTTTTAATTTTGAATACATGTACCTACAATGTACATTGTACCTATTACTTATATATAATAATATATAAGTGTGAAATTTATTGTAAGAGGTTCGACTGAATACCTACATGTGGTGCTTTAGTCTTCGTTTGTATCTTCAAGGTGTATATGTATATATATTATGTTGTATCAAAACAAACTCTACAATCTAAATCAATGATAATAATATATTCTGCTGCAGTGAATGCATTTTGTATTATTTTTGTTGTATATACCTATGTTTATAATAAGATTATCAACATATTACATATTTATATTGTTTAATCTTCCCCACATTAATACAATAATACTCAATAAATCCATCATTGATATAAGAATAAGATAATATTATCAAGATAGATAAACTATACAGTACCTATATAGTTTAAACATCTCGATGGATAATTTACAAAATTATACATGCACTGGTCTACGTCTACGAGGCAGTGTTGCGTTACAAACGTTGTTAAAAAGCAATAAATAAGAACAAGTTTTTGAATCTACGAACAAAATTTGACTGTATCCCTAAATAATGCAATATAATATTATACAAGAATTATAGATACCTATACTATTGTAGACAAATTTATGTTGTATCTTATAAATTTATAATATTTCTTACCGATATTTAACATATTAAATTTGAGTGTTTAAATGTATATGAACCTACCTCGTTCTTCGACAACATACCTATGTACATATATAATATGATATATGGCTATACGAGTTCAACAGAAATTTGCACACAGTGCACACACTAAACGGCAAACGTTTCTGATCCGAGAAATTTTTCCTCGATTCGGCGCGCAAACGAGAACCAGACAGGAAACGAGTTGACCTCAGACACCAACGCAAGTATAAAAATATAAAATATATAACTATTACAGGTAGATTTAATGATCTCAACACCATATAACAGTATTTGAACTTCTGAACCGACTGAACCACTATACCTGCTATAATATGTATAATATTATTCGCCGCAGTTATAATATGTATATTTGCACATATACTTGAAAGTCGTCTAACCGCTGCTTTTCAATACTGAAAATTCGTGATTAAAACTATTTACATGCATATACTCGTATATGAAATCAATTACAAATAATAAACACGTACGATGTATAATACGTAATAAAGGCTGTCATTTCATAAACGATTAACGAAATACGATTTATGGTAGTTATTCTTTATTCATTATAGTTCATTGTTGAATATACAGTTTACTCATGCAATTATGTATAATATATAATGTATAAATTATTTATATACATCTAGGGTTCATATATCATAAACGTTTCACTGAACAGCACACCGAACGCACATGCGTGTTGTCTTTGTCTTACAAACATAATATTATATAATATTATACTTATAGGTACATACAGCAAATTTGAGTTCAGCTGAATCAATTTTTGTGTTGTTAGCTTGTATGTTATAGAGTGAATGACCTATAATCAAACTTAAAGCCTAAAGGTGATAATATTACATCTATATTATAGAGCAGGGGTCTCCAACCTACGGCCCGCGGGCCGGATCCGGCCCGCCAAGCTTTTTGCACCGGCCCGCCAAGTTAATTAATGTTTTGATTGTTTTGAAATATAAAACAAATTTTGAATTATAAAATAAAAAATTATATAAATAAACATACATTTTTTAAATAAATCTTATCTATTCTTATTTATTTCTCAATTTCATAACCTATCTATTCCTAGATAGACAACAATTTTTTTTTTTTTTTTAGACACATTCTAAAAATTTTGGCCCGCGATGCCAAAGCGTATACCAAATTTGGCCCACCGTAAAAAAAGGTTGGAGACCCCTGTTATAGAGTATTAGCAGTGACGTATTTAGGAGGGCAATTGCCTCGAGCAGCACTTTTTTAGGGAGCAGTGAAATGTAAATCTAACAAGAAGATTTTATTTTTAAACTGATTTAAACAATTGAAAAAAAAATGTATACCCAGGCAGAAAAATCCTAAATATGCCTTTGAGTATTAAAATATAATACTTATAAGTTAGGCTTATAACTTAGTAAAATATATTATCTATATATTATTACAGCCGAGGCTGAGAAATTTCACAGGTGAACAAAATAGTGTCTGGGCCAAAAATGGAGATTCCAGAATGACCGAAAAGAGAAGGGTTCATTTTGGCTGAAAAAGCTAGTGCTTCCCTCCTTTTTTTAATTTTATTGAAAATTATAATACATACAAGTGTGAAGTGACAATTTCAAGTATCTACCACCACCAATTTTTGAAAATCGAAGCATTTTTACTGATTAACTGAATTTGAAAAATTGTTAGTGAAAAATCAAATTAACTAAATATTAATATGATTAATACTTAATATTCACTAGTAAAATAACTATATATTTTCAAATAATTTTTAACATTTTTATGTAATTAAAATACAATTAACCATAGATATTTAAAACTTTACTAAATATTTATAACTACCTATTGATTTTGTTTATACTCGATAAAATGTTTATATTTTGAGTTTTTTGAGTTATTTTTATCCATTTAAATTTATTCTTGTATTATTATTTTTTAATTCTATAATGTCAAAAACGTTTTTTTTTTGCTCATTCTAAAAGCTTCAAAGTTGTATTCAAAATACCAAATAAATTTTTTGTACGAATATTCAAATATATTTTAAATATATAATACACACAATTAATTTTTATAATCATTTGAAGTTCAAATTTTGAAATAATTTTTGAAAATCATGAAAGTTTACAAAATTTATAAAATATGCAATTTGTAGATATAGTTTAACCTTGAAAATTAAATATACCTATATACCCCATTAGAAGTTCATACTGAGACCAAAAAATCTAAAAATATAATAATCGTTATTTTTTTTTATAAATATTTTAAATTCAACTTAAAATAAAATTTCTTTTAACAATATTTATTATTATCTTCTTTTAGTTAAAACATTATTCAAGGAGACATAAAACTGTTATGTACCCATGGGCGCCCAAAATTAAAATTTTAGGGGGGGGGAAGTAAAAATAAAAAATTCTCAAATGTAAAGATAATAATTATATCATTGTAATATTTATCGAGTTACAAGTTTTTAATATTTTTTATATCCAGGGGGGGACCAAATGCCCTATCTTGCCCCTCCCAATGGGCACCCATGTATGTACCTATATATTATTATATTTTATACAATATACACAATACACACAATGATATTATTTTCAGGTGCAATATTTTCAGCCAAAATTAATTCAATCTATTGTATTACTATTTACTAAAAGTGAAATAAATTACATTTCCAGATAAAAATATCAAAAAATAAAACACGAAATATACTAATATAGGAATTATTGACTGATGGATCGTCTTCACTCAGAATTGATATTTTGTACAATGATGATAATATACGAATATTATTATTGAATTCAAATTTATTATTCAATATGTGACCATGATAATGATCCTCATTTGATACGTACCATTCTACGGATCGGTACCAACTTGCCCACCTTTTTTAACTTCCAACCAAAAATTGTATCAATATGAATCAATAAAATCAATCCAATAAAAATAAACAGCTGATGTATATGTCTAAAATGTAATATATTAGTATACCTACCCATTCTTAAACGTATCATGTATTATGTATACATTGTACATTTGTACATAATGCGTATATAGATAAACCCATATTTAACCCTCTTACTCAATACTCTGTAGATATAACTGATACCTATAGTGATATAAGTTAACTAAGGTAAAGGTTAACTAAATTACGTAATGTGTGTACTATATTTTTTAATGTTATACTTGCTTTTATTTTAAATATGTCTTATAAAATAAAAATGTCAAATATTTACTAAAGATTTAATACTGTTAAGTAACTTAAGTTCAACACGTTGTTACTTGTAAAGACAATTTCTACATAATACAACACAGAGTGAATATTTATTTTACAAAATTCGAATGGAGCTAATGTATATAATATTATTATTTTAAACAAAGTAATTAGTTATCAATACATAATTTTTTCATTTATATCTGTTATATTGTGGAATTTACACATTTTTGGTTGATAAATATCAATGACAACGAATTTTCGGAGAATTCTAAAGACGTGATTAAGCCTAATAATAATAATATATATATATATATATATATTAATTTTATCTTCATACAAAATTTTATTTGTAGCTAGCGCAGAACTGAAACTATTATACAAATTACCTACAAGGTTTAACCTTGTACATGTCTGTATATATGTTTGTATACAAATTGTGATAATACTAATGTAATAATATCTGAAGTTATAAATTGTAGATTTATTTAGTATTACATGGTATATTTCATACATAAGTATTAATTATAATAACATATTACTGTAGATTTAATTAGTTTATTAATTACATAAAAAGGACATACATAATGGGCTGTAGCCCATAAGCGCAAAATACGACCGAAACGAAACCCAAAAGCGCAAAAAAAAATTACTCTTTTTACTTTTAACCCATAAGCGCAAATCAATTTTACAAAAAGTGTAATTAATTAAAATCGTAGTTATTATTAATATTAAACTAAGCATTAATTGTGATATTAAAATTAGTTCAAAAAATCAGTACCTAAAAAATAACAATTATAATTTTGAGTATTATTTTAGATTAGTTAAACAAATGCAATAACCGTCGCGATGCGTTGCTGCAATCTATCGTGGAATGGGTAAGCCGGGTAAGGTCACACGAACTAACATGGAAAGCGTCGAGCGTCGCGTGTTAGGTCAGTAAAATATTGTATCAAGTAATACAATATATTTTGCGCTTTTATCCCACTACTAAGGTACAAAAGCGCAAATTCATTTTGCGCTTTCGAGTTATCGAAAAAAAAAGGTTGATTTACGTTTTTGGGTTTCACCGACATAATGTAATGACATACATAATAAATTATTTAATTTATCATGATGTCATAATGCTGAACTACGCCGAATGGCCGAACGCAGCACACGTGCATACAACACACAACAGTCAACAACAATGTACAAAAACTAACCTATAATAGGTAGTATAATTCACGGACTAAGATAATCTTATTTTATGGCCAAGGTGGATATATATCCACCTTGCTTATGGCGTTAACTAGACTTGGCCGCAATGTAGATACCACTTCTTTGATTTGCTTTCTTTTTTGAGATGAAATCTAAACCTTTTTCTTTTTTCTGAGTTCTCTTCTCCCCATCACCCACGTAAGTCATGATTACATTGAACATTCGATAATGATGTTTTATACTTCATTCATAAACTGGCCATGTGTAAAACAATGCAAATCAAAGAGGAGTGTTGCTCTTTAATGTAGGAGTGCAGTGAGGTTATGAATTAAAAAATAGCAGACTTGGCCACAATGTAGATTTCACTACTTTGATAGGGCCAACTTTTTTGAGAGGAAGCAGTTTAGAACTTGGCCTTTTTTCACCGTTTAGTTTTTGTTGGAGACATCATTTATTTTTGCGGGCTTCAACATCGTGGACGAAGTGTTTTTTTTTGCGATTACGATATGGTCGTGGCTATTTTGGTTACTCTTTCTTAGTATTATCAAAGAACAAACATTGTATTATACAAAATAATAATAATTCAGTGATAATAATTCTATTCAATTCATAAAAGCATACAAGTTTCATCAATGTTTTCGACGTTATCACGTAAATTTTCGTCCGTAAACCGACGAATATTATTAAAATATTCTGTATTTGAATAAAATAAATTAAATATATATATTTTTTATTTTTTTTACAAAATAAGGCTTCAATTACAAAGGTTATTAGCCTATTGAGGAAGGTGGTTACATATTATGATGTAATTTACAAATTTTTATCTAAATCTATGAGTTTGAAAAATTTGAAAATTTTGTGAGTGTTGTATTGATTGAGGGCTTCTTCCGCTGATGGTGGATTATTGAGAAGGTGGCGTGCAGAGGAGTATTTGGGGCAGTCGATGATGATGTGTTTGACTGTAATTAGAACTTTGCATAGGTCACACAAAGGCTTAAGTTCCTTGATGATGAGGTATAAGTGTGTTAGATGAGAATGACCTATTCTGGTTCTGTTAATGGCTGTTTGTTCTGTCCTGCCTGAGTAGTTTGGGAGTGGCTATATTTGGAAATTGTTTTTTTTATATTTCTTAACTTATTGTTGTTAGGTGAGATGGAGTTCCATTGGTTTTGCCATGTTTTTAAAATTTGTTTACTAGCTTCATTTATTAAATCGACGGTAGGTAATTTGCTTATTTTGTAAGTGATGTTAGTTGTAGAACCTATGGCTGCTACATTCGACATTTCGTCTACTTTTTCATTTACTGGAATTCCAACATGAGATCGGGCCCACAAATTTAACATTATAATGTTTTATAAATTTATATATAAGTCAACTATAAAAAATTATTACTATATTGATATTATAACGAAATATTTGAAAGAAAACGTTTATGCTTGACAAGCGTCACTTCACACGTTTAGAAATACATTTTCTAAAGCGGCATTAATTTTGAAAAAAAATCAATTTTCAGATTTTTCCCTTTAGTTACACTGTAAAACCTACCTTTATGCCAAATTTTAAGTTTCTACCTATACAAGAAGTTTCTTATAATTTTGATGATAAGCGAGCGAGTCAGTAACAATATCACACATTTTGACATCCTCCCATTTTGAAATGGCACAGTATTAAGGGCTCATATTCTTTCAGCATCCTAAGCTACTTAAAATTAACACGTGTTTTAAATTTCAAAAGTTTATCTTGAGAGGAAACAGAGATATATAGGTTAGAAAAACTGGGCGAATTGGTTCGTGTAAAGATACACTGTTATTGCTTGAACTTGGCCTGGCGCACTGCCGTGCGCTCAGACTATTACGGAAGAAAATTCAAACATTTATTATTTCAATTTTGAAGAGCATTCTTAAATAAATTTATTTATGCCGGTTTTTTTTATTTTGTTTCAGATAATCATACAATAAAAACTTAGATAAAATTCATTAAACTTTAAGTATTAGTAGGGGTACTGTCTGTATGGAATTGCGGAAAAAAATATACTGGGGAGCAGCATTATATCGGGAATTTGATAAATGTAATAAGTTATAAGTTATAAATAAAATAATTATTGTAGGTATATTAGATATGTTAAAAATTGTTATTTTATAAAAACTGCAGTCTTTACCTTAAAAATACAATAAAAAATGTATAAAAAAATATTAATAGTTTTAATTATTTTGTAAATATGTCATATGCTAATATAATATAATATTTTATAAATTAATAATTATACAATAGAAATAAAATTAATATTGTATATTATTTTAGAAGTTGTCATTTTATAAAAAATTGTTTTTATATATAATATTACCGAGTCATTACTGCACTTTCTGATGTTATGAACAATTGCTTTGAGGAAGTCTTCAACATTTATTTCATCATTTTTGGTTCGTGTACATAGTTCTTTCAATCTTTTTTCAGTAGTTTGGGTCAAGGTCAATCCTAGTTTTTTTCTTTTGTTGAATGGCTCACCAACATCATTTAAAGCCAACTTTGCTATGTTGGATGTTTTTGATTGACTAAATGTGCAAAATGATTGTTCCATCCTTCAGTAGGATTGTTTGTCCTGTGCCTACCATGAAGGGTTGTATCATGAACATTTCAAGCATTAGGTGGAAACATAGATATTAACATTAACTCCAGCTGCATTCCAAATTCGTTAGTAAGCGCCATTTACATAATAAGCCTCAAAATAAATAAATAAAATAAATGATTAATAAATCATCTGCTTCATTTGGTATGTATTGTTTTAAACACCCCATTTAAAAATAACATTAAAAAAAAGCCAAGGGAGTGTTTTGAACCCCCAAA
Source organism: Aphis gossypii (assembly GCF_020184175.1). Lineage (NCBI taxonomy): Eukaryota > Metazoa > Arthropoda > Insecta > Hemiptera > Aphididae > Aphis > Aphis gossypii. The sequence goes on from NC_065530.1 coordinate 75,447,389, forward strand.
ACCATCCCTATGGATACGCCACTGGATCATATGTATATGATCTAAGATATAGGTACTGACAATTAATACTGACATGCTTCACTAGTTATATACAAACTATGAACAATGGCAGATCCGCAGATCTAGGAATGAAGAAAAATGGGAGGCTAAAGTGTAAACTTTAGAAACAAAATATGTGCTTCTATAAGCTAAATGGGTATTAAACCATTAGTATAGTTAACTATCAGGATAAATAAATAAATAAAGTGACACAAATCAATCAACAAGATTTATATTATGACATATTATTTAGTATTCAAAGAGGTTTAATAAATTTGATATTGTGTTATTGCATTATTTTTTTTTTAAGCGGGGAGGAGTCTTTCAAGATTGAAAATTTAATATTATAAGCTTTTAGTTTTAAATTTAATGATTAATTTTTAAAGAGGGTATTTGACATTTATTTTTTTATGCAACCTTTATAGGTATTTAAAAACTTATTGCCCATTTTACCTTACCTCAATTAAATATTATGTAGTAACTATTTAAACTCTGCTGTTAGGAAATATAAAAATATTTATATGGCTACATCTTAATAGACATTGTCTTTTATTTTACTATAGTATATTAAAAAAAACTATTATACATGAGAGAAACAGAAAATAATAAAATGCTTTAAAATAATAATATAAATCATTATTTATTTTAAATTTTAATTAATATTACTTTAAAAATATAAGTATTACAATTCAAGATTTTTTTTGAGTGTAGTAAACACTAGAACTGATTAAGTTTATACTTATTAATTTATAGCGAGTGCATCCATTTCTTGTGTGAATTGTGTTTGAAGGTTTGACAGTTTGTTTTTGAGAGCAGCAACTCCCATAAGAACAATATTTTCAGGCTTTAATGATCCACAGCTTTCTACATTGAAGAAAAACTTATATGGTTTTGCCCTCCAGTTGTATTCTCCTTCATACTGATCTTCATTGAGTTCTGAATATTCACTTTTTGGCCATTCATCTGGCTTAGGGAATAATGTGTGTCGTAATGTGTTGTCTGGATCATATTCAAAGCTTACACCAGTAGTTGGATTCCATTTAGCATGCTCCTTGCCAAATCCTTTTTTAGCAAATGCTCTAATTCTTAATTCTTGTCCTTTACGCAATTTGACAATAAGTATATTATCTTCTTTTTCTCCGTATTCATTAATATCACTATCTTGGTTCTTCGAAGTAACGGGTACTACATGTGGATTATTGCTTACCAAATCCGCAGTAGTTACAAGTTTTGTCATCTCTTCTGAACATTTGACATTCAAGTTGAACTCAACACTGCAGTCTTGACAGAAGTCTGAGCATGTGCAATCTCTGGAGTACTGTAGGCGGTCGACCATTACATCAGATGTCAATGGTATGAGACCAATACGAGATGCTATAAACTCGTCACTTAACACTGTAGAATTAGAATCCAGCTGAACCCAATCGATGGCTATTGTCGGCGTTTCGGCGATGAAAACTCTACGTAAGCTATTCGCAACGCTAAGATCAGTGTCTTCAATTTGAAATTTAATTGAGTCAGTAGTCAGTTCAGAAATATGCACGGAAGGTTGATTAGCATACGGCATTATTATTGTTTTTTTTTTATAATATAATACCTAAACTAAAAACAAAATAAACTATATATTATAATTTATAATTTATACTTTGTAATTTTAGTAAATCAATAACGCATAACTGCCATAAACATTGTTATCATTGTTATACATTGGAGGCAAAGTTATATAGTAAGCACCAATGACCCAACTAAATGTTAAGGTTATGTTTTTCAAAACCCGTATTCAAGGTGCAAACCACGAGGTGGGGTCATTTCTTCCAAATTCATATTTAGTGATAACAGAATTTTTTATTCATTGTGGCCAACTTAGATAAATAAAAATCCCACTAATCCTATTTCTATAGTGATACCAACAACAAAAATATTTAATTTAATATTATTTGCATTATAATCAAATATATTTGATTTTGGATTTTGGATTTTTTTATGGGGAGGGCTAAACACTTTTAACTTAAGTTATTGAACATCAAAAATTAATTAAAACTTTTAATAATACTATTTTTAATTCAAATATTCTATTATAAAACTAATAACAAGAAATATATTAGTCAAATTTGTAAGACAACTTCCATATTTAAATTTACATTTTTCAAAACAATATAAAAATACAGCCAATGGAGGAGGCTATAGCCCCTTTAGCCCCTCCTTGGCTACTTCACTGATATATAATATTTAAAATAAAAAAGGGCGGTGAAGTGGGTACCGTTCTACAAAATAATATGCAAATATTCATGATTTTTACGAATTTTTTTCAATATTTGAATTTCAAAGTTCAAACCCTAATAATAAAATTTGTGCCTATGTATATTTTCAAGTATCTACGACTTATATTTTTAGATCCTGAACGAAGTGATGAATGTATTGATTTTACAATGGTGTGTTTTTTTTTTTTTTTTTGTGTCTGTGTACAGCATAACTAGTCGAAATAATGCTCCAATTTCAAAATATGGGGGTGGTTTCCGATGTAAAAGTGAATATCCTTGGTGCATTATAGAGGTAAAAAGTTAACATTTTCCAACAGTTTTCAAAAAAATCGAGAAAAACAAAAAAAAAATGACGGAAAAACGGCAATTTATATCTCTCTCTACACTTAGGTTAGATCATGGCTAAATAAAAAAAGTTATTTAGCCATGGGTTAGATTATAAATTGATTGAAAAATGTACACCTCTTGTGATTTCCACCGGAAGCGCTGCCTACCTGTTGAAGGCTCAAAATGTTCATATTTTTAATATTTTTATACGAAAATACATGAAAATATTTCATGCAGTGACAAAACGAGTACGCCCAAAATATGACGGATAACCAAAGTTCACTTCCAATAAATTATAATAAAATATTATGTACCTATATTTAAGTCATGAAACCATTTTTTCTTTAGCCTGTGAATTATAGGAGAATTTCCAGGAATGGTTTCGAAATTTAGCACTGATATTATAAGAGATTTGGATTGTCTGTTAGTTCATACCGTATAGTAGCGTATAGCAGTTTTAACAATTGCGTTTATTTTTTTAAATTAGTTATTAATAAAAAAAAAGCTTTTCAATTAAAAATTAAAAATAGATCTATACATGGTCATTACAATTTTAAGTAATTCTCAGACTGTTAAATGTATCTAATTCCTCATACATTAAAATTAGCATAATTATAGTATTAACCTATTAACTATATTGAAGCACTTATGTTTTATAATAATACAAGGTTATAATAACTAATAAATATTAAATATGAAAAGTCGTAGATTTATTATTCGTATAATTATAAAGATTTTTTAGTGAATTCATAAATATAAATATACATAATAATACAATACATTGTATTATTTATTAATCTTGAATTTGAGTTGTTAAAATATTTCATTTCAAAATATTATTATTTATAACAACAATATTATATTATATAATAAATCTTATAAATTAAATAACTTAGCTATGATAAAAAACAAGTCGTTATTAATTTTTAATGTGTTATTTATTAAGTCTCGAAAGTAGATTATACATGTATATGTATTTTAAAAAAAAGTGATGATTATTATATTTAATCGGGTATAAGTGTTTAAAATTAAAAAAATATTCATGCGTGAGACAAATGTAGTTTGCATGTGTATACTATAAATGCTTTAGGAGTAATAATTTCTTTATATTGTTTATAATATTACATACATTTGATGTCATAACCAATTTTTATCCATATAAATATATAATATATATGTATATTAGTTTACCCAACACCAATACAATTAACATACTTATACTAGAAATGAGATTATCGTGTCTTCGTGTTTAAAGCAACTGGCATAGGTAATTAATAATTCACTAAAATTATGTAGTGTTGACACTTGACAAATTGTTATCAAAATATATATTATACAACCAATACTGGTGTGGTTCGTAAAAAAGTTGTCCAATTTATGCATAGTGCATAGCTCACATATTTTGTGTTTTACTATAATTCTATTATGAAATAATAAAATACGTCGGTGATTAAACGATTATTATATACAGTGACCGTCTAATAATAAAACAACCGTACTTTTCTACTTAGAAAAAATGTAAACTGTGTATTTGTTGTTTCGATTACACTGATTACAGAATACCTACACTAAGAACAGATTAATGTATATGTTTTTTTTACTAGTAACATTTTCAAGCGCACTGATAAAGGAAATTATTTAAATATCTTATCGAAGGTCATTCTGAAATATATTTACAAGAATAACCGAAAAATTAAATCGGTTCTAGTTTGTTAAAAAAAAAAATAGGTTTTAAAATTTCCACTGTGATAAAAATACACATAAGACATAGCTTAATTTTGTAAAAACTTCAAGATTGTCTGAAATATATCTTAGACCGTAGTCGACGCATTTTAAATGAAATATTATATTACATTGCTACCTTAGATATACACAACTAAACTCGTAAAAATGCTTAAAATTTGTAAATTTTATTGAATTATACCAGTCACAAATGTTAAATTTATATTTTGATCAAAATCTAGAAATAACTGTCAGGCTTTTACAAAATTGAAATTTAACCAACCTAAGGTCTAATCCAAGTCTCACGATCTTGTCACAGTTTAAATATATTTATGTTCAAAAAGTAGTTAGATATAATCGCTGTATTTTAATTATTTTAAAATGTACGATAGGTAGATACATGTGTACTACATACGTCTTCGAGAACGCTGAACACGCCTGAGTGCCTGACCGCTATCCTGCAACACTAAACGTTGTGATGGATATTTAAAAATATATTTAAATACCAACAATATTATTATTAAATATTTCTAAAGAAATATTAAAAATAGACACACATGCATTTTTAAGTTAAAAACTATGAATAATGATGCTGTTTATATTATTTTGTTAAAATTCAAAAACATGAGTCTCTTTGAAACTAAAACTTTTACGGTTTTACGTACCTATATTATATGAATTTAACTACCTATATTAACAATAAAAATTAATTTAAGATAATACTTATATTTATATAATGAACATTTTCACACTATTTTACAGTAAGGAATGCGGTATTGAATATTGATTCATAAGTTAGTATCAATATTATAACATGCATTTTTGTGATTTTTGTTATTTTTGTTATAAAAATTTATAAAAAACGCGAGTACACATTTTGTAGCTTTTGATCTTGTTTTCATAACACTTTATTTTTAGGATAGTTTTTAAGTGATTTCGTAAGCTCTACAGGACCACCGCTTTTATTTCATGTGTTCGAACTCTTACTTAACATTGTTTAAATGTTCAATTTGTGGAAGTGGAACTTACAGGAGCTACACATCACAACAGTCATAATATTCAAGGTGAAAATGTGAAATGAATATCTCCAAACGCTTCATTTCAACGAGCTTCCCGAAATCGTCTAAAAAAACTTAATAATTTAGCTCTCAACTGTAATTTTCATTAGTCTAATTTTTATAAATTGAGTTTCATTTTTAAAATAATAATTGTTACTTATAAATGTACCTACTATAATTATATTATACATTTATACCATACCAATTTCGTTGGTACATTTTTTGTTAAATATTTGTTTTTCTTTAATCATAATTATATTACGATAAAGCTGTAATAGCTATGTTATTACATATTTATTTGAATTAGAGAGGACTAGAAATATTAATTAACACTTATTAACATAATTTATAATAAAAATGTGTACCTACTATAAGGGGTCAAATTGGCAAATATTTGACTTCGGGTATTTTTGGCGAACTAAGTTATATAGTCAATGTTTATTTCAGACCTTTTATCCAGGGGGGATATACATTTATCTCCGGGGGGGGGGGGGGGGGGGTGTTATCCCCTTGAAATAAACACTGTATATAGTGTTAAAAGTTCAAATGTCGAAAAAAAATTTCTTAAAATCATCAAACAATACAACTCATTTTAACTCAAATAAACAACTCAATAAGTTTTGTCTGAATATTTTTTTTTTTTTTTTTTGGGGGGGGGGGCTATGACTTACTTAGCATCCACCTCTATTTGTACATATGGACTTACTCAATAAGCGAGGTAGTTACACCCGACAATTCGACATCTACAACCATGAACTATGATATATTTAGGTATATCTTAGTTCATGCTACAACTGTACAGCGCCACAGCGGTTGTAAGTGTTGCAAACGTAGTATTTTTTCGGTTACCTATTTTCTTCGTCAGAAGATAACTGTACTCTATTCAAAACGAGATCGGGACTTTAGCAACATTGAGCCTATAAAAGCGGCGACCAGTTTTCCCTTTTCATTCGTGAATCGTGATGGTTAAGCGGACCTCCCTCCTTTTACCATCGATCGTGCAGACCGTTACGTGGAACAAAGTCACGCCCTTATGCAGCACTTGACCACTAACGTATAATCATTGTTCTGTGATACAACCACCATGTACAAGTACTACACTCTCGCTACATAATAATATAATAACATACATCGTGACTTTTTGTTTTTTTTTTTGATAACAATTACTATCTACGTGTCAATGTCTATCACGGCTGTGGTTATAATTTCAGGCTTTAAACATTCATGAATTAAAATTCTGTATAAATAACAATATATTAATTAAATTCTTTATTATTCACGATATTTATAGATATAATTATTATAATAATATAATATTCTATTTATTTATTTTCTGTATTTTTTATCATTTTATTTTCTGTTAAAACGTCGATAATATCGATTGTTGAATATCAACAATCGATAAAGCCACAACAATATTATTATCAAGAATTCGGTAAAATACTATAAACTAAACTACACTAAACAGTCTTACAAGTTCACAATTTTGAATTTACATGTTCTACTGTCTTTTTTTATTCAATATTCGGCTAATATCATAATTTTGTGTTTGTACCATAGAGTAATAGAGTAATACTACTTATGGGTGGTACATTATTATTCTTTTGTAGTACAGTCTACTTTACAGATATATAACTTTAAATCTTTAGTTTTTACTCGAAAAATAATAAAGATATTTTTTAAACGATGATAACCAACCACGACATTTTTTAGCGTTTGATATTCGCATACTCTCGTTGGTTCGGTTTTAAGTTCAACAAGGCGGTCCTGTAAACCGTAACGATTTCGTTTGAAAATTCTAAATAGGTATGTATTTACTATTTGAGTACCTAACACAGAATTGAATGACCCCAGAGGTTAATTTTTAATATAATTTGCGCATCTTCATTTTGTAGAAAGTATACCATAAGAACATATAATTATGCTTTATTTGTTTATTCATTTTTGATTTATTATATTTTTTGACTAGAAAACAACATGGCTTCACCTAGTAAAAGTTTGGGACCATACAAAATTAGTGAAGAAGATTTAGAGGTACAGAGACGCCAACTTAGATGTATCAACAGGCGATGTAGGTATGGTGATACTCTAATTGATGCATTGGAACTAGCGTGTGCTTACTATGATATTGATTACAAGCCAGGCAGAGAGGTAATTGATATTGTTCATAGTAAATTAAATGGAATCCCGGACGAAAAGTCCGGAATGAAAAAAGTTGGACAAAAAGTCCGGATTCATTTTTTGATTGCCGGACAAAAAGTCCGAGTACATTTTTACTGTCGGACAAAAAGTCCGAAAATATAAAATTGTCTATAATGTCTATATGTATTATATAAATGTAATATTATATTATATAGTCAGTTCATATATAATTAATATTTATTTTAAAAATGTAATTGTTGTACCTACTTTTATTATATTATTGTATTTTTTTTTATATTTTATTACTTCTTATTATTTCTTATACAATAACGATGTTTGTTAATAACGAGTTAACAATACCAGAATTCTTAAATAGAATCGGTCATTGCTTAAGAAAACGAAATGTAGAATAAATTATTATTGTTATTATAAATGTAGACTAGATTTTTTAAAACGTATAACTTTTTGTTTAAATATTATTATTATAATGACATCGACAATCATTTCTTAGGGAAACGTATTGTATATAGGTATCAAATTATTATTATTATTATTATTGTATAGGCAAACGTAATGTATATAATATTAAATATAATATTTAAATAATTTTTTAATATTTTTGTTATTTTGTATTTTCGGACTTTTTATCTGACAGTAAAAATGTACTCGGACTTTTTGTCCGGCAATCAAAAAATGAATCCGGACTTTTTGTCCAACTTTTTTCATACTGGACTTTTTGACCGTTTACCAATTAAATGTTACACATAAATAATTTGATAAAATTTTGGTTTGTTTAGGTTTGCGTCACATGTTTTACCAAATGTCTTAAACATTATAAGTATCTCGAATCAAAATGGAAGGAGGGAAAATGTATTATGGATTCCAGTTTTCCAAATTATGATTCATATTTACTTATTGATGATTCATCAGGCGATGACGATGATGATGACGATGACGATGAGCCAAGACCTGGTACTTCTAGGGATGGTTTACCTGCTGATGAAGATGTTAAAAATGCTATTGGTAGTGCAGTCACGCATTATTTTAATAAAAACAAATTTCTCTTTGATCATCAAGTTAAATTATGTGATGACTATATGACTCGGGGAATAACCAAATGTTTGACTGATGCAGATGCAATTGATCAAGTTGCTTCTCAGTTAGAAGATGAAATGAAATTATTAAGGGAAGAATTATATAAACCATATCAACCAGTTATAACATCCTTAGATCCTGTAGAAATAAGTGATTTGGAGGAGGAATTAGAAGAGGAAAATGAAAACCTTGAAACACCTAAAGAAGAAGTTCAGTATCCTGATGAAGAAATCATTACAAATCAAGAAGCTAAAAGACTTAAATTAGATAAATCTGATAAAGAAGATGTTATCGCTATTAATAGCACTGTTTTTCATACACCATCTCATGTACCTATGGAAGGGTCTTTAGAATATCCTTCTATCGTTGATGGACAAACTGTATATGGAATGAAGTTAACTTTATTACAACCATGGTATACATGTAAGATAAAAAGTTTAATTAACAGTGATTATGTACACATCAAATTTGAAAACGATGAAAAGTTAGTGACAACAAAGGAAATTGCTTATTGTACACTGAATCCAGTGAGATTTCCTGTGGGTTGCAGAGTAATTGCTAAATATACAGATCCCAATTCTAAAAATGTTGAATTTTATGCTGGTATAATAGCTGAACCACCTAAAATGCTTAATGTATTTCGGTAAGATAAATTATTTAATAACATAGTATGAAAAAATGTTTTTAATATAAAATAATTATTTGCTTTTTAGTTATTTGATTTTTTTCGATGCTGGTTATGTTCAATATCGACGACATCAAGATATCCGTTTAATTGCACGCAAATCAAATCAAGTATGGAATGATATACACCTGGATTCAAAAGAATTTATAAAAAGTTATTTAGAAAAATATCCTGAACGTCAAATGGTTAAGTTGACTATTCAACATTCAGTCCGAGCAGAATATCAAAACCAGTGGCAGATGGCAAAAGTGCTTGAAGTTGATGCATCTTTGGTTAAATTATATTTTCCAGAATTCAAACACAGTGAATGGCTTTATCGTGGTTCTTCACGTTTATATAATATTTTTGAAAAACAAACCAAGTTTGAGAGAGGCATTCGATTAAGGCAATCTGGACTCGCTTATTTAAATAAACCATTTGTAGAATTTACAAGTGTTGAAGAAGAACCTTGCCGTAATTTAGCAAAAAATAATGGTAATGTAGCTCGTAAAAGTACCAGCAAAACACCAACACAAGGGGATGGAACTACAGGTGATGGAACTAGTTTTAATAATAAATTTACTAAAATTAAGGCTAATTTCTCCAAGGTTATTGATATTATATTGCCTAAAAGCGTTCCCAATCCAATTACTTATATTAAACACAAATGTAATCCTTCATGTATTGCATGGACAGCATATAACTATGAGAGAACACGACAAATCAGCATGTTGACTATTCCTTTACATTTTGGTTTTGTCAGATATCTGACATTATTTAATAACTGTCAAAAACATATCCTGTACAGAACTCCGTGTGGTCTTACTATTCGAAACATGAAACAGATGCTGGAATATCTTATTGTTACCAAAAGCAAAATGACTATTGACCAATTCGATTTTAATAGTTGGGTCAATCCATTTTCAGAATTTAAAATTATAAAACATGTGCAATTTTTAAAAGATATATCTGAAGGTAAAGAATTTAGAAGCATACCATGTGTGAATACACTTAACAGTATATTACCACCAAAAATGGATTATATGACTGCTAGACAACCAATGCCAGGTGTTAGCATAAATGTAGAGAGTGATTTCTTATGTGGTTGTGACTGTACTGACAACTGCCAAGACAAATCGAAATGTGCTTGTTGGCAGATGACTATCGATGGACAAAAGATTTTACCTAATCTATACAAAGACCCTAATATTGGTTACAGTTATCGAAGATTACCCGAACGAGTCTTAACTGGTATATACGAGTGCAATAAAACATGTAAATGTTCTAGTTCTTGTTTAAATCGTGTTGTACAGAACCCATTGTCACAAAAATTACAATTATTCATGACGGAGAAAAAAGGATGGGGTGTACGATGTTTAAACGATATACCTCAAGGAAGTTTCATATGTATTTATGTTGGTTGTTTGTTAACTGAAACTGATGCTAATGAAGGTGGCGTGAATTATGGTGATGAATATTTAGCGGAGTTAGATTATATTGAAGTTGTTGAAAAAATAAAAGAAGATTATGAAAGTGATATACCTATAAGTGACTGCGAGGATGATGCTGAGAAGAATCTATCCGAATCGTCTGATGATCAATATCCTAGTACATCTGATGGTAAGTTTTTTTTATTAATAATTAATAATAATTTGTTGATAATGTATGGTTTTATTGTATAGGCAAAAGAACTGAAATGCAACTAAGGTTACGGAAACGCAAAAAATCAAAAACTAAAAAAGATGATAAACAGGTACATGTTCCATCTAAACTAAATGATTTGAAAAACAACCCTGTATCTTCAAAATCAATGCGTGAATATTTTGGAAATAACGAGAGTGTATATATCATGGATGCCAAAACTCGGGGCAACATTGGACGTTATTTAAATCATTCATGTTGTCCAAATACATTTGTCCAAAATGTATTTGTGGATACACATGACTTGAGATTTCCATGGATATCATTTTTTGCACTTCATTACATACAAGCTGGAACAGAACTAACTTGGGATTATAGCTATGATATAGGAAGTGTTCCAGGAAAAAATTTGAAATGTCATTGTGAGGCAATGTTCTGTAGAGGGAGATTACTTTAATTTTATAGCAAAAAGAGTCAAGTCTGAAACAAAATATAATTTTTTTTTTATAATCATATCATTTTTAAGTAGTTTATATAAAATAATAAATTAGATATTTTCCATATAGTTTTATTTAAATAATTTTAACGGGCAATGTTTTTATTTTTATAGTTTTGACAAAACAATGAATGTATTATATAATTAATCTATAATAAAGAAAATATTTTAATTTTATTTTTATTTGTAAAATTCTTATCCAAATGCTGTAGACCATGGTGGTGTCATTGGTTGTGCATTTTGTAAATAGGACATCACAATTGCTGACATGGAAAGCCTGTAAAAAATGAAAAAATAAATGATCATTATACTGTTTTCTAAATGAATTACTAAAATGGGTAAAAAACGTGTACACCATTTATAGACAATTGCTGGAAGTGGTATCATCATCAAAATCTCAGTGTATACACATACATATAATATATAACCACCAAATCTCTACATCGACACTGGCCCCATGTATACCTTTAGCGATGATCATGATCTTAATGAGTAATGAGTGATTTAATCTACGTTCATTATAATATATTTATGTTTCAAACAATAACAATATTCTTTTAAGTCAATAATTGAGTGTATTTTTAATTAATATTAAATTATAATTATATCGATCTTATCTCTTACCCATTGAATCAATTAACGATTGGTAAGCCTCCAGTTGGATTTAGGTTAGTATTTAGTAAGTTTATTATTTAATGAAATCCTCATGTGTATGCATTTGTGAGTATACACGAATAAATGAGAAGGTAGTAAATTAGGATGTTCGGATGGTATATTGTACGTAAATAATATATATACATAGAGATGATAGAATAATATATATTAAAAAGAATAAATATATAAATTACGAAAGTACAATTTTTTTGCATCATTAAGATACCCTATCCTTTAATTTTGCTATTTTAATGGTGCCATTGTAATCTTTACAATAGCAATATGGCTAAAATCATTAATAAACCAATATTGAAATTAGAAATATTTGAAAACTTTTCAATGATGCCTTTATTATCCATTAGTAACAAATAGTCAAAAGTCATATCTTTGTTTAGTTTAAATTTGAGCTAACCCCTCTATAACACGTTAACTGTCATATGATTGCTGATAGTCATACTATAGGACATAGGTTATTGTTATACATCAGGTATATTTTTTCAGTTTTCAAATTTATATATACTATGTATTTGAAAAAAAATTATTATTTTATAAATTCATTATACTAAAAAAATGTAAATGATTTCCACTTCACTGAAACCAAATTTATTTATAGTCGCTGGCTGTTATGTGGCGTGGTAGTAATGATCAACCATGGGCGTTGACGGTTACAAACGTATACAATTTAAGAATTATAAGATGACTGCCAGCGGTCATAATATGACGGATAACGTGTTAAAATGTTACTAATGAGCACACATAATTATTTATTGTTACTTTAATATTAACACGTTGACTACCACATGGCCGCCGACGGTCATTCAATTGGTATTTGTTATACGCCAAGCATATTTTTCAATGTATTCCACAAATATTTGAAAAAATAGAAAAATAAAAATTTAAAAAAAATGCGAAAAAAAACGTAAATCAGAAAAATTGTAATGATTACCGCTACGCCACGGTCCTTATTTTAGTGCATTATTGTAGCGCCATAGAAAAGTTAATAATGTAAAATCTTATTCATATGTGGTCGTCAGCGGTCATATGGCTTGGTAGTAATGTTGAACTATGGAAGCCGGCGGTCACAAATTCACAAAACTTGAGAATTGCAGATGACCGCCGGCGGTCATGTGGCAGTCAACGTGTTAAAGTGAATTCTACTCTATTTTCAATTTGCTGAGTTGTAAATTTTTAATACGAATATAACACATGCTGGTATAGAAATCTTTGAAGTAAAAATAATTTATAAGTGTAATTTTTACTCAAAAAGTGTATACCTATCTAATAAAAATAAAATACAATAATGAAATATATGAATACATACATGAAACTGCTAAAGATTTGTTTGTTGTCATCAGATGCTTTAGAATTTGCAAAGCTTATACATGAACAAAACATAGCACACCATGCCGCCCATTTAAACTAAAAAAATATTTTTTTAGAAGTAGGTAAATAAAATATAAAGATATTATAAAGACTATAATGACAAAATTATACCTTCATCAATAATCCACACATACTCAAAATCATTCCCAGAATATTCATATAGTCAGATGTCAAGTCTTCACCAGGTGTTAGAGCTTGATTATCACTGTTGACAGCTTTTGGTTTGTACCTGAAATTGTTAATGAGATTATTGTACAAGATCCATTTTAATCTCTATATGTCTATGGTCTGGTTGAAAATGTATTGAACTGTTGGTTATTGTCATGGTCATACAAAGAATCTGGTAACGATTGTTGGTAATCAATAAGACCTCTTGGCTCTAGATATATTGTTGGTCATCACTTAATAAACTAGGTCTCAGCTATGTACCCTTATAGATTTGACTCCCTTTAACTAATAACTATTTGTATAGAGATAAAATAATAAGGAGATATGTTGTGTAACATGTCAAACCTTGGGCAACCCCTCCCATGAACAGATCGAATTTTATACAAATGCTTTATGTCAGGTATAAAAAAGAAACACAAACACCAAAAATATTTCAAAAATTTGTATATTATATTACAATTTTTTAAATATTCTTTTTTCAACAGAATTCACTCGACGCGAGACGGTTCATCATAAAATAATTAATTATACCTGTGCTCTTTGTCCGGTCTTCTGGGATCAGACGAATGATTGGAATACATTTTGATTGAAAATCTATAGAAATTTAAAAATTCGGAATTGTATGAATCAGTCAACGGAAATTTTAGTATCTAGTATCTACGATCTCGAAATTTGCAGGCTGTAACCGCAAAATAGAATATGAAAACTGCAATTTAAATAATTTGATATTTATCTTTATTTCATCTTCGGCACAGATATGATAATATTATCAACGAGTTCGGTGTATTGATAATAATAAACATATGGTCAAATATTTTTCTTCCAGTTATAGTGATAAACACTTCTTAAAAAACCGACTATCGCACCAGTCGTGTTATCAACATAGAATTTGTACGGTCTTATCATGGCATGTTTTTCAGTTTCATTTTTATACTTTCATTATATTTGAACACGTTGCTACTTGCTACATACTTTGCCCCTGCTTAGTGCACAGGAGTACAGGACTCGGCACAGAACGAGATTTCACTTTACCTTCACTTGTCGTCTACCATCGATTGAGTATCCATCGCCATAGTTGTCACTCTCGCTTTCCTGTCCACTGCAGGTATGTATGTATACTAGTTTTGAATTAATTTGTGTTTACTGGCCATTTTACTGCACTTCTATTTTTTAAACATGTGCAATGTATTTGCAGATAGATTTCGTGAGTTCAAACACATTAATAGTGGCTTTACAATGGCTCTGTCTGCCAAAGAGATCCGGGATCGGTATATTAAATTCTTCATCGACAAGAAAGGTCATGAATATGTACATTCCTCGTCTGTAGTACCTGTAGATGACCCTACGTTGTTGTTTGCCAACGCAGGAATGAACCAATTCAAACCCATATTCTTGGGTACTGTTGCTCCATCCTCTGATATGGCCAAGTGGAAACGAACTGTTAATACACAAAAATGTATTCGGGCAGGAGGAAAACACAATGATCTTGATGATGTCGGTAAGGATGTTTATCATCATACATTTTTTGAAATGCTTGGAAATTGGTCGTTCGGCGATTACTTTAAAACCGAGATATGCCAGTGGGCTTGGGAATTTTTAACCCAAGAATTTCAATTATCACCCGAACGATTGTATGTCACATATTTCGGTGGTGATAAAAAATCTGGTCTAGAACCAGATTTAGAATGTAAAAATATTTGGCTAAAATTAGGATTAGCTGAAAATCATATTATTCCTGGTAATATGAAAGACAATTTTTGGGAAATGGGTGAAACTGGACCTTGTGGTCCTTGTTCAGAAATACATTATGATCGCATTGGTAACCGATTAGCTGCTGATTTAGTTAATCAAGATGATCCAGATGTCTTAGAAATTTGGAATCTTGTTTTTATGCAATATAATCGCAATCAAGATGGTATTCTACATAATCTACCTAAAAAACATATTGATTGTGGAATGGGATTTGAACGTCTCGTTTCGGTTATACAAGATAAACGTTCAAACTATGATACTGATCTGTTTCAACCTTTATTTGTAGCTATTCAAAATGGTACTAATGCTCCACCTTATGAAGGTAAAGTAGGTGCAGATGACATTGATCAGAAAGACATGGCTTATAGAGTACTCGCTGACCATGCACGAACATTAACAATCGCATTATCTGATGGAGGAAGTCCTGACAATACTGGTCGTGGATATGTGTTGAGACGTATCCTTAGACGTGCTGTCCGTTATGCTACAGAAAAATTAAATGGCAAACCTGGATTCTTTGCAACTCTAGTAAATGTTGTTGTTGATATACTTGGAGATACATTCCCAGAAATAACCAAAGACCCTCAACAGATAATAGATATCATTAATGAAGAAGAAGAACAATTTTTGAGAACTTTATCGCGAGGTCGTAATCTTTTAAATAGAACTATATTGAAATTGACAGATAAAATTATACCGGGTGAAGTTGCTTGGAAACTGTATGATACTTATGGCTTCCCTGTAGACCTTACATATTTAATGGTTGAAGAAAAAGGATTTACTATTGACATGGAAGCATATGAAGAAGCAAAAAAAAAAGCGCAACTTATTAGTCAAAACAAGGTAGGTGGTGATAAAGAGATTATCTCCTTGGACGTTCACGCTCTTGCAGATTTACAGACAAAAGGTATATCGACAACTGACGACTCACCAAAGTATAATTACAAAGCTACATCTGATGATCCGGATGCAGAATATACTTTTGAAACTTGTACATCAACAGTATTGAGTATTAGAACGATAGGTCAATTTGTTAATGAAGTAGATACGTTTCAAGAATGTGGAATTATTCTGGACAAAACATGTTTTTATGCTGAACAGGGTGGTCAAATTTATGACCAAGGATCTATGGTCAAAGATGAATACACAGAGTTTTATGTTAATAATGTTCAATTGCGTGGTGGCTATATTTTGCATGTTGGAATTCTTGAAAGTGGTAGCTTAAAAGTGGGTGATAAAGTTGTGTTAAAGATTGATGAAAAAAGAAGGCGTTTTGTAATGAATAATCATACTGCTACTCACACTTTAAATCATACTTTACGCGTTGTTTTGGGTGATAATGCAAATCAAAAAGGATCTTTGGTCGCCCCAGACAAGTTACGTTTTGATTTTAACAATAAAGCTGCTTTAACAGGGGATCAAGTTGCTAAGGTGGAACAACTAACAAACAATGTAATTAAACGGAATGATACTGTATATGCTAAAATTGCACCATTAAACGATGCCAAACGTATAAAAGGCTTACGTGCTATGTTTGATGAAACTTATCCGGATCCAGTGCGAGTAGTTTCAGTAGGAGTTGGTGTAGACAAACTTCTAACAGATCCAGAAGGAAATTCAGGATTAGAAACTTCTGTTGAATTTTGTGGAGGCACTCATTTGCATAAAACTGGACACATGGAATGTTTTACCATACTTTCTGAAGAAGCAATATCTAAGGGAATACGAAGAATAGTTGCTGTTACTGGTCCAGAAGCAACAAAAGCATACAATAGAGGTGAGGAACTGAAGAAAGAAGTGATGAAATTAACTTCTACTGATCCAAATTTATCCAAGGCTATTATTGACATACAAGATAAGATAAATAAGTCTGTAATACCATATTGGGTAAAAGAAGAGCTAAGAAGTGTTTTATCAGGTTTAAAAAAAGGTATTGCTGAAGAAGAGCGAAAACAGCTAGTTGCTTTAGCCAATGAAGTAGCAAAATCATTAAAGACAAAGATATCTTCAGAGTCAGACAAATCGGTATTTATTTATAAGCTTGATGTAGGTTCCAATACTAAAGTAATGGACGCAGTATTGAAATTATTGAAGGCAGATATGCCTAATATATCAATAATGTTATTATCTGAAGATACAGTAGGCAAAAGAATATATTGCCAATGTGTAGTTTCTAAAGAGCTAAACAAAAAAGGGCTCATGGCAAATAAATGGGTGACCAAAATAGCATCATGTATTAATGGTAAAGGAGGAGGTAAGGCTGACACTGCTCAAGCGTCTGGATGTAACGAAACCAATGTCGAACAATTAATAAGTGTTGGAGAACAATTTGCTTCTCTATCGATCAGCTAAATAATATTATTAATGTTTTAATTTTATAATTTTGTCATTTTTAACTTATTTATACTATATTTTGCAAATATGAACTGTTTTGGAGTAATTGTTACATCAATATAATATATTATGTTCATAGTTTTTTGTACCTATTTTGTATTTTGACTTTGTGTGTGTTAGTGTTAACTAACTAATGCAATTTGTGGGGATTTCCATGCATAAAATGATATATTATGATAATTCATATAATTAGTAAAATTAATTGTGGTGTATTAAGTATTTTATCAACCAAGAAATTAGAGAAATAATATTGAATATTTTTATAATTTTAAATGGTGTATTCCATTACTTGAATACCTATACATATAGGACATAATACAAACACCAATGTGGTAGTATGCATTTTTTTTTTATTTTATGTATTGTATAAATGTGTAAAGTTTTCATCATTCATTACATATTTCATATTTTTATAAATATCATTAAAAACACAATGTCTTTAATGTTTATATTATTAATACTAGAATTTACACAAGTGAAATATTAACATTACCTACTTTCAATTTTCAATTACAGTAATTTATTTTTACTATAAACAATCAAAGTACAAAAAAAGCTAATATTATATACAATCACATAGGTGGGTATTTATTTAAATTTCTATAAACAAATTTTATGCAATTTATACTTTTTACATTATTTGTAACATTTAAAAATAACATGTCATCATTACAACAAAGGTTATTTGATAATAATTAATAATGAAGAAAAATGAATAACAATTTATACTACAATATTATGCTACTAATACTATAAATGTCGTTATGTAGGTATACATTATACAACTATTTTACAGACGGGCAAAAAATATTAACATTTATTTGTATAAACTGATCTAGAATTTTGTTTTAATCTTTTATAAATTCATGGTTGCATAGGTACATTTTAGAGTTAAAATACAACGAAAATGTTTGATGTTGGAAATTTATCAATTAAAATAATAGGGTTTTTTTAATGACTGCGGGTTCATGATTCAATAATAAAGTTATAACTGTTATAAAAAATATTTCAAAAGAGTACAAGTTTTGCTAAGATAATAATTTCTAGGATGTCCTTATAATCAGATTTAGGAGTATATCACACTCATATGTGCTGTCTTCATCTTATACATACAACATAATAAATCTGCGTTCAGCAGAATTCATTTTATGTTATTAGATTTAATATTAGAGTAAATATACCTTATATTAAATATAAAGGTAAAACCAGACCAAGAGGACGACCAGACAGCGGTGGATTGACCGAGTTAGGGAAGACCTCAAGCTCTAAGAATAAGAGATAAAGAACAACTGGTCAGGTCAGGTAAGTGTAGTGAAATCAGCGAAAGACCTACAAGGCCCTGTATAAGCCAAAAAAAAGTGAGAATACTATTTTGGGTATTGCATAGAGTCATGGGCTTTTAATGATATAATTATTTTAAGGTTAGCTATCGAATTATTATGAGCATTTTAAAATTGTAATATTTTACATATTATGTAGCTATTAGATATTATTTACTCTAAAATAACTGTATCAATAAAAGCCTGTATGTGATACCTTAGATAATATTATTAACTTTAAGTTTGATAAAAGGTAAATTTATTCTAATATTAAAGTTATCATAAAGTGGATTCTGCGGAACACAAATGTGCCGACTTGTACGTATGTGAGACGGAGACAACACATACGGGTGTGACGTCCTCTTAATATAGTCAAGTCTATAGCCAAGTCAGGATGATTTTGAATGGTCTTCTTTTTTTGACTAAAACCGTACCCTTCCCTTTTCGGTCAATTCATTTTTTGACCGAAACAAAAAGTTTAATAGGTACATACTTTAGGTTATACTTATATACTTGTACATATTGAAAATTATTAAAACCTCATGTGTAATATTTGTCATCGATTATTTGATCGGTAGTCGTCGAGTTTGATTTTGATTTGATAGTAACTACCACAGAAAAGTATGTGTAATATGTACCAAGACTGATCATTATACTTATTGTAAAGACTCGTAATATTATATACTCAAGATAAAATATTAATAATTGGTGTACAATTAATTGTATACATTTTATAGATGAGTTAATATTTTTAATAGTTTTCTATTTTCTAATAAATATAAAATAATTATTGACAAAAATGATATATTATTATATATTGTATATAAAGACTGAAAAATAAATATTATAAAATTATAATAAATAATATTGTTATCAAACTTGCTAGCAAAAGGTACGATTTTGGTTGAAAAGGGAATCAACCTTTTTTAAATTTGGTCGAAAAATGAATTGAAAGAAAAGGGAAAGATAGGTAGGTACGTTTTTGCTCGTAAACGGCCATGCCCTTTTAAATGGTACTATGGCAGGTATTGAATTGTTTAGATGATTAACCTGTCACTTAACGTGATATTTATGATTTTAAATTTAATTATATATTAATGTTATACATTTCAAAAACTAAATTTAATATTACATAATGCACAATGCAATGTGCAATTGCATCAGGTATATTATTTTATAACTGCCTATGTTTTGCTAATCAATTGCACTTACCCCTGTAAATGTTTAATCTATTTACAAGATAATTGCCATTGAGTGCAATAAAATAAAATTTTTTTTACACATCATAGGATTGTCTACAGATTTAAGACTTTGTAGGTACGTTAATTTTATGCATATGCAACAATAACTGTGTTCATGGTAGCTAGGTAGGTACAAATCGGTACAATAACACCATAATTACCTACCCACGGCTACCACAGTATTTTGGTTTGTTTCTTATTTTTATTTAAAGTTGAGTATCTACTATAAGCGAGGTTAATTGTATTTATGTGGCCATGTATTGGTAGGTTGCGTGGGTACTTAATGACATGAAGAGTGCAGACGTTCAAGGAGGTAGGTAGGTAACAATTTCATTGAACATTTACACCCTCCGCCCACGTGATAAGCGTATAGAGGTATTCTCGTTCCTCATCTGTTTTTATTTGTATTTTCAACATATACATTATATTGTTTGCATAAGAGTTTGAGAGACACCTCCTCTACTTGAATAAATAATGATATTTCACGCGAAATACTATACATGGGTAATATTTGAAGAAACGTATTATATTTTGAATATTACTTGAATATTTTAAACATAAATTATCTAGCATAATATAATATAATCAGGCAATAAGTAGGTATATAAAATACGAATGTCAATCAAACGGGAATATGCATTTACATTATATGTACACCATACACTAGGCATAGTTCGGTACTAGTCACCAGGTATATAAATTAAACTTGGTAAATTAATCGTAAGCTTAATTTGTTTTCAATGTATAGAGATTAAGTTATTATTTTTATCTTTAGTCATTACATATTTTATAGTAGGTACTTATACTCATAGATGTGTTCACAATAAATTTATTGAAAATGTTTTCGTTTTAGTTTTTAGACTTAACTAGTACGTTTCACATGGGTGGCTGATGCTCTATTTATTATTATATATTACGTAGGTATACATAAATAAATAATATATATGCAGAATAATAGATAATAGATGAACTGCTTAACATAATAATATATTTTCTGTATTATTTGTAATATGTCATCACTAAAATCGATAAAACTATCATGTTACACAATTTCATTAGAAGTATCAAAAACCTATATAACATGACATAGCTAAAGTTTTTGAACTGATGATTTAATGGACCGAGTACAATTTTTATCAATGTACAAGTATAATATTAATACATTATTATATAAATATGATGAGTGACATGATAAATTAAAAGGCAAGTAACTAAATCAATAAATGATACTATGATTATTCAGTCTCAAGTCTATACAACCTCCACGGGTGTCCCCAGAATTTTTCTAGGGGAGGGGAAATTTTTTAATTTCTGAATACATTAGGTAGACCTATCTTTAGAAGCTTATTTCTCATTGAGAATTTTACCAATTGTTGTGGAAAAAACATTATCCTAGCCTCCAGGGGGGAGCAAGTCTTACCGTCTTGCCCCCCTTGGGGACGCCCATGCCCTCCCCCCAATACACAATAGGATTGATTTGAATATTGAAATTTTGTGTTTTCTGCGACGAACTCAAACTCAGTTTGTTATATTATTTAGACTTGCATGGTAAATGCAGTATATAATGTCACCTATTGATTTTATGACAAACTCTGAATTAATAACCAACCTATATTTATTTTAATCATTGTCTCTTGCTCGAATAAATAATATTTATTTAGTTTATACTTTTTCATACCATTAAAGATATCCTACCTACACATATAAATCTACATATATTGTGGTAGCCGGTAGGTAGGTAACTATTATGGCCTGTATAGGTTAGACACCCATGAATCATGATACTATATTATTATAATAACTATTAATAAGTAATAACGAACTATATTAATAATAGGTATTGATGATTTAATATAACAATAAAATAAGAGAAAAAAAAATTCAAGACTTATTTTGTATACCTACATAAAAAACGTAACAATAAATAATAATATTATTAAATAAATACGTATATAGTTTCATCAGCTTGTATTGAAACGTTTCCGCACGGTGAACATTTTACTTATCTGTTATCATAAATCGTAATATAACAATGGCATATTTGGTCAATGTTTTCTATTTGGTAACAATTAAGTCAACTAAAAATACGTATTTCTTATAAAGATTTAGGTACCTAAGTACTTATAAGTTATATTATGTATAAAACTTGTGATCTATGAAATATATAGAATTACAAGCTATACAGCATAATAGGTACCTTATCCAAAAACAATTTTTAACATTTTATTCCTACCGAAGGCTGGAAGTACAGATACATTTTATTCGCGAACAATGTCCAAACAAAATAATTTTAAGTTAGGTAATACAAATCGTGTTAGTCTTATTGCGATTGTTAGTATAATTGCAATATCTATTTGACAGTTTATTTACATAATATATGACACACTACGAATCTTGTTTTCTTGTTAAAATACGTCTTATAAATCCGTTAATATTGTTAAATAAAATTTAAGATGTTTTCTATAGAAAATAACTCACCGTTATAAATTTATAATCATCATACTATTATTGTTATATAATATATTATGTATATCTTATAATATATATTATGCGTAGTTAACAAGGTATTGACAGCTAATAAATTACACACTATACCATAAACAATATACAAACTTTACATACTTATGGTACCCTGTTTTTCATAAAAAATAACGTTTCGTTTTGATAAACGCTTACGAAGATTTGGATAACAGTATTCCGCACAAGAGAATACAATAAAACATAACTGAAGCATTAGGATTGATCGATACACAGTTGTTTTTCTCTTCTCTATTAGATGTGGACCCTGTAAACATAAAATTATAGATTATATGTTAATAAATAGGACATAAAAGTAATAATATTGATGGGGTTCGACCAATAATTTAGATAATATAATATTAAAAAAAAAAAAAAAAAAAATCAAAAATCAATATTCAAGAAAACAATAAGTATAGATTTTCATTCCATTCCGAATTCGTTCGAAACATCTTGTCGAACTCCCAAAATTATAGGTTGTTACGACCTATTTTAATAATCATCGTAGAATAAAAAGTTTTACGATAATACGTGATATTATATGCACTGCTGAATAATCGTGGCTAAGCTATAATGGTCGATTAAAAATAAAAAAAATTATAATTTGCATTTTGTACCTATATCAACGGATTGTCTCTATAAGACATGTTTGATGTGTTATTGTGTTACCTATATTTGATTTGAGGTTAGAATGATGACATGTTCACACAGTGAAAAATCAAAATATCATCATGGCCTAACTATAGAAAAGTATAAAACCGTTTGTTATAATGGCTTGTCTAAAGTATGAATATTTTACTATTGATAAAATTTATATAATTGTCTAAAAACTATAATACTGCTAAAATATTCCTAGTTATGAAGCAGTTTTTTGTTCATTCTAAATAGTTACTTCTTATTTGAATTAAATGAGTTCAAAATAAAACAATGATGATTTTGTACGTTCGAAAAAATTGTAAATGCATATAATATTATACACAAAAAAACGTTCAACAAACATTTGTGTGTACCTATAGTTGGCATTCGAACAGAATACACTAAAACTATACACTATACCCACCACGCTCTAAATAAATTTAATAGAATATAGGTACCTAGTACCTACCTATATTCCTTAAATCGTGTGTTATTTTGTTTTATGCTGACTGCAGATTGACGTTAAAATTAATAGTAATAGGTAATAGGTAGTAATAAAATTAATAGGTTGGTACTTATAATATATAAATTACTGTAGGTCAGTGCCGTAACTAGAAGTTGGTGAAATGGGCGGTTGTCAAGGGCGCAGCAAAGCAAAGGGGCGCATTGAGTTAAAACAAATTGGTTTTTTGTGTGGAATTTATTTTTCGTATAAATTGTTTAAAATTTTATTAAAATAAAATTTAAATGTGTAATGTACAAATATTATATATTGGATTGCGACTTGATGATGTTTGTTTATTAGTGTAATTTTATGCTATATAGGTATACCTAATGATTTATATTTTATTTTTGCGTGTATGAAACGTACAACAGCTATTATAACTTACCTATTAACTATAATAACTCAATCATTTAAAAAATATAGCAGTATTTTGATTAACACGTAATAATGTTATATAATAATATTATAAAAATTATATTCATAAAATGAAACGAAAATAAGCGCCAAAAAATAAAATTTAGTACTTGCTATTGATAATAAAAATTTACGGAGATGTTTTGGTATCGGATTTTGTTATCCTCTTAAACACTTGAGTTAATATGTTATTAAAAAAAATTAATTATATTTATTAAAATATTATGGTAAGTACTCGATACTCGGTATGGATAGTTATGAGCCCGTTTTATTGAAATAGGTAAGTACTTATTATACCTGTTATATGCTGCAGGCCGTTGTTTGAAGCCGTCACAGATGTTTGATAATTATTGTTCCAGTTTTTTCCTGGCAATTCTATTTGAAAAAAAAACATTCATGTGGGTATAAATATTATGGTATCAAATTATATTCGTTAGTTTAAGTATGACGTTACATCTAATAGTAACTTACTATAAACTTTGATAGTCCCGTCCGTTGCACCTAAAGAGTTTTTTGAAACACAATGGTATGTGCCAAAATGTTCTTCATTTATTTGATTTATAGTTAATCTCATTTCTGTCTTATAATTAATTTCTTTTAACGTTGTATCATAATTATCTCCTGCAATAGAACATTTTAAATGCATATTAATGTATTACGTAGGGCGTAGGTATACGTTGACTCAAATGGAAAATATCGATGTATACAATAATTTGGATAGATTACTTAAATATTTATACAAATAGATAATTAAAAATTACGTACACGTGTATAATATTATAGTTAGGTAAGAGCAAAATAAACTTTCGTTGGTTTGGTAATTATTATAAGCCCGTAATAATGAATTAGTTTCATTATATAGCAATATAGTGAATTAAAACGTAAATACCTTGTGTTAGTAAATTTCCGTTTTCTGATGACCAATAATTTATAGACTTTGGAAATGCTTCAACGTGACATTCTATAGACAATCGATCTCCCACAAAAGCACCGACTAGTTGATTTTGAATCCAGACCATGGGAGCGACTGAAAATATATCAGGAAAATTAATTGATTTGGGTCTATATAATATTTTATAGTTTTCGTAAATATTATAGATTATTTTTAAATGTTGTGGACGTACAGTGGACGATCAGAGTAATGCGCTTGCTGACTGTTGGTGGCACGCCATTGGAAGCAATGCAAAGATATGAACCCATGTGTTGTCTCGTCACACGGTGAAAGGTAAGCGTCGAACTATCCACTACTGCAACTGAAGAGAATCGAAGAAATTACTATGTAAGAATGCAACGTCTACTAGTTAGGTTCGACAATTAAATTTGTTTTATAGGTACATTATTAATTGTATAATACTGTACTATTTCTGTTATAATACCATTAAATCCTTATTTTTACCATAATTATATGTTACGAGCAATGTGGAATACCGGGTATTGCGGTTCTGCCGGGTAATGTAAACCTCGAATATACAAGCAAATAATTTATAATATTGATTATTTATTTTATTAAATTTTAACATTTTAAAACAATTTTGATAATAACCATAATTATATATTTTTTATGGAATAAAAAAAAAAAGTTAACTAATATTATTGTTTTATTTTTATTATGAATTTAATTCCATAGAATTTTATATATAAGAAACTTTGACATCTTTGAAATAATTTTTATAAACTTATTTTTATTACTGATCTATTTAAAAATATTGTAATTTTCCCATATGATCATACCAGAATGATAAAAGTAATAGCTATCCTGATAAAATTAGTAAACAATAAATGAACAATGATTAACATTTTCAACTAGTCAGTCGAGTTTTTGTATTTTATACGGCACTATACTTCCTAAGTGAATAGTAGTTATTAATTGACGTGGTTTGCTCTAATTGCCAGTATTTTTTAAAAACGGAATCTAAATTTTATGAATATAATTTAAAAGAATTTATTGAACTGAAAAAAATCAACAATACTTTTCTTAGTAAATCAAAATATTTTTAAATTATTTATCATTTAAAACAACCAAAGCTAGAGAAGAAAATAGATTCAAAATAAACGAAAAAATATGACGTGATGACAGTACCTACTAGGAGGAGCCGAAAAATTAATCATGCCAATAACTGCAGACGGTAATTGTGTAAAATGATACGACTATAGTTACATTTGTAGCGTATTATAAAATTCTACGTAATTGATTTCATAATAAAATACAATTTTTATAAATAAAAACAAAACACGCGTAATACGTTAAAATTTAATAAAATGAATCATCGATATTATACATTTTTAGTTTGTATTAGCGGTTCACATTGCCCATAATATATATACCTACACTGCTTCACTGCATATAACGTACATACCTAGCTAACGTACCTAGTTATAATGTGAATAATATGATTTACGCTTTGAGAATTATTACTAGTTTTTAAAATTTTAAATATTTATTCAACGTAAAATGTACGTTATAAATATTTATTTTAATTTCACATACCATGCATGTATTGTTAACAAAAATGTTAATGGGAATCGTTGTATTTAAATGACATTATAGTATATAATGTATATTTCATATTACCCTATTTTATTGCTCAAAGTTTTGATTGAAAAATTAATTTGTGTTCTTCCGATGTTTAAATGTTGACAGCATTTCAATAAAACTAAAATATTGATTTAGGGCTATTATTTTATTACTCGAAAGTAATGTGACATTACTCGGTATAGATTCAATTCTGATTTGTCCATTAGTAAAAACAAATATGCAAATAATATGCGGACAATATTCGTTTTATTTATGATACAGACAATTAAATTAATTTAATTTCCAATTGTTCAGTTATGTTTGACCTTAGTAGGTAAGTATTTATAGTTCTGGCATATAGTTATTGTAAAAATCATAAAAATACTACAATTTTAATATAAAATATTAATAATATAATGTATAAAATTTAAAACTCGATGATGAATTTAGATTGTATGTGCATATAATACATATTCGTATTACCTATGTAGGTAATAAAACTTGTGAATTTACCTTTGAAATAATATTTTTTGTATTTATACTATTTTATTGGTATATAGTTACACCGTTACATTATAGGTATAATAAAATGCGATAAATCGGATATGTTTTTGTGGCATGAAAATTAAATAATCACGATTTATGAAGAGGTTGTATAATTGCACGTATTATGGTGTAATATAAAACATTATATTATATATATATAAAAAAAAAAATTGAGACCTATTATCATGATTTTTTTTATTATTACAACTTCTAAGCTATATAATTGCTATTTCTAAATAGTAAAGAAAGATATTCAAGTATATAAAATGAACTTAATAATTAATTAATGTTGAATTACGCATTTTATATACATATAATTATTTTCAAAAAATCAGAAATTAAACATGTTTAAATTTTTATGAGTTGATAATACTATATCCTAATAGTTTAAATTTTAATATACGTCATGTGAACTCTAATAAACATGCACTGCATGTTAAATTAAATTTTTAATTCTATTTAATAACTTTTATATATCAATTTTTGAATATAAATCTTATAGTTACATAACTAGGAAGTACACTAGTTCTACACAATAGTCTTAATTTACCAGTTAATGTGTTAGAAATCACGATGTTATGATTGTCTTCTCTTCGCCATGTTATCGTTGGACTTGGGTATCCTGTAGCAGCACATTGTAACGTCACGTTACTACCTTCGTGCACTACCATGTCTGAACTAGTTGGGTAGTCTAGAATATCTGGAGGCACTAAAAAAGTAAATTCGATTTGTAAAAATATTTATTTATTTTTTAATGAAATGGCAGTGTTTCCTAAACTATACCATAGGAGCCTAATATTAAGTATAATACACTCTTATACAATAGTGTAATGTTAAAATTTAAATAACTAGTAATTCATAGACATTTTTACGTAAATAAGAGTTAATATTATTAGATGTAATTTCATGAATAATAAATATGTATCGATTGCATTGTATTTATAAATATTTTAAGTTTGATTGATTATATGTATAGTGTAGGTCATTATTTTCTTATGTAACAGATTACAGATATATTACCACCATGGTCCTATATACCTGTTTTTATACTACCAAAAGATAAACAGTAAATACTAGATACATTGAGTAATGTATAAATAAATTGTATATGAGTGGAAAGGGGGGGGGATATCTAACTTATCTATAGAAAAAAAATTGTTTTAAGATATTTAAAATACCATAAATCAAAATAAAAATTGAAAAAATTTTTTAACCTATGAAAACCTATCTGCTGTATAGTAGACGTTGAGTTGTAATGGATGTTTTAAATTTAATGATATATCATTGTATACGAAAAATGATTCTAAGCGGAGACGGCCTATCAACCAATATTGATATTAGTACATTTTATTTTTTTTGTTGATATTTTTACTTCAGTAATTAATTTTATAATTATACAATTATAGTAGGTTGTTTTAATTTTTGGCGAAAAAACTGTATTCATTATATTATTATTTAAGTAGATTGATAGCCCATACATCACTACATATGTATATTTTAAACCATACTGATATAATATTATTGTATTTATTTGCTTATAAATAATTTTAAACCAGTCAAAATTAACCATATATAGAAAACAATAATATAAAACCTTGATGAAAATTTTAAGATTCTATAGTTATATGCGTTTTTTCAATTATAAAAATAAAAATATTAAATTTAGTCAAGAACTGGTTTAGTGTAAAAATATCCATTTTTCTTAAATTAAATTTTTTTTAATTGTTTTTCCTGATTATCAAGAAAAGTATTTAGAATTTTTTAATTTCAAAAAATATCAACGAGATCTAATTTGATACCAGAAACCACCTTTAAAGTTGAAAACCGGAGCAATTTTACTGTCCTGAAGGGTAATGACATATATATAAAACACATATTTATATTATATAATATATATGTATCATTGTAAAATCAATATACTTATCGCTCAGCTTAGAATCTAAAAAGTCATTAGTGTATTATAAAATAATTTTAAGTTAAAATCAAACCCTGCAAATTCTAATGCTTATAGTTACGCCTATTATACATGTTTATATAATTTTGTTACCTATGGATTGTGTAATAAACCTATTTATACTCAAATGCATTTAATTTAAAAATGTTTTACTTAAACACTTAACTATATTATAAATCATTATATTTTATTATTTGTCAATTATTCGTTTATTGCTTACTTTATCAGCAGCAATAGGAATGTATTGCGTTTTTTTTTGTTTTTACTCTAACATCGTATGGACCCGGATAATAACAATTGATAGTGAGATTTAGTGTTAGATTTATTATCTATTCTTATGTAGATATATTATAATATATTGCCAATGTACAACACTGTATTTGTAATAGTTAAGTCTTAGTACTCGTGTCTCGTATATGAGATTCGTATGTTATATTGTATATATGAAATAACTACATATTTTTATTAGGAATATTAACAACAGTATAATATTTTTAATTTAATTTAATTTAAATAAATTTATTAAATTAAATTTAATGTGATTTAAAGCTCACATCTCTTATTGGATATGCCCATGATTACATTGGATTGACATAGCACAATACAATTAAAAAATGTTTGATCATTGCAGTTATCTGCTGATAAAATAATCTTAGAACTTGCCTAATTAAACCATAGGTGTATAATTAATTCTATGTATTATAGGTCTATGAATAACGATATTTTATAAAACGTAAGCATACACTTAATTTACCCCAATATTATATAGGTATTTATTCAATAATATTGTTAATAAGCGTGTATGATGTGTTTTAATACTATATTATTATGTTAATACTATTATATAATCGCATTATTTAGAAGGTTAATAAATTAAATGACATTTTATTCGTTTTTTTTTTTTTTTTATTGCGGTCAGTTAATATAAGTACGAGTATAATTAGAATTGCGTATTAATAATAAATAACATCCGAAACTCAACAGTTAATAACTAGGTAGGAAAACACTTGCTATCACGATTCACGATGTACAGAAAAATAAATCAAGAATAATTAACGCATATAATTGGTCCTGGGAATTACCTTTGGGTTGTATAGGAGTTTCTTGTAATGACTTTGGGTTTCAAATGGAAAAATCTTAAGTAAACACTATACATGACGTGTCATGTGGTGTGCATATTATATTCACAATGTCATGGAACTGTATAGTTATAAATGCATAACCATGGAAATATAACGATGTGACGTTTTACGCTTATAAATATCTATAGTAGCTACATGACGTTAGGATGGGTTTCAAAGATTTAATAATTTGTAGGTAATAATGAAATAACAAAAATGTCAAGCGTCGCAGCTTTGCATTAATCCGATAATAATAATTATTATCCTTGTTCTAAATTACATTTTAGATTAGATTTTAACGCCATAATTTGTTAATTGTATGATTTTATTGAAGAATTTTCTACAGTTTGATATATACAATCACTTGCATACTTTATAGTGATAGTCAAACAAATAACAATTTATCCTATATACCTATTATAGGTATGTACCATCTCAAAATGCGACTTCAGAAATTTTACTCAATATTAAAATATTGTTGATATATAGTTTGTTATTAATTACCTACTATTCACAAAGTATAAAATAAATTTAAAAAATATATTTTTTTAAGTTTACCTTAGTACTTTAATATTGTATATTTTATTGTAAGGATGTATAATAACATCAATAACTAATGAGCAGCCACTCAAATGGGCCGTAAATCATAATGTACGATTTGGAGATGTACGTCCCACATGTGTTTCTGTACTCTAAGTAATTTTTGCAATCTCTAAAATGTATTCTAACTTATGCCACTGGGAGTCTTCTATAGTGTTAAATTGCCAATATCCTATATAGACGGAGTCGCCTGGGAAGGATACATTAAATTGATATGAGAATATAATGTACAGAGATGAAAATTATACTTTGGGTCTTAATATTTTTTAATTATATAATATACTACCAAATTTATCGTATGTAATACTTAAGACGCCAAAATTTATTTAGGATCAATTTTATTGGAAAGGGGGGGGGGGTAAGATTTTAAATACATGAATTAAAAATACAGAATTATATTATTATTTTAATGATAACATTATACAGTACAAAATAAAATTTTCAAGGGGGGGAAGAGAGTTGAATCTTTAACCCTCCTGTATAGGTAAAACAGATAGGTTGTACTTAAAAATCTACACATATATAATTTATGTGATCATTTTATAAGTCTATTATAAGTGTTAAGAATAATAATTATAGTGATAAAAAATAGTTTTTAAACGTAAAACGTATTTGATGAATCTTACCTACTACATCAAGATACGCGATTTGATTCTTCATGGGGTCCGTGTTTATCTGGCACATATAAAATCCGCGGTCGGTCTGTCGTACGTTTCTGATGTGTAATCTCCACACTCTGCGGTCTGTGTGCGTTACTTCCATCCGGTCATTTTTCGTCACTACGAGCGTTTGAATGGACAATATCGTCTGAGTGTCCACTCTCAACCAAGCAACCTGTATGCAGTATAAAAATATATATCGTTATAGTAAAAATCTATAGCTTTAAGTATACATAATAATTACAATTTTATTTTTGGGAAGCCCCCCCCCCCTTGGCTTGAATCTCGGTGGCTTTTTCAAATATCTTACTCGAACTTTTGTCAAAAAATATTCTCTTATGAATTACTTGTATTAGATATTAAAATGTACAAAGCAAGTAAATATAGGTACTTCAATAGAAAACCATGAAGACTTAATATTATAACATTATCATAGTAAAGTTTAATGCGAATAAATGATAACTAATAATTTAGTACAAAAATTAACTAATTGTTAAGATATAACAATTCGTAATTTAACTCTCTTTTTGATTAAAGCGAACCCATTTCGAGTATTAATTTACACAACTACTAAAAAATATCATTTTCAACGCTTAGTATAGCAGTAGAAACGTTTTCGGTTCCATATGTTTACAATTATTTTTGGGTAGATAATAAGTCCCCAAAGTCTCCACCCCCAATTCGCACCCGGACATGTGTATATATCTATAGGTATATTATAAAATGTTGTCGGTCTACGGGGCAATCGTTCGCGTGCAAAACGTTCGTTCTATAAATATTGCCACATACATATAATGACTACAATCACATTTACATTAATATGTATATATAGTATGCCACGTGTATAAATGTATACAGAATAGTACAACTATTAAGTATTATATTATGTATAAATACACGTTGCAGTGTAAACCGTATACACCTACATTATTATACTCGGTGTCGCCGGGTATATCAACATTCAACATCCATTATAAGCGTGAAATAATTATTATATTGCACGCAAAACTTCTCGTATAAGTATTGTAAGCAGACATAACAATTATAATTAGTATTGGATTTCAATAATTGACATAACTATCACAGCAACAGACTCTATATTATCATATAATATATATATACATATACAGTATACACCACACACACTTCATACAGCGACCGCAGAGATTTCGTTCAAGAAGTAAACGTTTGTGCTCCGTCGACTAGCACTTATATGCCTCTTCTGGTATTATATTATATGTCGTGTGCACTGAAAACACACGATTGTATCATCGGTAATAAATTATAATTGTGCTGAGAAAAATTATTTACAACTCGAATAAAAAAAAAAAAATAAATAAAAATTCCCGCAAATATCCGCTCAGTGTAATTTTACATACCCACGCCGTTTTATATATTTTTATTCAATATTCCAACTTACAGAGACCACTGAGTATCTAAACCTCTTACGTAAGTCGTAAATGGTTATGGATATAATATATCGTGTATTCGTGTATATGCATCGTGATCGTGCAATGCGCATGCTGGTAAGTATTAAATTTGATCACCGATTTATTATTTATCACCATAGAGAAATACGTTATTTATCGTTTATCTTTTTTATGTCGGATGTCAAAGAAAGTGTATTGAAATTCCTGGAATTAAAATACAGGTAGCAAATGTGTATGTAGTTTATAGGTACGTTACCGTTGTACAAGATTCTTTTTATTTTTAAAATTTGCTTTTAGTCTAAAAATTTAAATTGCTCTCGATATTTCAAGACCACTTTGTATAATTGAATTCTTGTTGTCTTTTAACTTGTTATACACAATTTAAAATAGTTTTCGATCTACGTATAAGTATAAAACGTTTTTTAAATAAATTCAAATGAACATTGTAAAATTCATTATCTGATCGAAGAACGGAAAAAATGAATACCAAAGTAAATTCAATAACCCGGTTTATATATACCTAGTAACAAAATCAGTGATGGCGTTTTTAAAATTTCTTAAGGGAGGAGATATGACTTAAGTTGTCTGTGCTCAACGTTCCTATGGATTACTTATGGATAAAGTGGTAAATGAAAAAAAACCACAACTTTAATTATACAAACATATAAGTTTATAAAAAAAAATAAAGGTGGCAAAGGGGAGAGACATATATCTCCCCAATCTATCCTGTAAATACGCCACTGAATAATATATTTGCTTACAGTTTTTAAGAAATACTAAACAGCTAAAACAGTGACTGCGTGGACAACGAAAACGTTCAAAATAGTCTATTATAAGTTGTTTTAATGCAAAGTATTTACTTTTTGATTGTAAAGGTAAATCCACAAAAAAAATGTATATATATAAATGTTTGATTTGATATTAAATTTAACAAAATTATAAAACACATTATTTTACCATAAATTTAACAAATAATACGCGTATTGTACTACAGACATGAAATATTCACATTTGACCCGAGTGATAACAATAGTAATTATCAAAAAAAAAAAAAAAATAAAAATTGTAATCCTTTATATAATTAGATATCATAGCAGTTTGTCTTCCATATTATAAATTATTATTATATAAGTAGTGTACCACGACGACACTGGGGAACCGAACATTTTAAAATTAAAGATCTTAGTAATTTTTGGGGAACAACACGGTAGGTCACTCGGGTAATTAGGCGTGCTAGAATTTATATATGTACCCCCGCGTC
This sequence comes from Aphis gossypii, assembly GCF_020184175.1. Classification (NCBI taxonomy): domain Eukaryota; kingdom Metazoa; phylum Arthropoda; class Insecta; order Hemiptera; family Aphididae; genus Aphis; species Aphis gossypii. The sequence goes on from NC_065530.1 coordinate 75,481,903, forward strand.
AGAGTCCCGCGAGTACAATAGATAGTGGTTTGCGTGGATACCACCGGCCGTATCCCCTATTATTATTTTCCGCAAACTCTTCACTTCTTCCACCCAAAAAATATGTACGGAAAAAAAAAAACAAAAAACAGCGGACACACAGACCCCCGTAAAATGGAATAATAATAATAATAATATTATAAACTATGCAGACCTATTCGTGCGCGTCTCCCGCAGGATTTATACACGAATAACTGCGACAACAATGCACGAGTGGTGTGATTTAGTGAAATCCGATAGGACCGAAATCGTGTGTATTATAACGATGGTCAATTAACGTTTAAGGGATGTACGATAATAATTGAATAATTATATATTATAATGATGCGGGGGGGGGGGGGGAGGGAAACCTACATCATAATGGAGTAGAAAAATAGGCTGTGACATTTGGTGCAGTTCGATTGACATTTTCTCCGTCTAAAATGTCACGACGAGGCGTCGAACAATGGCAGTATAAGGCGGACTTACTTGAGATTGCGACGGGCGCTAATTGCTCTGGCCGCGGCGGCGTCTATACGGAGTCCTTAATATTCTTATACCTACGTCATTTTTCACACTTATAATATGATGACACGAGAATTGAATGTGCGGTTTACCACATAAAGAAAAACGAGCGAATATTATTTAAACATACGTACAATTCGTCGAAACGACAAAAAAGTATAATTTTCTTGATCAAGAAGAGTAAGTTAGCGGAATCTATAAGCAGAAAATTAATACCCATTTCATCGATTTAAAATAATACAATGTTAATAAAAGAATGATGATAAAACATTTTTTCCAAATGGTTATTCATGTGTTTTGTTTTAATATTTACGTATTTAACAAAATTGTTTTTAATTTTTTGTGTAAGGTATATTAATTTTTCAATATTTTATAATTTTTACCAAAAAGTATAGAGAAAATATTTTTATACTTTTTTTATACTTTTATTTTATAGTAAAATATACCTACTACGATTGCAATGATATGTAATTATATAGCCATTAATATTATAGCCATTTCGGGATACATAATATTCAAGCGGTATACCTACACGCGTTCTACACTGTAATCGAATTTAAACTGTTATTATTACCATTTGTTTGTATTATTTTAAGGGTCGACTTGGATGAATTGAAAATTTACCTTTCTATGTGTATACAGTAACTAATGTTTAACCAGTAAAGTATTTTTCATGTACAAGGTTGAAACCATAGAAATAGAATAAATATCAAGAAACAAAAGTATATAATTTAAAATAAAATTAAAACTAAAATATAAATAATTATTCGTAAGCTATAATGGTTATACAAAAATTAATTAAAAAATAAATCGAAGATTAACTTAAAAATTGTATTAAGTGTCCGAATAATAATTTAATACAATATACATATTATATGATAATTATACTTTATTAAGTATTAATGTTTATATTTGTTTATTTATTTTTAATTAATAATAAGAGTAGGTAAGCTATAAAAGTACAAATAAAGACGAAATATTTAATGAGATTACTTTTAGATTCTGCACGGAAATGAAAAAGCTATTCTACTGGTTATTTGCAATAATATATTATTTTCCACAAAACACTTTTTGGGGCAATACAATTACTTTAAAGACATAATATGGATACCGATATAAAAATAGAAACTTGTAGATACCACAAACGTAGGATATATTTGAATGTAATGGATTTTTTTGTAATTTCGAAGAACCCAGAATTTTTAGAAAAAACTTGCATAAAACTGCGAATCATAGGAATATTATTCAAAATTTTTTTTATAAAAATAATATGCATAACTAATAAATATTTGATTAAGTAGGTTGTAGATAAAATGAAATGTAATAGATTTTGTTGTTTATTCTACGAAAAAAAAACAATCAAAATTATAATAAAGAGCCAACAGGATTTCTTAAAAAAAATATTTACGGTATTATTTTGATTATAAATTAAAATGATAAAATGTCAATTGAGTATTTAAATTTCTACTGCAGGTTATTTAACTAACTTTTTAAGCTTTAAAAGTTTTTAAAAAGAAATTAAATTTTAAGTTTAAATTTTTTTCTTAAGCTAAAATAAAACTACCTATGGCTAATAATTTATTATTTTATGTTTAGATTCTTTTTTATATTGCAATCATCATAGATTCTTGATTTAAGTATTTAACACAATATACGCTATATAATATAATACGGTAAAAAAATTAATACAGATTCAAAAGTATATTATTTTATTTATTTATTTTAGCGTGTTATATTTTAAATAGTTAAGTATTACTATTTGAGTGAACGTTTACACTTTAAACATAATAATTATAATTTAGAAATTGTTATTATATAATATTAAATGGATAAATTAATTTAAAACTCAATTGATATTAAAATCATTATTATAAAAAAAATATCTTTAAATATAATAATATTTTCATACTGATTTTTCCAAACAATAATTTTAGATTCATATTGTTTGTTCCCAATTATTTCAGAAAAAAAAATTAATTTCGACCCTTCTAATCAAACAGTACATCGGTACATACTACAGACTATTATGTTTATATACATACTAATAATATTTGGTCTCTATGGAGTTGTTCTCATTTATTATTGAAATACAAATATTTAATTCAATATTAACGTTTGGATCTCTACATGTTTACACTTCGTTGTTCTCATTTTCTATATTGTTATTATATTTTGTCAATCAGAGCTGTGTACTCTTGTCTCTTTGTAATCCTATTCATATCCAACCCTTCTAAATGCAGAGTTTTTTTTTACGAAGTTACTCATTTATAGTATTTTTTCATACAAATGTCTTTATTACAGGAAATAATTAAATGCTGTACTAAAAACTTACGTGGTAATGAAATGAATTTTAGCTTTGTTTTACGATCTTCATTGTTTGACCCTAGATATTAGATAAAGTTTTTTACTACATTGTTAAGAATGAAAAATTAGTTAAAATAAGTAACAATTACATTATTTTTATATAATTTTAGGAGGGTACAAATAAAATGATTTTTATAAGATTCAAATTTTTAACGTTTGTCCATTTCCTTAGTTAGGTATGTAAAATATTAAAAATTAAATAAATAAAAAAAAAAGAACATGATACTAATATTATTATGCAGATACTTACATTTAGACTTTCAAACAGTAGTAAAATTAAAATGAACAGGTATATTACGCTGCAATAAAAAAAATCATATAATATCTAGTTGAATATATAGTACCTAGTGTATAATATTATAAGTTAGGGCTCAGATTTGGAAAAAAATAAAATAACGATTTCCCAAACATTTATTTTTTTTAATATATAAGGAATGACTAAACAACACTGTATATAATCCATGGACATCAATGTAATGTATTTATCTTTGGACTTAAACACAACACACATTTTCATCTGTTTTTCTATGTGACTTGTTTAAAGATTTCAGTTTTTTTAATTTACAATAGAAACACAAAGTTTAATCCCTTAATTTTTTGTTTTCTATACCATTTTTAGTTTACTTGTTGGCTTTTTGAAAAGCAACATAAAACAAACAACAAGAGACAAGGACACATTTTGTCTTTATGAACTCCGGACAGAAGACAAAAAACTAATGTTCTTTTGTATAAGATATTAGAATATAACTAATACATTACTATACTACTTCTTTAATAGCTTCATATAATTAATAGATTAGTAACTAGTAGGTAATAAATATATTATTACCTAATTTATACGTATTAATATTGTTTTGTTTACTTTATCCATTTTTTTTGTGTATGATATGGATAACATCAAACGTTTTAATACAATTTCTGAGTATCAAACTTAAAAATTGATTTATATTAGTACCTACTTTAAATATTTATTTTGTTGTATTAAATAGTTTAGTAATTTAGTGATATTTGGATAAGAAAATATGTTTAACTATAGAATTTTAGAATAAAATAGCCGGAAAGGATACATAGCCCCAACCGGGTAATGGTCACTCGTCACGCTTCACTGACCTCAGCGCAGACTAGTGGTGTATTATTATTATAAATTTGAAAACAATGATAAATCATCGTAGGTACTCATAAAATGGTTCTGAGCGAAGCGAAGTTAAGGTCACACGATGCACATGCTTATATTATTTTATTAGTATTTGCAGTAATGCAGTTTTTCTTTACACTTAGGAAAACTACTAAGGAAATCAAAAATTACCTTAATATATTATAAACTATCAATGTTGATAAAACTAATACAAGTGATATTGCCCACTACTATCACTTGAAAGTTTCGAATTTTCGGTAAAGTTTTTATTTTAACTAGAAAATAATTGTCTTAAATAAACAGTTTAATAGTCATTTTTAAGACAATCTTTACTTCAGTAAGTCTGTAATAAGTGCATAATTTATGTAAAAACTATTTTTAGCAAGTATATTAATTTACAAAATTGCCTCATTAAAATATTTTAATATTATGAATATTATACATTTAATCCATTAAGTAGATTCACAAATTGTTTTACGTTCATGTATTTAGCTATATCTACGTAGATTAATTTATCTCGCTAATATTAATAAAATATAAATGTATAATGTATAGGTACCTACAATTGATTTTCTAATTACCTCTTAAACTGAATCAAAGTACGTGAGAAAATAAAAGCAGTTTTTTTTTTAATGATCGTCCCAAGAGATAGACAAACTTTAGCATCTAACAACGGGTTCACGTGAGGTAATTCACAATCATATAAAGTTGAGTTTTATACGAAGTTAGAACCATCCACCAAAACTTACAACCGTGTACATGTACCGTAGAGTTCAACGAGTTTCAAGCATTAGATAAAACAAAATAATACTCCTTTGAGCAGCTGAATGAATCGAATAGATTTTTAGTTTAAAGACAAAGAGTCACGAAATTGCATTATTTAATATATTACAGTGTTACAAAATAATATCCGCTTAAGTATTGATATTAAAATGAGCGGGTTATATTATGGGTTAATGGGTGACCACGATAATATGATAGATATTTATAATAAATTACCCTAAAGTCAAAACCATCGAAATTTTCGAAAAAGTCAAGTTTAAGTGATAGGTATCGGTAAACATTTTTATATAGATAAAAGCTTATAGATAATACACCGAATTAATACAATGCGATAGATACATGCTATTGTTTATATTTTACTTTTCTAACATGTCTTAAATTTCAAGTAAAATATTTATTTCAAAGATAGCAAAAATTAAAATAATTTTAAAAGAGTCTGATACGTACATATAGAAAACAAACTGTAATATTATATTTGTAATTTTAAATATAAACAAAATAGATATTGAATAAAACATTTCAAAGAGCTGAGTAATTATTATTGTTTAATTAAAATGTAATTTATATAATTATATGTTTTGATTTTCTTGCTTTAAACAACTTTTAATAGTTACTAAGCAAACTAATTTACTGTGTTCTTAAACTTTTTACACGCATATGCGGATAGTGTAAACATAATTTATGAATACCTAAGATTAACCTAATCATAACGCTTGAATAACCCCTTTTCAGAAATAAAAACTTCGTAGAGAACTATGAATACATGGAACCCGCATATTTTTGTATACCTGCGAAAAATTCGACCTCAATACAGTATACTATTTTACAACGCAAAATAAACTAGCTATAATGATTTCTTTGTTTATAAAATTAGGATAGATTATATTGAATTTTATAAATTATAATATTTTATAGTTTTAAATGTACGCATAATATGTATTATTTGTTATTAAATTATTTAACAATTTAGCATGTTAATGCATATAATAATATGTTCATTTAAATTTTAAACTATATATTTTTTAAGTTCATCATATTTGTTAGTTTTTAATTTAAATTTATTATTTATTTATTCAGTCATAGTTCATAATTATTAATATATGATGTGGGGATACCTAATTACCATTTTTAACTAGAGAAATTACAATACATGTATATAACAATGTATATTGTAGTCAATGTACAATTATTGTACATTATTTGAATAATAAATAAGTAATAATAATAATTGATATTATATTCAAAATATTAAAGCCATTATTATTTAACATACCTCAATATATTTTTTATGTATAAAAAAAAGGTTTTACTCACAGTACTATTCCTAATTTTTTATTATATCATCAAACACTCTAAACAGAACGTTATATTTAATTTAACTATTGCTTTCATTTCATACAAGATACAAAATATAGGTAGTGGTCAGTAACAGTCCTTCGCTTTTATAAAAAAAATACATATTTATGAAAAAAATAAAATTAACATTATTTGTCTTACACTTTACATTAGTATAATAAACTATAATAAACACGTAGGTATAAAGTAAAACTAAGGGTAATCTGTTTATTTCTTTCAACTAATGCTATTGACTGCCAAAAGAACATTAAACGTACTTTTTTTCTCTTTACATTTTTTCTCAGAGAACATAATAATGTTCTAGGTTACTGCAGTGTAACTATTAAACTGTTTAATACTGACGACTGACGAGTACCTTTATGGATAACGGTAATGACAATTTTTTTTACTAGGTACTCTGTAATAATTCCTTAATCTCTTAAGGAGATAGAGAGAATAAAATTGAATCCACGTACCTATATAAATTACATTTTAATTGCGTGTTACGCTAATTTGATCTAATATTAATATTATATACGTCGAATTTTAATATTTAGAAGTCAATTTCTATGAAAAAATATTTACTGATATGTATAATAAAAAATTCAATTAATGTGATGTCAGATGTACATATTGTATGTTTATTTATAGGTAGGTATTTTATAAATAAATATTTGTAGTTTTGAAATTGTTGCATAATAATACACTTATAATTTAAAGTAAGTATTATTACTTATTAGTAAACATTTAAATTTTTAATATATTTTTTGTTTTTGAGCTTATACATAATTTAAAAAATAAACTAATATGTTTTAATTTAATATTTCAGGGTAGTATAATTTGATGAAGAATTATCGATTTTTGAACCAAAGCTTTATAATATTTATAAGCATTTTACATTAAAAAAGTGAAATTCTAAATATTAACCACCCTACACTCATCATTATCAAACCATCAACACTTCTTATTCTCCATGATTTTGCATTAGACTGTAGTAAGTAATACATTATAAAATATATTGGTTTAAAAGTAAATATTTTTTTTATCAATATTTTTACTACTTACCTAAATTATTCTGCTTAAAAAATGAATTTTAAAGTATAAGTTTACGATAAAAAAAATATTTGATTTAAATCTGTTGTATACTTGTATATAAATGTTAATAGTAATGAATATAAATCGTGAAATATTAAAGCTGTATGGTCATAATAGTATATTATATGACAAAAGTGAATACGATTTATAGACGTATTTTCATAAATTGTATACATAGTTATAATAACATTTCAACTTATGGTTTCTAAACATTTTATTTTTATTTTAAGAATCTGAAATACTCTAATTTTATAAATTCAAATAATTTTCTCTAAAAGTTGCGCTTTTTGTGACATATATATTATAGCTACAACAAATAAACTGTCGAATAGATTAATATTATAAGTTTAAACTGTACCTACTCATATATGTATAAACAACGCATAAATAAACATTGAAAATCAAAAGTATTGGCAAAAATAAAATGTTTACATAAAGATGTAACTAATAAACTATATTATATTGAATTAATAAAAAGTAATAATACTTGAATATGATGAGCGAATATTTACAAATAGTTTATGTAATAATAAATGTATAGGTTGCAATTTTGATAAATTCTAGTAAAAAAATGAATTCAGTCGATTAAAGTAGTTTAAGTGTTCAATTGATGAAATAAATGTGATAAATTGAATCGTAAAATGTGATTAAATTAAAAAATGTAATACATTGTGTGAATGCATTTTAAATCTAATTCAACAAAATTAATTAATCAATGAATTTGATATAAATGGTTTTTAGCTTTCGTTTAATTACGAACAATCGGAAGTATAGTAGTAGGTACGGTAGTATTCTCATTCGCTGTTCGTCCACTGAATACTTCAGATACACGAGTCCTGCCGTTTCAAACGTATATTACATATATTATAAGAGACGTAAATGTGTTTTATTTTTTCATACAAAATGTATAATAATCTTGCAAAGTAATCGAATGAATATCTTATTAAATAATATAGATAAAGTTAATAAAGATCAATTTGTGTCTAGAGTACAACAAATATCAATCAAGTTACCGATCGACCTAAGAAACTCCTGTCGAGTAATGTTTTAAATAATTGTTGATATAATATACCTATATAATCATTAAATTGTAATTTATTAAAAAAAATCATTTCATATATAGTGAAAATAACTATTCTTAGGTATATATCAAAATAATTTATACCTAAATTGGTGTGGTATTTTTTTTTTTAAATTTGCATTTATATTATTAAAGTAGGCAATAATATTGATAATAATAAAAATTATAATATCGTAAGTTTTATGAACTTACCTTGTATGTCGACAGCGATTCTACGACGCATTCGAGGATCGCGTCTCGACCGACAGTTACTGTTAAATTATCCATACGGTCGCTGAATTTTGGCGTATCACTGAATAGTATTTCTGTAAATACAATAATCGTTGTAATTAGTCGTGATCATTAATAATTCTTTGTTTAGATGGGTTTTGACAGAGACGTGAACGTGAGTTGGATAGGTACTTAAAGAAAAATGTGATGTCTATTCCCTACAACTATATTTATACGTTATTATTCCTAAACGATGTTCTTGATTATTAATTGATCTATATACTTAGTACCACTGGTAGTAATCGATGACACATTTCGTTTACAGTATTATACTACCATCTACCCCAACCCACCGGAGATTTATTCTATCACAAAAATTGTAGATAATAATATAATACATCATCTTTTTCAACTGAAACTTTATATTTACAACTATTTATAAGAAGATTGAGGCATGGTGGTGGTTCGAAGCCTGGATTTTACCAATTTCAAACCCGAAGTGTACAATGATAATAATATACCCTATATTCAATCACCTATACACTTAAACTACCTATTATATTTGCCACAGGATCGGTGCTAATGCGCTAGTGCAGCCTATAACGAACTGAAAAAAATATTGACTACAAATTATACTGTGTATATGAGTAAATTGTTTTTACTTGGCGAAATAGCAATAGCTGAAAATGTTTTACGCGAGTCTGTAAACCGTGGTAACTTTATGCTCACCCTTTGAATTTCTGAAAAGTTCAACACAGTATATACTTGAACACGAAAAAATGTAACGTAGGCATCAACAGCAAGGAAAAAACCATTAAACGACATCACACACATTCGCGAGCGCAATTTGTCGACCCGTTATAAGACTAAGATCTCGAAACTTTTCGAGGTCCATCATCACAGTGTATCTCCGCCCCGAGATGATCGACCGACGCTTCAATTTCCGGTTTCGTTTTACCGTTATATTTAAATGTATTATACATATAATAATAACTAGTTGACCCCGTGCACTTCGTTGATCGTTAAAAATGCCAATTCTATAATATGATTCACTAAGACATTTTCATTGACCATTTTGATTCTCGAAAAATTCGCTCAAACACCACTTTAAAATGCGTTCTTATCGCACACTTAATTTGTGTACGATTTTACGAATGTGCCGTGTAAATTGCAAGCATCGATCTATCATTGTTCAGACTCTACGTTTATCAGTCAGTGAGTTAGTCAAGTAATAATATTATAGTCATTCTGCTTGGCGTTGACCGTGAGACTCTTATGATTATGCGAGCAGTGTATTATCATATAGTCTATCAAACTTGGTTAACTTCAGTACTCTTATTATAGTTAATCATTTGTAATTTAGCTAAGATTTTGTACGAGTTATTTTTATGAATATTTGAACCAATTTATGTGTAGTGTCTATAAATGAACAATTTTCAAAATAAAATACCAAGTACATTTTACTCTAATGTACGTCATATATTAATATATTATACTATTACTGGTAGGTAGTAAACATTTTCGACTTTCATCTTCCTAGGTCACCTATACTTATCTAAGACCGATCCATGCTGTCAAGTCTTGAGCCCTAGCATCTCTCAAAATTTACTTTCATGCCACAATGAAATTGTGTCTTATGTGATATCATTGTTGTCACCGTCGTAAATTTGTAGGGTTGTTCGATAAATTTATTCAAACGAGATGCCCACATCCACGAATGACATTCATCCGTGGCCGGGGCCCGCATTGTTCAGTGACCCAGTTGCATATGCAATGGATTTGGAAACGGCGCCTCCACATCGGCGCTCGCGTAATGTGATTAAGTGAAATTGTAATTAAGAGCAAGGCTATTATTATATAGTTAATATTATAATATTATTGTGTCGGGAGAAAGAATATTATAAATAAAAATGGTAATGGAACAAGTTTTTTTCTTTCGTTTTTGTTTGGAAAACGACAACCCGGATGGTTGTTGGGGCGGAGGCGCAGTGCGAACCTTCACCGGAATTTTTTTCTTTTAAGGATTTTCGGAGGACCCCCTGCGCATTGTGTGCCTAAGCGCGATTCGCGTGCTACGGTTTCTCGTAATAAATTCACCATATACACCGTCCGCACTCGTACATGTACATAATATATTAGGTATATACTTATACTTGTACTTATGTACTTACGTATATATTATAATATATATATTATGTATATATATACGACAATAAATACGCACGCGGGCGGCACAATACTCGTGTATTGCATGAAGGGTTTGGTAGAGGGGGGAGGGGCAGGGCCCGCTCCGGCGTGATATTTTAATTCGGCCAGTCACGCCATTCGGCCGTTGTCTGTTCACGTGCGGCGGCTGGTCACCCGCGTTTCACTATTTCACATATTATATACCTACTACACACAATAGATACGCGAGTATAATAATAAATCGTCATACAATGTACGGGGTGATCCATTTAAACGGCTATGCGTTAATTTTCCAAATCAATTTGAAATGAACAAAAAGTGTATGATAAAATTTAAAAAAAAAAAATGGTGCACATTAGGGTGAACATAATATGATATAACATAAAAAAAAAAACGGGATAAATAATTTTGGCTTACTGTATAAAAACTTCTAAATATTATAAAATAAAATATTATTTTTATATTTTTAATGATATTTCGAAGATAATTTTTGTTTGTTATCACGTGTGGTAAATGTCACCCTTGTTGTGGGGGCTTATATATTTATATAGTATTACATTGTGCAAATTTGCAACACACCAATAAAATACATGCTTCATTTTTGTCGCATATTACTAGCAACTGTTGGCCGTCATCCAACAACCGCGGTTAAACTATTTTTTTTTTCTATAAGTTATAACTATTTAATTTGTTTTTAATAATAACTCAATACAAAACAGTAAAAATATTATTTTTTCTGTGTAAAACAATAAGGGGACATGGTGCTCTAAAATCGACTATTCCTTTGAGTATGATCACACAACACGGCAAATACCAAAAAGCCGTGATCTACACTACTTCGCTCGTATACGCAAATACGCCGCTTGTAATGCTTGTATTATTAATATTAATCGAAAACTGTTTATTAAACGTATATAATACCTATATCAGATGTTTATACTTTAATATTTTTACAAAGGGGTTCTGCTTTTTATTCTTTTGAATTTATGAGTTTTAAAACGTAGATATTACCGTTGATTACGATGATTTTCTGTCTCTATCTGTACAAACAATATAGGTCCTATAGGAATATTTTTTTACTCGAGAATCCACTTTGTTCACGTTATCGATACCGTAGCCTTAAGTTTACCAAACAATTTATTATATAGGTAAAATTTTGAAGTTACAATTTTTTCAAATCGCATGAGATTTTATTTTTATGTTTTTTTTATCAAAAAACTAAACTCTATTCGGAAATAAATAATTGTAGCTATATATTTAAACGCGGAACACCCTGTATATATACCTATAATAAATCGGACGACGAAGACGAACGACCGAGTACATCATGAAAAACGCTAGTGCATATAGGTAAGTACTAAATATATATATATATATTGTTACCACAACGCGCCGTCACTATATTAGCGATGTTTTAATTTCGCCCGGTCGAGAGAAGCAACAATAATAACGGCCACTTGGCGGCAGTGGCGGTGGACGAATATCACATCAATAACCGTTGCGTAACGCGACGATTGATAACGATAAGTCACGCACACGTAGGTTATATATACGCTTACACATAATATATATGTACACGCCAAATAGAGTCGTCCCTTTCACACTTTCATTGGGTCTTATCAGCCGTAGGACACGGTCCCGCGTTGATTTATAATGTACATAAATAATAATATATCATATTATATTGGTACCCCGGTCGGCATAACGTGTATAGTCGGACGTCTTAATTATAATAAGAAAGAAAGTCAGATCGACCTGTCCGTCGTCGCCCGATACAGACTATATTATTATTTTATATTATTGACACTATTGTTATTTATTATTTTTGTAATAACAATACTATATATATATATAGAGAGAGAGAGAGATAGTGGTATAATATACTTATTAATTTACGATTTTGCACCGGTCGAATAAAAATTAAACAGACATAACGGTTTATAATATATAGAAGACCCGATTGTGATTTGTATATAATCACTCGTATATACGAGTATATTATATACAAATGTAATATATAAGCTCGCTTCATCGTATATTATACTGCCTCCCATGGTGAGTATTATTATTATACGACGTTATCGATTTGTCCAAACAATCGCCCGACACGTCCGCAAAAAGTTAAAAAACAAAAAAGAAAAATATTTCAGTTTTCACCTTTATAGCCGTTTTAAAGCCGTCGGCGGCGCAACCCCGCAATAACGCGTCGGTGTTCGCATGACTTCGAAACGTGTAATTTAGTGGTCTAAGTGGCCCGGGCTACCCTCTCGCAGAAAAAAACAGGCAAAAGAAAAAAATATGTATATTAGAAATTCAGACCGACGTAAGAAATGTGTATTATAATGACGGGTTGTTGGCACTTAAAAACCGATGTTATATAGGTACTATAACATTATATCGACTTCGTCGAGAGGTCAAATGATTGATTAGTTAAACGATATTAAGCTTTCAACACGATTTTTAACATTGTATACGTAGATACGTAGATACACCTTGTTACCCTTATTAATGAAACTTTATTATTATAATACCATAATATACTTCCTGCTTGATAATTTTGTACACAGCGTTAAAAGACGAGTGTGTCACAATTACAGTTCACAAATTGTCCGAAGCGGTTTCGTGTATGGTGTTTACACACAAATATTATGAATGTTATATTTTATATACAATATATTATTATGTCATTTAAAAAGCAAATTTCACTATGTTCTTTAGAAATATCATCCATGTAATTTTGCACCTTTCGGTAATCAGAGTACAAATATTGTCAAAATAAATTGCTTATTCAAACGTTCGCTATCATTAATTTTAACATAATTTCAATTTGTGACGTTGACATGTGCATGTAATCTTTCAAAAAGACATAATACCTATGTGTGTATACCTACTAATTTTCTTTTAGTACTTGGAAAGTAAATTTTAAATGTATTTTAAACAAACTATTATACCCATATACTTTTTAATATCCCCCGTCTTCTGTGTAAAATTAATACATATTGCATCTATAAAGTTGTAATTAGTAAATTCAGTTATAGTAGTTTTAGTTTGTCAATACTTTAGAATTTAAAACCAAGTAAATGTATTAATGTATTATTAGGTATTACTTATTGTCATATGTTTAAACCGTTAAGTTATTAGGTATTTTTTAAATTTTTATTTGTGTTTATTTATTTTTACAAGATATATTACAGGTAGATTTAATATAAGTAAATGAGTTTTTTTTTATATTGCATATTCCCTTTAAGTTGTACTTAAAAACAAACAGTGTTCCATTAGTGTATAATTAAACAAACTTTTATGACGTGATCACATTTAATCGGAATCAGAATATTGTTCGTTTGTACAATTAGCTAAATTGGAGCTTAATTGAGAATTGAGATCATATCTTTACAAATATTTACCAAGAACGGTAAAATTAGGACTAATTGAGATACAGAGATAGTGAAAATATCTTAACATCTTACAGCTCGTTAAATATTCGAATTTAAAAATCGAAAAACTAATAAATCATCTACTTGAAAGATATTTTAATTTCAATTTAATACAAGTTCAATGTATATTATCAGAGTCTTTAAAAGCAAGAAAATTTTGTTTTGGAGTGTTTGTTATCTTCAGTGATCATACAACATTTGTTAATACGAAAAAGGGATTAAAAAAATAATGTAATAGAGTTTTCGTCTTTTCGAAATCAAAAACGTTGAAATATGTAAAAATATGCAAATTAAAATTTAATATTTGACGTTGTTACACTGTGGAATGAATTAGTATCTTACAAAATGCAAATATTTATAGGAGTTCTTTACCCTAAATTGAATAACAATAATGATGATTCTTGCAATATTTAGTTGTGCAAAGCGTTGAATATTATTATTCTTATCATTTATATTGATTTATCTTGAGAACTTTTATATAGTTTTTAATTACTTGTTATTTAAGTACTTTGTATTCTACATCTTTACAAAGTTAAACTTTAGGTTAAACTTAAGAAAATTATATACACACGTGGATACTTTAGTATTTTATACATGCAAACATTAAATACCAAAATACTTGAATTTTAGGTTTTTTTAATATTGATTTTAATATACTATGGGTGTCTGATACATCTAAAACTTTTAAGCTTTACATAATAATTGACTCAAAGTTAAAACAATATTGAATGTAAGATGTATAAAATGAAAATATAACCACAAAATAATGAATTAACAAATTTAAAAATTATCAATTATAAGAAAAATAAATATGTGAAAAATGAATGTATATGAATATTTAATATTTTAACACTTTGAGATAATATATAAATCCAATCTTAGAACAAATTAACAGCCGAGAAATACAATAGACTAGCAAGGATGACTCAGTGAAATACTTAAGGATATAGCTAAGCGAAAAATTAACTTGGTAAATTCACATCACAAAAAACGCAAAAAAAAGAAAATACCATACCCTTATTAAACAAAGCTCAACCCTGCGGATGGAATGTTTTCTACGGCTATGATAATATCGCTGCTAATTTGTATATATTTAGTTTGGTGCCCAGTATTGATTGCCATTACCAAAAACCCAAAAACATCCCAAGAATAGCACTCGAACTCCCTTGGTTTATGTGAAATAAATAACTACACAATGACGAGAGATAATCTACAAATCAATATGGATAATGATTAACCAATACAAACATTTTTGAAATAATCTAAATTGAACCAAAGGAGTTCTACAAATACATCTAAGCCTAGGCTAAAACTACTTTTATCACCAAGAAATTTTTCTAGAAGATCAACAAGAAAATCAATGAATAAGATAACTTTTTTTTGCAAAAAATCAAACATGTATATTTGTATTTATTGTAATTTTATAACATTTGGTATTCTGAAACCGTTAATTAATTAAATCATAAAAAAATTGTATGCAATGTTAAGTTCGTATTATAGAATAATGTTTTTGGTATTATTATAAACTTTTTACGTACCTACATAAAATATAGTATAAATATTTGCTTCCTAATAGTTTTTGAAATAAATCTATTGATATAATACAAATTTTAACATAAAATGTTATCCAATCGAAAAAAGTCTAGTAAGAGTTTTATGTGGCATAAAATTGGAATGAATGAAACTTGTCAACACTTATTTCAATTTCCTTGATAGTTATGCGTTATAGTGTTATAGTGTTATACGAGTATCTATAGACCACTATCAGAGTTTGGGTTTTATTATTATTATATGTTTTTTTTATTATGTCGGACAAATAATCAAAGTTTCAGTTGGCGTGATTTGTATATCGTACAATCATGAACATATATATTCGATTTGAAGGAACAATATAGGAGAAAAAATCATAAGAATTTATAAAAACGATATATATAATATAGGTATTATATCCACAATAAAATTTCTAGTTCTTACATGTCTAAATACTTTATTCATAGAGACGTTACAACGTTTTTCAATATTATCTTTAATTAATTTATTAATATTTGTTGCGTTAATTGAAATGCGTGTAATTAAAATAATATTAAAAGTGTTAAAATAATTATTACTATTTTGTTGTTATAAGCCGTTTTTCTGAGTTGAAGAATAATTATAAAATTTAAAGAGAATAGGTACTCTGTAGTCGATTTTATGTCAAGTATTTCATTTTACATCGAACATATTTATGTTCTTTGTTATGAACTCGTGAATAAGGTTTATTCAAGAATACTCAATATAACAGTTACTCCAGGGTAATATTTTAAATATAAAAATTATATTTATAAATTATATTTGATTAAAAAAAAAAAAAAATTAATGTTGAAATTAAGTTGAAAATAATCAAGTTATAAATAAATAATTGTATTATATGTATGGGTATCCAATTTATATTGTAAATACATTTTTCTGTAGGTAAAACGTTTTCACAAATATTTCTTGACTATAAAACATAGGGTATGGAATAGAGAAATCTTAAAAACAATTTTTGGCCAAGTTATTTTTCATTTAATGTTTATTTTATCAAAAATAAGTTTTATACTATTCTGTTTTCAATATGTGTACATGATAAATCGATTTATTATTAAGATAATTTAATTCGTACACATAATTATACTTTATCATTTATTTGTACTTAAATTGTAGTTATTATTTAATATAAAATAAAAATAAATGTATAAAATGTATGACATTGATGTCTTAAAAAATGTCTTATAGTATTATTGTACACGATGGGAATTAAACAAAAATATTGGTAGTATTAGTGATATATTTTATTACAGGGAAATTTAAATACAGTATTAATTTAATATATTCATTATTGGAACTTTTAAATCATAAAATAAATATTTTTCGCTACATATAAATTAATAAAATGTGATATTTTATAATTTTAATAATTACTCTAATTAATTGAAATGGATATTATTAATACATTTTTATTAATTTTTAATATCAAATAAAGGAATACACATTTATAAAGTATACACTTTAGTAGAATTATTATTATTGATTATAATAAATTAAGGCATCTAAATCTACGAAATGTAATATACTATCGTTATTGTTATTATTTTCTACGTTTTATTTATTACGTGGAATAAACTAAACTACATTGAACATAAAGAAGTACAAAATCACTATGTACTCCAGACACGAGTATTTTATTAAAGGCTATTGAATTACATAATTAAATACAAATTTTATAAAAATATGTTTAAATAAAAAAATTTTCAAATATTTTATCTATGGATTTTAAAACTTAGATTATAATATACATATAATTTTAAATACGAAAAAAAGTTTTACATGAAACTTTTTTCACTAAATTTTTATTACTGTTCATTAGTTTTCTTTCTGCTTTCTATCAAACTAAGTAGTCAACCGTCGAGAGAGATTTACCTGGTATGTTCATTATTTTATATTTTCAAGAGTTAGGTAACTTTATTTATTTATTATACATGATATATGTTGTGACACACAACTCGAATTAATATCACGTTAATGTTGATTGAAACAGAAAAGTTATGTTCGTCTTATAAAACTAACATCTTATTCTCTTCAACTCATAAATAAAATGATCAAAACATTCAAAACTTTGAGTATCAATTTTTAAGTATAGTTATATCTACGTTAGGTTAAATAGGTACGAAACCGGTAAGGTTTTACTATTTAAAGAAGTATAAGAGTTTTCAAATATTGTTTTGATTACTAATTCTACATGATAAAGTCTCTTCTATAAGAAAATGTATGTCTCTTATTCACTTTTATAAATGTATCTACTAAACTAACAAGCAACCATTGTATAAAATCAAATAAAACAATAATTTATTATATGCTTCCATAATGCATATACCCCATGTACACGGTATATTAGAAAATAGTAGATAAATATGTGATAGTGTACAACAAAAAATATTTTTAAACTTTCATACACCTCTTCTATGGATTATGAATTTAACTTAGGTTGTCTTAATTAACTTTTGCAATCATTTTTAAAATTTAGATGTTTAATTGATTATTTGGATTTCAACATTTAAATGAACCGTCACTGGGATTTATTTTTTGTTCATTTAATATCAATATTGTACATGTATTTAAATTTAATTTTATAAAATGTACATTCAAAACCTTATGATTTTTAGATTTATTTTAAATTTGAATATATTTTTAAGTTTTTGCTATTTCAATATTAATAACATATTATATAATATTACGTATTAGCATAATAAATTTAACAAAAATGTTAATTACTAAACATCCTAGAAACATATTTAGTATATAATACGGGGCACCACTCAAAATCATTTTATGAATAATTTTGATTATTGTTATGTTAAAATGTAAATTAAAAATTAGAAATCTAATATAAACGGTACCATTAATATTCAATATTATAGAACATGTAATTATAAGACATTAATGATTTGCACGAAATTTAAATACCCGTCTACATGATTTCTGTGTAGCTATAATAAAAACCAAGTTTTTCTAGCTTACATGGATATTGAGACTAAACTATATCTTAAATGCACACAGTAGAATTGCATATCAAATATTATGAAATCTAGTCCTACACATGTGCGTTTTGCAGATCAGCCTATAGTTTTACTTAAGTTTAGCTTAACAAAATTTTGTAAAATGTGTGTACTTCGAAATAATTTAACCTAATATATTTCCATTCTAACAACCTTAAATATAAGTTATATCTTACATACTATATTTCTCTATCTAATACATATGTCACGAAAATAATTATTATACTTATGATAATCACTTTAAATACTATTTCGATATTTTTATAAATTTATTAATACATAAATACAGACACTTTTCAAAAGTATGCGAATTTGAGATAGGTACTTAAAAATACTTTATAAACAGTAATATGATGTATTCCTTCGATATTTAATTACAAATTGTATCAGTATTTAGTAAATAGTGTCAAATTTAATACTATACGCATTTACGCGATACTTGAAAATAATTTTCATCAGTACTAAAATAAAGTATTTTGGAATACCGAATATACACTATTCAAATGCACAACATGTTTGCTCATTATAATAGACGTGTATACTGTATAATATGTATACCTAAACGTTAGTGTCGTGCATGCGTTTAATTGAATTTGTTTTACAATAATGTGAATGGACGATATTTTGTCATATAACAATACCATTATTATTATTATTTTGTGCTGTGAACGGATTAAATTCGACACCCACCTTTGGTGTTGTGGACCATCGTGAAAACGAGCATTGACCAAAAGTACGTGGACGATACTGCTGTCATGACGGTGGCGGCGACAACACTGCGCAGTGACTACGGCCGCACGCGGTCTGTCCGTGTGCACCTCTGGTTCGCGAGCTTGTAAAACAGTGGCGTGCATCGGCGGTGGCGGTGGCGGTACTATCAACGGTCGGTGACGTTGTCAGCGTTGTCCGTCACCATATTATGATATCCAGTCAAACGTCTAGCGCGTTAATAGTTACCGCGGTCGTCATGTGAGGTTCAAAATTATAGTAAACAGGGTCTACCGCGGGAAACGCATGGGTTTTAAACTTTTATTAAATAAGAATAATTCAAAAGTTACATTTGGCTTAAATTTACTTACCATTTTACCAAAATGAACAATTAAAAAAATGTATTCATCAGTTTTTGAAAATCATGAGGCAAAATTGCTGGACGATGTCTGAAATGCTACCTAAAGCTGCAAACAGCGAAAATTGGTTAACTTCATCGATTTCAATGACTTCCTTCAAATATTATAAGGTATACAAATCGTTGATGTACATGAGTTATTAATTTATTATATATATTTCCATAAAAAGTCCAATATCTAAAGTATAGGAAAGCGGGATCGACAGTGAAAATCAGTTTTAAAATAACGCTTCACGGGGAACATTCGGTATGCTATCTTCCACACCACGGTAGAGATTTGATTTTCATTGACAACCGAACACAATAATGGCTCAAATCACTATTACTAATCTGACAACCAGTAACAGATATAATTCAATTAAAAACCACTCTTTTCCTGTAACAGACATATTATATTAAATGATGATATTATATGTTTTAAATAATTATAATTATTATTTACAAACAATTTACACAAGTGGCTGTTAAACTATTGTGATTGTTGATGATCGAATCAATTACCGACTCAACCGTGTTCGATTAAAGTTTTATTATTTAAGTTGCGTTATAGTTAATTTCATTTAAGGTTAAAAGGTACGTTGTATACTGTCTAAGTACATGATATAAATTTATTTTAGCATTAATGATTTAAAAACCTGTGTCACTATTGTACCTACTCAATAATTTATGACCGTATTACAAACACAAATATTTAAAATAATATTTTAGTATTCTGTATTCTATCATTTATTAATACATTAATGAATAAAAAACTTGACGATTTAAAGTGTCATGTACTCCTATTTGCTGAATGATATAAGTTCCTAATTCGAGTTTTGTTGTTCATATAAGAAAATCGAATATTGGTTATGATGAAATGATATATTCGCACAATAATATTTTTAGGAAGATCGTGTTGGTGAATTTTAAAATATGTACTTAATACTGGTAGGTATCATATAAAAGTCCGACCATTTAAAATTATTAAAATTTTAAAATTTATTAAAAAAGGAAATATTGATCCTTAGTCTTTACAATTAGCATAAATTATTTAATATCTATTTGTAATCTTGTCATTAAATTTCATTATGTCTAGGTATTAGATCAAGAAATTGTTTTGTTTTTAATCGTTTAATTTATGCATAGGTGGTAGAATAAGTATGAGTACCTATATTAACCAAACATTAACACTTGTATATTAGTTAAAGAGACCATCCAGTGATAGCATTTTAGCAGATTAAGTTGTATGATAAGGATAATTAAATTGTGTTGTTTCTAGTTAAATGTATGAATAATCTATTTATCTATTATTATAATTACGATAATTTGTTTTTGAATTAAAACAAAATAAACAAAATTGATATTGTCAATAACTGGTGCCAGGGGTCAGGACTACAAAATAAATTTAATGCGCATTGATATAATCATATAAATAGTGTTATTCCGTTAAGTCATTTAGTGGTCCATGTGCTTAATATTTTGGTTTACTTGTCAGTAGTTGTTAGTTGTAGTTGTCGTTAAAAAGCACAAAATATTACAAGAAAAGGAAATTAAATTTTATTCTGTGGCTGGTAACCAGAAACAAACCATAATTGATTTTATGCAGTCACATCATCTACACCTCCCGAAGAATAAATGTAGCATATTTCCCATTTATTATCTGAAATGTCTATGGCAAGAATTAATAACAGTGTTATACTGTATAACGGATAAGTTAAAAATATATATAATAAAGTGTTTACATTTTTAAATATTTTTAATTTATTTACTGATATTAAACAGTTTAGACGTGGCATAATCTGAAAATAAAATAAAAAGAAAAAAGCAATTATGAGTTTAAAACGTTCTCAATATTAGAAATTGTAAATCTATGTATAGTTATTCTACTTAACAAGTTACACAAATTCTGAGTAGAAATCGAAATAGAAATGGAGTACCTAATAACGAGAGTTTCGTGTACAATGCAGTCTTTTATTACCTACTTTAGATTTTTAAAAGTTACCTGCAGATGTCAACAACGTTAGGTGTCACTACATATATTTTATTATTTTAACGTACCTAACCTACCTACCTACTAATTTTTAGTAATTTATTTTATATTTCTACTTTCGGTTATGTGGGAAGAACGAGAGCAGTGCTGCATAGCCTGAATTCATATTATATAATATATTAATTATTAACTGACTATTAGTTAAGTATTGGTAAATTAAATGATAAAAATTAATTAAAATGTATTAATTTTAAATTATTATAGATATAAATAATATAATGATATAATCTATATAAATATTAATTATTAGGTTATCAAAGAGTTTTTTTGCTGAAAACTGATATTAGTACTTAACTATTTAGAGTTTATAAATGTGTAATTTATTTCTGTAATTAAAAAGTTTAAAATATATTTACGTCACAATTTTATAGGTACCTAATAAGTATTAAGTACTACAACTATAGAATCGCAGATTAGGTATGTCAAAAAAAAGGAGAAAAATTAATAAAATTAGAAAATTTAGCGAAAGCTATGCACGTATACTAAGATAAGGAGATAAGAACAAAATATTCGAAGATATTTTGAAAAAAGCTTCAACTATCCGAGTAAAAATTTAAGTTGTGAAAAATTAATGTAATAGCCGCAATAAAAAAAAGGTATTTTTACTTTAGTTTAAGTGTTTCATTAAACTTTTTTTAAAGTTATAATGTAATAAAATAATATTATATAATAATTAATATATTAATGCACATAATTGTAAAAGGTTGACTAGGTTGTACTTAGTTATTCTTATTACGTACTTGAGTATTATACTCGTATAAGAATACTGACTTTTCCAATAGTAACCTACTATACCATGCGTTGTTACTATGAGAAAACCACTGTACGTACGTCATATTATCTGAATTTTCAATACAAAGTTGTTTTAATTATGTATACATATATTATAATATAATAGTGTGCTTGTATATGCGTGAAAATGATTAAGAAAACTCAGTATGGCCAAGAAGCGAAAGGGACGCCCCTCGTCAATATCATGAAAAAGCAAATAAAATAAACGTCTACGGTGCACGAGAATCGGAGTATATACATATAGTGAACATAATATTACAGTATAGGCGTGTAGTATTATAATATAATATGTATAACGACGGCGGCCGTCGTCTTTGCGTGAAATAATTGTATGCAAACACTACTGCGGTAGTTGGTATTATATAGTCTGAGGTATTATACCAATATGTACAAGAAAAAGCCATTATAGCATTAAAATACCTAGGTATCTATATAACCTCTCGTGGTCACCCCATTTATGAGTTGTAAAATAATAATAATAATACAGGAAAAAAATCGAAACGAAAAGAAGTAAATTATAAATAATGAGCTGTGATAAAATGCTTGTACCCATATAGTTGCTATATAAATATGTATATTAATACAACTTAACAGCGACTATAGAACGACTTGAATCGTCATCAAGGCAGCTGCCAGAGACAAATATACACGAGTATCGGGTACACACATAATAAAAATACATACGACATTTTGTAACTATATGCATTATAGTATTTAACACTTCAAACGCGATCGCGCGAGGAATAAAAAATAATCTTTTACTCGTACACTAAGATTTTACGCGAGTGGTATACAGTATATTCTCGGTAGGCGAGGAGATTCATCAGACGCGCAAGCAACGCATTTTACACTTTCATTTTCACTAGAACACGCTTGTCGCTCCATACGATTTGGTGACGTGAGTTGGGCTAATTTTTAGTCGTCACAAAATTCACTCGGAACGCTTAGAGATCCGCCGAGTGAGAATTTGCCATAAAACGCACATTTGTGTTCGAGAGGCGTAGTTACATAATAGTTATTCATATTATTGTGAACTAGTCTTATATTTACGGGGTCGAAGAAACATAATATATTACATATTTTTTGATACTACTTACAGCTAGCGCAGGATTGTTGGAGCAAACGCAATGTTGGCGAACGATGGCTTCCAGAGATGGAACACTGTACGGCGAAACTTCTTGCCGAGGATGTCACCGGCAGCCGTTCAGTTGTCCGTCGGCCGAGTAACAACAGTTGCCAAATCTTCGTGCGCACTTATCGATGAGTACACTAGCCACAGCACGGTGCACGGTATGCGATACATATCCAAAGCCAGTCTGTTGGAAAAGTGAGTCATTTGTTGTTATAATAGAAATATAGAACGAAAAATTAATATTTTACAATCAAATTGGCTTGGTTTTAGAAAAAATATTTTTCACTATATTATAATACAATATGGTAACAATGTAGAATTAACATTTTTTAGAAATGTTCAATTTTAGATTATGAAATCAAATATAAATATAAATGTATAATTTTTCAAATTTAACAGTTGATAAATATCTACTAAGACAGTTACCTTACTCACCTATTGAAAAATAAAACGATTTCTAAATTCAAATTTTCAATGAGTATTTAAAGTTCCTTTTATTTATATATATTAATCAATTATTATTTATTCCAAATTTTATGAGGTTATTTTGAATATACCTATAATAATGAAATATTTTTTTCCAAAACCACAAAAATTGATAAAGAAAATGAATTACAAAGTTATAAATGTTATAAGTTAACAAACTTAACGATTTTATGGTTTTATACATTAAATTATTTATTTTTATCAAACCACATCAAACATTTGTTATAACAATAATTATATGAGTGCATCATAATTTGTTTCATTATTAGTTACGTACTGTTTTGTGGCATAACAGTAGCACCCATAATATTATATCTAAATAAACTTTATCCATACTGTTTATTTTTCAGAACCGTATTTACTTTTTAAATCACCATTACGTTCGCTCTTCGAGCTTGATATTAGCTAGGAGTAAAGATCGGAGTATTATTACGTACATATTTATGTATAATATATGAACACAATATTGAATATTATAATATACGATTTGTGAAACGTTTATGCATGTTAAAAATATTATGTGATTTATGTTACATTTTACTATAAATAAACTTACATATAATAATAATAATAATAATAATAATAATTAATATAAACGGTCACCATGCGTAAAATATGACGTTAAAATGGAAATAATGAAAACACGATAATATAGTACATTAAATGAAATTCTACATATTTTCATAAATTCGTTTGACAAGGACGTACTCTGTAGGAATTCGTTAAGGAGGCAAAAATTATTTTATCTTGATTTTGTCTTTTCAAACGAGAATAGTTTACTTTACAATCAACAGATAAATTATAACCCATGTGTCGTGACTCGTGAATAGCTAAAATTTAGCAAGTGTACCTATATAATAAAGCTCACCTTATTTAATAGGTAAAATATTTGATAAGTAGATATTTAAAATAATGTTTTGTTAAATTAATGAGTATCCTTTCTCAAATAAAAGGTATTTGTTAAGGATATCAATTATACAACACTGGATATTATACAATTAAAAGATTTAAAAATATATGGATAGATATCTATTAGGCAAAATTATTATAATATGTTAATTATACACACTGTTATAATAATATACAATTATATTTTTAAAACGTTGGTTTGTTTTTTTCCAATGAGGGAAAGGTTTGAAAACACCTTCATTGGATACGTCTCAGGTATATGATTAGTGGGAAAATAACCATTGTAAACACAGACCAAGAGTTGTATACAATTTTAGAGTTTTTCAAGTCATGTGGATAATTATATACATAGACTAGACGTTGCATACAATGGCCAATACTGATATTGCCAATAAGTGGAAAAAATTTTAATGAATTTATTTTTTATATACTTGTTTATTTTGAAACATATTACCATTATGGTATTTTGAGATGCATAAAACTTCAGCAACTTTAAACTTGCATCTCTTTGTTTTGCATTTTTGAACAATGATCACAAGTACAGTGGTTATAGCCTTGGCTTTCTAGATTGAAAAACAGCTTAACTACTTCTTTAAGTGATTACTGAACCTCGGGTACATCATCAATACTAACAAACGGTTTCTCGAACATCGTAAAATTATTTCTACTGCAATAATATTATAGTTTACTATTGGTTGTACCTAATTAGTAATTTATAATTTCCGTTTTCCACTGCAAACAAATGTTAATAATTATACATTAGTGAACAATAATATTATGTTTTATGTTATTATATTAATAGGTAACGGTAAATTTATTACTTTTAATACCTCTTATATTTACTTCTAATATCATCTTAAGTTGCTCTGAGTTCTGTTAACATCTGATGTTTTTATTTTTGCAAATTATCCAATTTTTCCTTTACAACATTTTCTTTCTGAGATAGATTTAATTTAATTTGTTAGATTTCTAAATTTTTTACTGATTCAATTATTTTTGTGAGTATAGATAAAGGTTGTCTAGAATTTAATACATTTTCCATATTATCGTTTTGTTTTTTCTTTTCTTTTTGTTCTTCGAATACTTCAATGTTATTTTTTAAATTTTTCTAAAATTTTATATTATATTTTAGGTATTTGTATGTAAACGTTGTACTTTGTAGATTATGGCTGTAGATACTAAGCAATATCTATTACCCATAGGTAGGTATGAATGGTATGGTTAGTGTAATAACAAATTATTTTATATAGGTACGCCTCTATACAGGCTATAATTATAATTAAATAGATAGTTCCTTAAATATATATATTTTTTTATGTAATTTTAAATTGAAGTTCATCAGTCAAAAGCTAATTATATAATGAGTTGCGTGTCAATATAATAATATATATATATTTGTATATGCTGTATGAATAAACATATTTTGGTCAATAAGATTAATTTAATGGACCAATGTCATAATAATATATAGCCATATAGGTCACTTTATATTTGATGTCTGAGCCGTTCAAGCAGTGACTGTTGACTGTTGAATATTTAAGTACCCTTCTGTCCAACTCTTACAACGTATTATATGGCCGTATACCCAGCATTAATATTTCAATAACAATTAATAAGTGCATTCAATAAATTTAATTATTTAAATAATCTATCCTAGAATATACTAGCTGTATAGTATATAATGCAGGTAGGTAGTTGCTATACGGAGAACACTTAGTATCGTATTTTTAGTATAATATTTGTTCAACTTCACACAATTGGTAAATTTTTCCACCGCACTACTGTCGTAAAATAAATATTTTGTTTTTAAAAGTATCAAATTAAAATTAATGTAATAGTACGCTTTTAAATATTGATTTGCATAATATATAGGTACAATTATGATATTATATACTTATTAGATGTTTTTTTTTATACATCGATAAATGTAAAGGTTTAAAAAATGTCTATCTATATATTATTAGGAAAAAACACATAATGTTATTATTTATTTATGATCTGTAAAAAATTATTTTAAATCTCAAAAAAAAAAATAAAAATGTCTAATTAACGTTTGCGTAGCTAAATCTTACTTTGACAATCATGTCGTCATCTTTAAATTATGCCTGCGCTATAAACGATTTTATACATACATGTTTTGATATTTTATAAAATATGGCATAATATAATATTATGTATTTCTTTACACATATTGTGTTCATCTTCTGTAGCTCAGATTTAATTGTTTTACGGTGTCAAAGAAGGATAGTCCGGTAGATTTAAATTAATTTTGTATGACAGAATATATATTATTAGGTATTACATACATTATGGTAATAAATATGAGTTATAAGTTAATATAATTATAGTGATACTCTGTAAACTATTACGTTTATTTTTTTAAATTTGGGGTGGGTAAATCCCTAACACATTTATACGCTAACCTAAACTATTATACGCTACTGATATAACATCAGTCTTAATATTCTATACCATCGTCTTCCATACATATTATACAATAAATTTAAATTCCATCCGGTTTTACAGCGATGTTTTTTTTTTTTTAAATTTATTATTCTAAAAAAATCCACACATTATTAAAATATGAGAATATGTTTGGTATTTGGATTGCGTTTATGGAATGCTTAATGTGATAAACGTGCTCATAAACGGACAAACTATATAGAACATCAGAATAGATAATATCGTCATTTCATTTAGAGTATATAAAAATAACTCAAAAAGAGTGTTAACAGACTTACGCCACTTACGGTTAAAAGTGAAATAGAGTGATATAATGTGATAATATGTATAATAAATAATTATTTTCATTTAAGATTTTAACACAATTGCATAATAAATAAGAAAATATCAATTTAGTACTTAGAAGTGACCAAATACGTTTACATTAAATACAAACGTTTTTTTTTTATTCATAAGTCAACGTCTTTATCTACTAAGTTCTATTGTAAATAAATTTCAATATATTTTCGCACACCATTATCAATTTTAATTAATTTAATAAATATCATATTGTTTTATGTTTGTAGCTACTCAATATATGATTAAATGAATATTTTCAAAAATGTTAAACACATAAATGCATACGTGATTATGATGTATAAAAGTATAAACATTATTTGTAAAATTATTATTAAGTTAATACCTATCTAAAATATATAGTAGTATAACTTAAATATATAGAATAGTAAAATCCCTTTTGAAACAAAATTTGAACATACAATTTCCGTTTGATAAATGTTACATGAATAAATAGACAGGTACTTTATGATGGCTGTTTATAATATTCAAGTCAGAAGTATTTCTATCATAATATATAATAATATAGATAACATAAAGAGAAAACTTTTTAAGAATATTACATATGTCATATATGAACACTACTTTATACATAAATTTGTTCGTTTTTAATGATATAGTAGGTACATATTTTAATTCTAGTCTTTATTACAGCTATGGTAGTAAAATGTGTAGAGACACCAAAAATTACTCTTTTATTATGTTACAATATAGGCACGTAATTAAATATTATATTGTGGTATGTTACAACGTATTAATGTAAATATCTTATTAAGGTCACAGTATTAATTTTAAAAGTTACAGTTTAATACTTAAATAGTTAAAATAGTTTCTACTATATATAATTCTTTATTAGTGTATAACATAACTAGGGCTGGGATTTTAATGCCATAAATAATCTCAAAAAATGCCCTTAAAAAATCTCAAAAAATGTATTATAAAAATGTATTTACATTATATTTATTCAAGCTTAAAAATTGGAAAAAAATATTATATTATATTATATTTATTTATTTGTATAGTATTTGTTACTTGTAAAGTTTTAAACGTACTAATTGGTTATTCAGTAATACTTATCGAGTTCTAGGTATGAAAAAATTGTTGTCGACGATAACTTGTCAGTTGTCGTGATATATAATGTATTACTTGTGCCGTTGGCAGTTTGCCAAAAGTCTCTTGTTAATCGCAAAAATTTTCGAAATATGCTCCAAAAACTAAAAAAATGTACTAAAATCATCTAAAAATACATTTAAGGTTAATTTTGTCAAAAAATTTAACTTAAAATAATCAGTATCGCCCAAAACACATTTTATACTTACGGACCAACATTTCAAAACGCCAGAAAAAATGATGTTTTTACGTCAAAGTCCCAGCTCTAGACACAACAAATGGGTAACTGCAGTAAAGACCAAAGAGTAAGTTTGTTAACTTTACATAAGAGATATTATTATGAGCAAAGTAAATAATAGCTTGAAAGTTTCTTGGATTCACAAATACTAAGTTCCGATAAAGATAATACCTTTGTACCTATAACCTATTGTGTGTAAAATGTATATAGTATCATAATTTATAAATATAACTTTTTCATACAAATAAACAAGAAAGATTTATTTGAAATAGCAAATTAAATCGATTATTTAAATAGCTGTGTTTACAAAAACCATGCACACTTTATTAATTATCGACGATCAAATTTTTTTCGCTTAATATTATTCTATTAAGTTTGTTTCCAGGGTTTTTTGGATTACAATGTTAACCATTTGTGGATTGTCGGCATGTTATATCGGTAACGACTTATGGCTTAAATTTCGTTCAATGCCTACACAACTGGCAGTTAAAGACACCCACGTGCCTTTGTACGAGTTTCCATTCCCTTCGATTACCATCTGTCCGGCAATCAAGGTCAAAAAGACAAAAGCTTTTGAATACTTTTCAAAGTAATCAAATTATCAACTATAGTTATACGATATACTTACATCATTAAAAGCTTCTTTTTCATAAAGGCTTTAACTTCAAAAAACTTCTTCCATTTGGAAAATAATCATAATAGTATTAAAATTATAATATACATCCATTATTTTTAGGTACATTAGTATCGACAACGACACAATAAAAACTGAACTAATGTATGTAATGAGCGCTTTATCGACAATGCAACAGCCAACTTATTTTCGAATGGCGGAGTATGTAGAGAAGTCCAAACACTTGTTGCCTTTATTCAGAGATATAAATTTGACTGATTTTATGTTGACCACATTGCCAACATGTAATGAGCTATTTGGCCGGTGCCATTGGCATGGCGAAGTTATATCATGTTGTGAAGCGTTCTCACTTCAGAGGACTGAGGAAGGATTTTGTTATTCGTTTAATTCACTGACCTCCGAAGCGGGAAAACATTGGTAAGGGTAATGAGCCAAT
Organism: Aphis gossypii; assembly: GCF_020184175.1. Classification (NCBI taxonomy): domain Eukaryota; kingdom Metazoa; phylum Arthropoda; class Insecta; order Hemiptera; family Aphididae; genus Aphis; species Aphis gossypii. Next base: position 75,512,335 of record NC_065530.1, read on the forward strand.
GAATGCTAATATGTACTCAATGTTCTTTTGTTGAAATTAAAACTAATATAATTTTAGTTACATGATTTTACACTTAACAATGTTTATGAGAAGATTTAAAATCCTCAGTGGTGTAAAATATGACATATATTATAAATATATATATAATGTAAAATTGATATAAATAATTATAATGTAATGAATAAATAGACATACCAAACATAATATAATATTACCGATATACATTCACAGTCCTCTTTCTGAGGTGTTGGAAAATGAAGGTATTGTGGAAGAAGACGACTATATGTATCCTGGATGTCAATTGAGGAGAAACACTGCCGTAGGCACAGTCACGGGTTTAGAAGTGTTTCTGTATAAAACAAACATGTCTGAATCGTTGGGCTTGGGACAGCGTGACAAAGACGGTGCTAGGGTACGAACGACGATGCATAAACGCTTAAGTATATAAAACATTAATTCGCACCTAATCTTATAATTATGAACATTTACAGGTCATGATCCACACATCGTATCAGTTTCCAAACGCGGGAGACGGTATATGGTTAAGATCCGAAGAAGGCCGACGACTGAACATTATGATTTCGCCAGTGATAACCGTTACCAGCAGTCGAGTAAAAGATCTAAGCGTGGCAACGAGAGGCTGCGTGTTTCCGGACGAGAGGGAATTGTATATTTATCATGTGTATACGCAGAGTTCGTGTCTGATCCAGTGCCGAATGGAATTTATCTTGTTCACGTGCGGTTGTCACATGTATTTTTTTGTAACGCCCGGTAAGTGCAGCATAGATATTAAAAGCTAAGGCTAGGGCGCTAAGCTAAACTTCTTTCGCTGCAGATGCAGCATATTATCTATTATATAAATTATAATGTTTGGCTTCATCGCTAAAATTATCAGCACCTTAATGTTTTAATTCAGTAGTGAGAGCAAGGGGGAGGGTTTTAGGGTTCATACCCCCTCAAATTTTTTTAAAATAAAATTGAACGATTTTAAATGTCTATTACATATTTTGAAACATGTATATCGTAAATGTGTCACCGCAATTACAAAACACAAGTAAATAAAAAGATATACTGTGTTAAATAAAAGATACCTAATCTTAATTTACTTTCATAAAACTAAATGTATAATTCACATAATACTTACAGTATCTAATCTTAATTATTTTGGTAATTGACGGCCAGTAGAGCAGTATATTGGATTTTTTTTACGCCATTGTCAGTTATCACGAAGCACATTCAGTCATACATAAGTACGGCGTTTGTTTTTTTTTTTGCTTCACAGTTCCTTTGACACTTTAAAAGTTCGCTCATTTTTTGTTTAAATACCTATGCACGTGGACGTTAATTTTTAAAAATAAATAAATCTTGGAATTCTACTTAGCTAAAATCAAAAAAACAAAAAAATTAACAGCTTAGAAATTTTAAATTCTAAATAGTTACGGGGAAGTTGAAGGTTAGTGCAATAAATTAGTAACAGTTAACTCTGTTAGTATGTTTGATATTGGGAAATTTTTAAATTTTGGTATGTGTGATTTGAATATCAAAGAACAATTACCTATCAAACAACCCTTGGTGTCTTCCATAAGATTAAATTTACTGTATGAAAAACTAAATTTACGATTACAACATCATTGTATAGATCAGTACTTATTCATGGTTAATCTACTCATCTTTGAAATAGCGTTTTGTGCAATTATTGTGTAATTACTATTTTTTATTGAATTATGAACGTTCTATAACAATATAAACATGAAAAAAGTTGACTGGATATCAAAAGTTTGGAACATATTATTATTATCTAATAATTCAAATAGAAAAAAATTCATATTTTTACTTGATTGTCAACCAATACAACCGTGACGGCGCTTTTTGTAAATGCCACAGCCTCTCTTGAAATCATGTCATTGTAATTGTTCATATGAATATAGATAATATAGTAATAATTATAATATAAATTTCTATAATTTTAAAAGTAAACTTAATATTATTAATATAGATAAAGGTAACGTAGAGAATATATTTATTTATATTTTATAGATGACGGGAAACCAATGTGTGGTATACCAGATCTACCTTGCATAAATCATAATACTCGTGAGTAAAAATAAAATAAATGATGTAAACGAGTAAATTATATAATTATAATATAATATAATATAACATAATAATTCATTATAATTATAATATTATTATTATATTATTTTATGTATTATAAATATATAATTTAATATTATAATAAATAATTATTATACATTTTTGTATCCAGTGCTTGAATTGTGGGCTGTGGAAAATCGTAGGATTCAGAATAAATAACTCTTCGCTATTTCAAAAATATTTAAACTGTGCTCTTTTTATTGTTTTTTAATTCAAGCATTGGTAAAGTCTATCGGGTGGGGAACGACAGATTAATAGGATATAGGGATAATATCTAAGTTTATAAGTAATTATAATATTTATATTAAATAACCCATAATATACAAAGAATACTATTTAAGTATTTGTGTTGAATCCTATAATATAAAAAAGAGTACGAAAAAATTTTTTAAATACGCCACTCTATGTGATTCCGTTGATTGGAAATTTTAAGCATACACAATTTCCTGGATATAGGTACCTACTATGTTAGGATTTTCTTTTACGTAATTTAAAAATGTGTGGCGATACAACCTTAAATTTGTTAAGGAAGTGATTCGTTTGTAAATTGTGTATTAAGTTAGTGAAATAGTTTAAATATATAAAAAGTACCTAGTCAAGCACATTATTAGTTTCTAATTTCTAATTTTATAGATGTAACACATTTGTTCTGCAGGTCACATTAGAATGTTAACACCACCCAAAGGCACGCCTGGTTTCGAGTCTCGACTCATACGCGATTCCCTGGATTGTTCACAGTGCATACCTACCTGTTACGAGACAACACATGAAATCGAGATGGAGTCGTCTCCAGATCAAAGAACATCTGTTTGGAAGTTGTTCAGCTATTTGGATGTGGCGTATGGAAACTTGGGTTCCAAAAAATACCAAAGGGACATAACTTTTGCGTGGACCGACCTTTTGGGTGGGTATATAGGAAATAAATGTATATACCTTTTTATGCACTGACCAATTAACAGTACCTCAGATCTCAAATTGTAAAAAAAAAATTAGAAGAAAGATGTAAAAATGTAAAAAAAAAAGTGATAACCAGAAAATTTAAATTATCATATATCGATTAGGATAGACGTGTATATAAGAAGAGGTTACGCTAAATAATTTAGGAGATCCGCCCCCTCATTCAAGCATTGAATTTATATAATAGACTGTATAATCAAGTTTCCAATTATTTTAGTTAGATTATTTATTTGCATTACAGTGGCACTGGGCGGTGTTGCAAACTTGTTTTTGGGGTTCAGCATATTGAGTGTAGCCGAATTAATTTATTGGATGGTGAAAATATGTGTTAACAAATTCATTAGACTGTACAAATAATATAAAAGTATCCATACATTGTATAAACGCGTATCATTATAATAAACGTATCCAAACAGTATTTACGTATTGTATAACGGTCAGTGTTTATTTTTCAATACATCCTATCCTTAATTATAATATTATATAAGTTTGACATACGCATATCGAGCAAGCACTATATTTGATAGACACCTACCAAAAGCCTTTCAGTCGTGTTTTGGATCCAGAGTGAACATGAACCCTAAACCGGCACCAATGTTTTGGAAAAAAGAATTCGCTTGGTCATATTCGACAGTAGAAAGACTGGCGATAGCTAAGAGTAAGCGGCTGGGTAATATTTTCAGAGAATACGCTCGTTATTGTACTGTACACGGTGTCCAATACATATTTAAAGATAATTCCAGTTTGATCGAACGGTTTGATATTTTTAATAATTTTAACGGTAAAAAGCACAAATACTTACACAATAGTAATCACACGTCGATGACGACGTACATATTATTCCAGGTGCGCTTGGTTAGTTATCGTGTTAACCAGTTTTGTTTGCGCTAGTATTCTGGTACATACTATGTGGTTAAAATTCAACTCCTCACCAACGGTTACGGCTGTTAAAGACACACATTTGGCGTTATACTCACTTCCGTTTCCTGCTGTCAATGTTTGTCCTATGGACAAAATTAAACGTTCGGTGGCCTACAAGTACGTAGCCGATAGAATAAATGTTTCATATCAAGAATCCGAGTTGGACAACTTCCTCAACGTATTGACGCTATTTCAGCATCCGCTTTACAGTAGAATGTTGTATTACTTAAATAGTGGAATAAGCGGGTTTCTATCCCAATTAACCGCCATAAATATTACAGATTTTATGTTACAAGTAAGTAATTACATATGCTAGTTATACACTTATACCTACTAATAAGTTCGGGTAGGTATAAGTACCTACTTCGCAGAATATTTAAAATTGTAATATTGGTACTAGAATACTAGATACAACATATATTTAATACTGCACATTTGAATTTTTTTTGATTATCGTATTAGGTATTGCCGACTTGTAATGAAGTATTCAACGCTTGTTTTTGGATAGGACATTCCTACAACTGTTGCGACTTGTTCAGCTTACAGAGATCAGAAGAAGGTTTTTGTTATTCATTCAATTCACTGACTTCTGTAAAAAAATCAGAATGGTAATACATTCACTCATTGAAAAATATTTAAAACAAAAAAAAAAATTATTAACTCAAAACCATGTGATTTGAATTTTCAGTCCTATGTTTAGCACTCTAGACACTGATATGGATACAACTCATACAAACTCTACGAATTGGGAATGTATACTAAGACGGAACACAGCGGCCGGTTCTACTTCAGGATTGCAAATATTTTTCAAGCAATTCACTAAATCGGAACGTTTGAAAAACGCTTCTATAATTACTGGACAACCGGCTGTCAGGGTGTGTGAAAAAGATTAAATTATATATCCATACAAATTACAAACGACAGTTGTATGTAGTGGTATTTTTAAGATGTCCAAATTGTCCATGGAATAAATATTGTCTTATTTAATATGATTAAATTTAAATAGAATATTATTTGACTTATTTTTGGCAGGTTCAAGTATTTTATGTAAATGAGTATCCAGAATCCGGTATGGGCAGCATTGTTACTGCAAAGAAAGGGACTAAACTGAGTATTATGGTAAAACCGTTTGTTACTATAAGCACGGATAGGATTAAACATCTACCTGTGGTGGAGAGATTTTGTTATTTTCCCGATGAACAACATTTGAGTGTGTCAAAATCGTACACTCAAAAGTCATGTCTCATAGAATGCCGTTTAAATTATTTACACATAAAGTGTGGTTGTCGTCCATATTATTTCAACATGCTCGGTAAATAATAATAATAATAATAGTAGTTTTATCTATTTCTAATGATTATTTGTTAATATTTTAAAATAATTATTAAGCAATTTCATTTGTATTATAATTTATAGTTGAAAATTGAAAAGAACTAAAAGTCGAAAGAAACTATGTTAATAATATTAAAATAGATAAATATTTTAATTTATTTATTATAATTACTATGAAATAATATACCTAGTTAGTAAGTTGCCAAATTAAATCTGGTGTTTTTTTGGAAAAAAAGATAGATTATAAAATATAAAATTGAATACATGAACTTTTGACAATTTATGATGCTGCCGTCATTCTTACAAAAAAACATGATGTTTTAGTATAAAACTTATAAAATTTCTTACAATCTGTTATAAATTTATAATCATTATAAAATATCACAAGGAAATTCAGAATATTAAATATCTATAAATCCAACAGGCAACAATAATGTGTAAACTCTTAAGTGTATCAACATTAAAATCACGTTTTCCCGAAAGTCTTGTTTTTAAAATGGAGGAAATATAGGTACATTAAAAATATATCTATTTTAAAAACCATGTAGAATCGAGTACTATTATACAAAAATTAAAATTGAAAACGTATTGTAGGCTGTAGCCTTTTAAACTTGAAGAGTTTTATTATATTTCTGTATGTATTTTAGGAGTTGTATAATGTATACAGAAGTTTAAAGTTAAAAATGTAAAAAAAAAAATATAATATACATTAGATACTTACGTATTATACATTTGTAGATAACCGTATACCGATATGCAACTCGACACAGCTGCTATGCATCGCACAACATAACAGTGAGTTGCGGTTCTACAGTCCACCGATAGGCAACATAAGAGGTTTCCTAATGACAGAAATGAAGTCACCTCTCAACTGTTCCCAATGCTTGCCCACGTGCCATGAAAGCGTGTTCGACTTGGACGTGGATTATTCGCTGGATTCACTGCCGCTGACGAGGCACAGTTACGGATCTGTGGACATTTTCTATAGGAACGAGGGAGCGGTGAAGTATGAGAGGGACGTGACATTCGGCTGGATCGACTTGTTGGGTATTATTCCATTTATTACAATTAAAACTTAAAAAAGTGCACACATTACGAGTACAAGTGGATGAAGTAAAATTTATTTTGGAGTTATTTGACTGATATAATAGGGATACCTATTATTATTATTATTATACTGATAACTATTATAGGTTTGTAATGGAATACCAAAAAATGTTTTTTTTTTTTTTTGAAAATTTATAATTATTTATTTATAATTTTATTTTCAATTTAAAATCATAAAAAGGAAAAAAAAATTAATTCTTATTTACTTGTAAGTATTTCACAATTTTATTTCTTCAATTTCCATAGACAGATTTTCTGATTCTACAAATACAACAGATTTTATCAGCTTATGATTAATTTAATAACTAGTTTGCAATTGAATTTTAGCAAGATATTGTGTTAAAAATGCAACTACCTATAAATAGTGGTTCCTGTCTTCTTGACTCAATAAGTTGTTTATAGAGTTTTGGGTTATTATTTATTAGATGTAAATTACCATTGAAGTTTTCAATCAAACTCAAAATCATAGGTAGTTTATCTTATTTGCTCTGAGTAGCACTGTATCTTCAGATTTCAGCATTATAATAGACAAGCAATTTTTTTTTTTAATGAAGATCATTACATATTTATTTTATTAGATATATTGATTAATAGTTTTATACTTTTTTTTATGATCATTTAGTGTCATTTGGAGGCATTGCAGGCTTGTTTTTGGGATTTAGTTTGTTGACAATCATTGAGTTCGTGTACTGGGGTATTAAGTTCCTCATATACCAATACAATAAGCCTTCATCAAGCAATAAAATAACACCTAAATATTAATAATTGTACATTTAATAAGTTACGAAACATTACTGTTATAAAAATATATATATTATAATTATTTAATGACAACTCACATACTGTAAAATTTTTATCTAAAACATTGATATAACAATAATATAATATTTATAGATTAGAAATTAAATTTTAACATTTATAACTTATAGTTTGTGTTTAAACAAAATATTATTATTTTGTCAAATATAACATACTAAAAAGTTGTTTTAAATTAGAATATTATAGCTTGTTGTTTTAAAAATTATTTAAAATGCAACATTATATTATAAATCTAGCAGTCTATTAATTTAATATTGGCTTCATAAAAATGTACTGTATCAAAAATATGTTTAACAGTCAATAAAATATTCTATACTTAAATGTGTATATAAAATCAACAGTTTATGGCTACTATCGCAGCAAAAATAAACATTATTCAATATACCTATATGTATGTCAACTAGAAAAATATAATTTCATGTTATATAAAGAAAAAAAAATAATTATTATAATATAAAAATATATGAATATTATATAATATGTATACACATTATATAGTATAGAAATAATTTGATTAAAAGTATATTGAATAAATCACAGGTACCTCCTAATAAATAAACATTATAACTTAAAAGTAATGAGTAATGACAATAAAAAATATAAACTTAATAAACTATAGATCAGGCATCTTAATAGCATAAGTTGTTATTATAATAAAATAAAATACCTATTAGGTTTAATTTAGTTTATGAAAATTTTTTAACTTTTATTAATACTTATATCAATTGTTCGGCACAACAGAGTATCTTTCAACAAGCAATAAGTTGCAGTCATCACAAACACGAACAGGTTTAGCAGATGATGGCAACATCATTGTGTTGTCTGAACACAATGCGCAAAATATTCCACCGCAGTTTCTACAGTGATGCTATATTTTTTGAAACATAAAAATCATACATATATATTATATATAAATTATTTAAGTATTAAACATTCACAGAAAAGTATTCAATGTTAATCCACAATAAGTATTATCTTACTTTTCTTCTGGTTAAACTAAATTCTTTTTCACATTTTTTGCAATTGGCCACTTCATTGTCACGTTCCCAATGAGCTTGTGCCAATGTACTGTTAGCGGCTTCTTCCAGCTCATTGGATTTTAATATTTCCTTTTTCAACTGATCGGCTAACTCTTCAAGAGCTCGTTCTTGGCCTCGATACTTATCTTTCAATCTATGATGTTCCTCTTGTAAATGAACATATTCCTAAGCACATGAAAATAAATTTGAATTAATCAAAATAGTAGATGATTAAACAATTAAAATAATATACATTTGACATTGCTTTAAGTTGAAGAATTTCTTCGTCAAGGCGAATTGTTTGATTTCCTGCCTTGGATAATTGTTCTTCAAGAGCAGTCTTAGATTGTTGTTCTCTAACCAAATCCTCTTTTAATTTTACGATAATTGTTGTCTGTCCAGCAATTTGATCATGGTATCTAAGTACTGAATCAGATATTTTTTTCTTCTCCTCTTCATTTTTTTTTGATCTACGATTAGTAAGGAAATAAATGGAAAGGAAATACATTGTGTGCAAATAAAAATAGATAAATAAAAATATGTTGCGAGCACTATTTAAAAAGTAAATAAAAAAAAAAATAATATAAAAATTATAAAAATTCCATCATTCTGACAACCTCATATTGTTATGTTAGAGTATGTTTTGGGAGGTATTTTAGTAAAACTGACAAATTTATTATTTGTATTAATAACCAATAAGAAAATTTTATAATAAATTAAACTTGCATAATGAAAGTTAAGTAAAACAAAATAGAAAAAGGAAATTAACTTGAATCAATAGTAAAGATATGGTTAACTGGTAGATAAGTATGGCAGGGGAAAAATATTAGTTCACCTTCAATCAGTGATACTAAATAAAATCAGTAATAGATTTTAGAATGAAGGCAGCAATGTAAAAATCAATGTTCAAACCTTTCAAAAAAAATGTCACTATAACTAAACCAAGTTTAATGAAAAAATTGGCAATGGAATGGTTTCAAAATTTTATAACGTCACCAGATTTTAAAACAGGAATATAGGACTAATTTCAAATATGATTTATTGAGAACATTTTTTTTAATTTTAAGAATATAATAGTGTATTATGAATGGTAATTGATGGTAATTATGGATGGTAAACTCTGTAACAACCATTCTTCAGGTTATAGTTTTTAATGTCAATTTTGACAGAAAATATTTTCCAAAAGCATGTTGATGATAAAGAAAAAAGCAAAAAATATAATACGTTATTTAAATAAAATAATAAAAATAAATAAATAAAATTTTTTAGGACAATATTTTTTGGATATTATTGAACATTGCATGTGTAATAAATAAGTAGTTTATTAAATATAAGTCATTTCATACTATATTTTATTTAAATATCATAAAATAATAATAATGATATAAAGAAAAACAAAGACTTAAAATACTAATACAAAATTTGGTTTACATTAGTCATATAGGAATATAAGAGTGTATTGAATAATGTTTAAATGTTTATTTTTCATAAATAATTAAATGACATTTATACACTAAAACGAAATAGGAGTAAATATATATGTTGATAATGTAAAAGATAAATAGTATAGAATTATTAACCTATTCACTAACAGTCTGTGGCTCGCATCATTTTTTTATTTATCAAATCCTACATAAACAAATTTATGCATCTAAATACAATTTTATTAGACATTTTGCATACATTTTATAACAAAAATATAATGTAAAACAATCCAAACCAATAGATATTGCATTTAGATGCATCGGCTTTTCAAATATAAAAGAATAAGAGCTAATAAATAAATACATACACCTCTTCAGTTTTTTTCAAAGCCTCTGTTAATGTTACATTTTTTGATTCCAACTTAGAAACAAACTCTGACTTGTGCTTAAGCGAACTCTCACTCTCCTGCAATTAAACCTTAAGCTAATTTATCGAGATAAAGAAATAGGAAGAAAATTAACCTAAATTTTATTATTTACTCTAAATTTGGCATTTTAACTATAAGAATATATAAAATATTTTTTTTATCAAATTTAAACATTATTTGATTGTTCGGGATCAGTTAATGGCTCAGGACTAGGTGCATTTTCTTTCAAAACTGGAGTATATGATTGTCGGTGAAGTGATCTGTCTGGTCGAGAAGCCAACCTAGTGTCTGAATTGGAATTTCTCATGCCAGCATTGTTTCGCAATCTTAATTGTTGTGCGTCGTGGAACTGTAAATTGCTCAGCAAGCAACCAATCTGTTCCGTTTTTTTTTGTAGTCGGCTCACCATTTCAGCTTTTTTGGTCAAGTCTTCTTCACATTCCTGATCATTTCCCAACCCAATATTGTAGATCACATTTTATAACATTTTAAATAACCAAATCATCAACCATAATTAAATAACAATATTTAACAAAAAGTTAACAATATACATTACTTTAGTTATGAGTCTCACCTGTAATTTTTTATACATTTCCAAGTTAATCATTTTGATGTCATCTAATTGTTTTCGTAGTGAAACAATATTTTCTTGTTTTTCTCGACTTTCTTTTTCTAAAAGTTTCATTGCAACTTCCATTTCAGCTTTAAGGCTCATCTAATAACATAAAACAATAGTCTTCTCAATTTTTGTTCATTTCATAAGCAACAATATATACTTGTAAATGAAGTTCCTTTTCAGCTTCAATTCTTTGTTTCTTTTCATTTTCTGCAAATTGTTTAAGTGTATCCATATCTCCAGTAGGAATATCAATAATTACAGATTCAGCCTGTAATATTTATAATATAGGTAACTTCAACATTAAAATAGATTATCTTTTTAGAAGTACTAGATCAGAATAAATTAATCTTATCTTATTATCATTATTTAAAGTTTAAAATAATATATCTACATTTTTAGAATCATTTTGCTTAATCAACTGATTTTTAATTAATTGGTTTTCTTCTTTCAACATAGCATAACTGTTATTAGCCATATCAAGTTCTTCTTTGATTAAAGTATTTGAAGTTGAGAGTGTTTCTACTTTGGACTCTAAATTTGCCACAGTTGCCCTAAAAACCATTAAAATGGTTATCTCATAAAATTAAATTGTACATAAAACATACTTAAGGTGGCAATTAAGTTCTTCTATATAATTTTTTTGATCAAGTACTACATTCATATTTTCCGATTCAAGACCTAAAGGACTATCAGGACAACTGACAGTGCCTTGTATATGATGATTAGGGTGATGGCTTGATCGCAGATATAATGAGAAATCAATAACACCTTGTTGTGAATCTAAATCTTCTTCCTAAAAGCATTTTATATAATTATAAGCAAAATGATAACAATCTGCTTATTTTTTTAATATCTTGCCTTAATACACAAATTGCAGTCAATAACATTAAGACCAACCATAAGGCCAACAATAACAATAGCTTCATCACTCATCATTAAAGCGTCTGGCTCAAAATAATCGACTAACTCTTCATCACGATAATCCACCAAAATTTTTAAATAATCAGCCAATTTTTTTTGCATCAAGGCTACTCTTAACCAAGCTCTTGCTCTACCCATTGGAGTTCTGAAAAAATAGAAATTTAAAAAAGTTCATATGTTAATATAATTTACATTTACTTGACAGTAGGTAAATCTCGAATACTATTTGTTAATTCTTGTGCATCTGGTGTTAACTTTTCAACAGTTTGCAATATATCCCATAATTCTTTTTTGGGGCCCAAAAGCCCTTTCTTAGGGCGTAACCCATGTCTCAGGACATGTTCCAAGACAATAAAAAAATGTTGTAAAGGTGCATGATCTGAATCAAGCATACGTCCATTTTTCAGTGAATTTTCAATTAGTTCTTTAACAATCAGCTTGGATATGTTTACCAGGTTACGTCTCTCGATCAATACAGGGTCACGATCTAAATTGAACAATTATAATTGTATTATTCTAGCATAGGTAAAATAGTAGTTTAAAAAAAAATTATCATGATTTTCAAGTAATTGAATACCTAATAAGAATGGTAAGTCTGGAGAAGTAAGACATTGTGATGGAAAAATATCAGATAATGGATCGTCAGTTATTTCACGTAAACATAACCATTCGCCCTCAACTGACACTCGGAAATTACATAAGTACAAGTCTTGAGAACTTGGGTCCAAGTTTTGCATCCATTTATTTAACATCATTGTTCTTATTTTTAAATAAAACAAAACAAATCTTAGATAAAAGATAAGTAAGATTTGTGTGTACCAGCATTGTGTTTAAAATCAAAGTCAAATTTAATAAAATAATAATGCTATATTAATAAAATAACAGAAATAATAACATGCAAACACAATTTAGGAACTATAATCCTAATGCAAAATAACACGACAACAAATTAAATAACAAAAAAAAATAAAAAATGTAAGAAGTATGCATTGTAAATAACATTTTTATGTAGTATTTATTTGTCCAATGTAAACATTAAATAACATATTTAATTTTATAATAAATATCTAATAAATAATAGTTAATAAAGTAACATTAGAGAAGATAATAAGTAACATAAATAACAATAGCCTATTATCTAAAACACAATTTTGCATACAGTTAAAATGTAATTTAATATAATGAATACAATAGGTAAGTTATTTAATAAATATAATATTGGACTGATAATATACTTAAATTAACGCAATGACATCACGCATTTCTGGGGGGGAGTGGAGGAGGCATTCGTTGTCTTGGGGGTAGTGGTGGTAAAGGAACATTTGAAGGTGGTGGATAGTTCGGCATTCCATCTGAGTTTGGACTTAGATCAGTTCTTGCAGGTAATGGTGGTCTCATTGGAGCAGGCCTCAACTTGTCTGTCCATAAGGGCACAACATTGTTTGTGATAGTTTCAATCTCATTTTTTATAGCTAATGCCCAATTATTATTTTTAGCAGTTAAAATTAAGGTATAGTTGTAGATTGATATTTGTTTTATTTTTAAAGCATTAGCTGCAAAACGACCATTTTCATAGGTGATTTCAGCATGATCTGGGAAATATCTAGCATTTAAAATTTTACCAAAAGAACCCAAACCTTGAAGCATTATATTTTTGAATGATTCATCATTTAAAGGAAAGTCAGTGTTTTCAATATGTACTAAAATAACACCATCAATTGGTCCATATTCATTCCATAGTATATTCAATTCTCTTTCTCTTTGGGATTGATCAACACACAGTATTTCAATTTCATAAGAAGCCATTACAGGTCTATGATCACTTTCTTTGATCTCAGCACGTCCGTAGAATACTTGCTTACCGTTTGGCCAATCATTATTTTCATTACAGTACCAAAGTACACGATCAGTCCAAGCTGGTGTACGACATTTATCACTAGAGTCATATTCATCTGATAGTATGTCATATTTGTAAGTCGGAGGAAATGTTATAGGAGCTTCATAGAAATTTTCAAATACTTTTTTATCTCTGCATTGTGCTAAAAGTTGATCATACTTCAAAACTTCTTCCAAGTCTCCATCTAGTACATGATTTATGAGATCTAAGCGATCCATATCCACTCTATAATTAAAATCTCCACACCAATATACATAATCATTTGATTGAATTGGAGTTTTCAACTTTCTTGCTATTTCATTGAAATCTGCATTACGATCAGCAACTTGTGATTGTCCAGCAGCAAAATGGGAGCATATAAAACAAAGATTTGTAGCATTTAAAGTGAATCTCACCATTACAGCTCCTTTGTTACCAGTTGTACCTCCCATTCCTGTCTTAACAAAGTCTGTAGTTACATCCTTAATATAAGGCAATAGTTCTGGTTTAACAAATATAAACAAACAAACACCAACCAGTTGTGTACTAGTAAGTAGGACATAATCCCTTTTAGAAGACAAAATGTTTTTAAGGCTTTTACACCACGAGTCAGCATTGTTTGAACTAGCAGCCATAATATTACTAGCATTTAAGTCAACAATTTCTTCAAATCCAATTGCATAAATATCAGGAAGATTATTATTATCATCTAGGAAGAACTTTTTTGATGGATCAAATAAGGATACTTTATATGGGTCCAAGAGCCATTTGGATAATGATTCCAAGTTACTAGAATCAAAATTCAAAAAATGTTTACCTCCATTGACATTGTATGTAGCAATAGAAATTCTTAAATTACTCTTGTATGTATATGATTTATACTTTTTACACATTTCTTCTGCCAAATCTGGATGGCATTGCCAAGTGTTATAAGGAAGTAATGCCTTAGCTTTTGCTAACAACTCATTGTTAAAGGCATTACCTGATAGTAATATATCAAATCCTTCTTGTTTACTAGAATCTAGCAGATTATTCTGAATAGTTCTAGCTGCAGATCTAGCTCCATCCAATAATTTTGATCCACCTTGTATTGCGCCAGTACCAGCATATATTCTACTTATTTCATTGCCATTGTTCACCCAAAGCTGTTGAAATACTTCTTCAAATCTTGACATTATTTGATCAGTTTCATTTTGACAAAGAAATTCTAGTTGTTTAGCCAATACTTCTAAAGCAAAAAACTTTTGAATACAGTTAGTACGATCAAGACAATCGGTACAGTTAATTCTCATAGTACCCGTTTGATGTTTTATAACAGAGTTACCTTTTGCATAAAACAAACCAAATGAATCTAAATATGGATTAACTGAGTTTTTCAATTTTTGTAGACTTTTATCACCATTACTTTTAAACTCTTGATGATAATCAAATGCAACAAATGGTATGAAAGAAAATGCTGAAGTGGAATGTTTTTGTTCAAACGCATAGCTCAAGGCAGATTCATTTTCTTTACTGTTTGAATTTGCTCCTCCTAGTAAATTAATGAAAATTATATTACCATAACAATCTGTTAGTGACTTGACGTGTTTTTCATAAACGTCTGCTGAAGATTCTATGCTTCTTGACAGTTTTACTTTATGCGCTCCAACATTCATTCCTGGTTGTTCCCAAAATAGTGGTACACTACCTCTAATTTGCACAAAAGAAGTAACCTCATCATCCAAGTAAATTACTTGTTCAGTTTCAACAAAATTTGCTACATAACCATCATCGTTACAACCACGGACATTAAATCTAGTTCCAGCTCTTCTACAACTCAATCTTGATATTATTGCAATTCTGGCTTGTTTATGTCTTGCATAGACAGTTTTTATCTCGATACTGCCACAAACTATTTTCATTAACCATTGAGAAGTATTAATTCCAAAATGAGTAAAATATACATGTAAATTACGGTTCCAAAAGAAACGATTATCAGGAACACAATTATTCCATTGTCTCTGGGCACACAGGGTCAAATCAAAACGAACATCTTGTGACACATACCTCGAAAAATAAAAACTACCGCTGTTTAAGAGCTTCCGTACTTCGGATGCATAGTCATCGCTCTGTTGCTTACGCAATGAAACGAACGTGGTCTGGGTGATTTTGAATATTTCCGCATCAGATATCTTGCCAACCGATTGGCAGCCAGTCACCAAAACCAGGAAAAGTGCTACTTTATTGTCAATGTTTACATTCAAAACACCAAGACATCCATAGGCGTCTACAATTTTCACACACTGTCGTTTAAACGCGTCGAACTCACTGACTGTGGCTGTGCACAAAGTGTTGTTTTCAAATAACAACACTTCAGCTTGCATACGATTTTCAAGAACGACGCAATGACTGTTGGACGGCTTTTCATAGGCTCTGTAAATTTTGCCGATGATTGATGGAGTCTGTTTGGCGGACATTGTTCAGTGCCTCCTCCCCCGAACTTAAATGGTTTATTCAAACATACATGGGTGGTAAGTAGGTACTTCGATTTCGGACTAAAAACAAAAAAAAAATACACATATATAAAAAAAAACAAAAACCACAAACAACAAACAAGCGATGATACAATGCAATAATATTATGGTGGTCGTATAACAATATGGAAAACAATGAAGCGGTGTTACGGATTATTGATCACTAAACAATTATAATGATTAAGCATAAAAAACGAAAAAAAAAACACAATATTATAGCCACCACAATAGCTGGTTCACATTTATCGAAATATTGACTTGACGAACTTACGACAAGACTTGACTCGAAAATTGGTTTTTTTTTATTAAGACGGTGTACGAAGTGTACGACGAGAACGCCTCTCGAAACACACACGACACCGTCCCACTAGGTGTTGGTGGAAAGTATTGATTTCTTGTTCGGCCGCTGGGGGCTGCCTGCTTGGTTGACTATATTATAGTGTTCGATGCTCGCGCTATAACATTCCGCGGCGAACACGCGAATATACGATAGTATGGACGTTTGTAGATAGTGTCTTACGGTGACGGGTGAGTAGTAATTGTTGTTGCGAGCGAAATCGATTCCGCGTCAGCTCGCTTTCTCGCCGAAATCGTTTTTCGTACCGATTACGAGTGTAGACCGCGAGCATTTCGCACTGTCGATTGTAGTAAAAAAAAAAATTAATTATAATAAAAACATCGAATAGCTAAAAATCGCGGGTAATCAATAATGTTGTACTGTTATAGTATTTATTATAACACATCACACACGTTCAATCCATTGTTCATAATATTTACTATTCGTAAATAATACTGATATCGATATTGACAATTATATTATTTATATATTTTAACATCGGCAATATTGTGTCAAACGATTGTGAAGTAGAACAATCGATTACATAATCGATGTTTTACGATTTCGCTTAGCGCCTCTTGCGGCGGCAGTAAACACAACACGTTGACAGCCGAAAAGTCGACGGAAACATTGAGTTGGCGATTGTGAATTGTATATTGCGTATTGCATATTTGCACTGAATATGTGCCACTTTGGCCCGTCGTGAGACGTGTGTGAAAATCGAAGTACATGCCACTTGGACTCGCCGTTGATGTTTATTTTAAATTTGAATCGCACTATTTACCGCACTGTTCGTATATTGTTTGAAACGGAACGCGCGCCCCCCAACTTGACACTTCAACAACTTTACTTATGATTATACATTTTATAAATACACAGTCGTGTTAACCTACACTCCCGTCTCCCATTATCAAAAAAAAAACAGTATAATATAATATATTAAATAAATATGAGTAGTGAGTACTATTTCATATCATTTTAATATTGACGTCGATTTGAAGGACGCCATTAAAACCGATAAACATTCCAAATATAATTCAAATTCAATTTCAATATAATTCAATACTTTATTTTTAGATGACGATCCATCATTAGCACATTACTCCGTATTATACTTGTATTTTAAGAAAATTATAGCTAAAAGCATAATAAAATTCAATTTCGTAATTAAATTGTCTCCTGCGGATCACTAAATAATAAATCTTTAACTCGTTGTAGACTTGTACTACTTGTATGAAGGAGGTTAATTTAGACATCCTCCTATTTTATTAAACTACGACACGTTTTGACTAAACTATTAAGTGATAATATTAATACTATAATAAGTTTTATTTTATATATTATAAGTCATACGTGTTTTCTCTGATGCAAAAATATAAATACCAAATGTTTAAAATTTAAATACACTATAATTGTAATAGGACTTTCCATCAGTTAAACGAATAGAATTAAAATTAAAATCGCTATACCTAACCAAGCTTAGGCCCAAACATGAAACAGGCCCGTAGCTAGACCAAATTTTTAGGTGTGGCAAAGCAAACTTTTGGGGAGGGTATTATACCAAAATAAAAACAATGTCTTTCTAATATTTTTAGGGGGGCAACGGCCCTCTCAGTCTCACCCCCCCCATCCCGTAGCTATAGGCCTGGGCCCAAAGCATTACCCGCACGCCAGGTATACTACCCCATAGGTTAGGTAACCTACCGGGGTTCGGAATTTCAAAGTAAATATTCGTTTGTTTAAGAGGTCGCGACATCGCTATAACCCGATAACCACAAATAATTTTTATGAAAAATACTATATAGGTACCTAATAATTTGTAAATTTTAGTGGTTTTGATGAGTTTCGTTAAATTTTTAATGTTAATAACAATCATAAAGAAAAATACACAATGTGTTTTTAATATGAATAACTCAGTAGGTACACATGAGGAATTTTGTATACAAATGTCAAGCTTTTGAATTTAAAAACAAATTTTGATATTCATAAATTGAAAAAAAAAAACTATAAAAGTTGAAGATTTTAAATGTTTATAAATACTATAAAATGAGACATGACATGAATATTTGGTAAATATGTGACATATAGTTATGTATAATTATTATTTATGAATTATAACAAAATTAGAAAATCTATTTTGTCAAAAACTGGGTTTGAGTTAAAATTCTAATTATTAGCTATACGCCTATAATATACTACCCTATAGATAAATTTACTTTTATCAGGTTATTAAGAAATTTTACTTTTGACACTTAAGTAGTCAAGTCTATGTTCTAACTAAATTCAACTTTTTACCAGAAATCTCCCCATCTAAATTGAAAAGTTGAGTATCTGTATTGTTTTTAAAGGTAACATTTGACACAGAAAAACATCAAATTGTACAACTACTACATTAATCACTCCAGTGCTCTACTCGGAGCCTGATTGTTAATGGTTACAGCTATTTTTTTTTAGTTAACTTGAAGATAGCTTTATCTTCACTAGTGGTTTTAATATTATACATTTATACCTATACAAATCTATGTCATACCTTCAAAAATACAATTCTCCATAATTTTTGTTATTGTTGATTTTTTTCAAAGATAACTCAAAAATATGAAAAAGGAATTTTCAGTTAATTTGTTTTGTTTATGTTATGCGAAGGCCAGAGAAAACAAATATTGAGCTAACAGTAATATATTTATCAACAGTGCAAACTGCTGTTAGCCATTGCAACAATTATTGTTACCTGACTCGAGAAAAAAAAAATAATGACATTTTAAGTATTATACTTAATAATACTTAGAGCTTTTCTGTAAATGACAGTTGTTAACATTTTAGGTGTGTTAAAAATAATGATTCTAGTTATTTTTTATTACAGCTTAAAAAATATTATTCATAGGGCCATAATACTTTATTTCATTACGTATATTACACACTTTTTCAATTTTCAAAAATTTTAATTAATTTTAAGCTATTTATATCAATTTTTGTTTAACAAAAATAAGTTCAATCTACTATATTACTAATAGTTACATAAATAATAAATATAATTATTATAAAATATTCAAGGAAACATTTTAAGTTTATAGATCCCAGCTCAAAATAATTTTTCATCATAAACAGTGGTTTATCCGGAGGTTTATTATTGAATTAAAATTTATCCCATCAATTTCACCAAGTAATTTTAGTTACATACTCAATGAAAATTCCTTTTTTAATTATCATGTCGCCAGATACCTACCTATATTAATAATAAGTAATTTATTGAGGATAAACCTACTAATAATTTTATTGAAAATATATTGGAAGTAATTTCACAAAATAGTTAGATCCATTATTTAAAGTATTTTATAAATAGTGTTTATTAAATTTTTTTATTTTGTTACGCCTACGTCCCATGAGATTAAACACATATTTGCTGTCAGTGCAATACAGTAATCAAGCATCATAGATTAAATGTAGGTGCATACATACAGAGTGATTTATTTCCAATTTTTTAAATTTTAAACAAATGTATTTCTAACATTTTAAACGCATTTCTTTTAGTTATTTTTACCACAACAATTTTTGGTAACTATAAAACTAAAACAAATTTTTGATTTTTAAGTATCCATCTAGGTATATTTGTAAATTCATAACCTTAAGCAACAATACTTTTTCAACAGTGTTAATTTATAAATATTAAATATTTATAGAATAGTTTATTATTAGTAAGTGTTTAGAATGTTTAGATGAACTTGTCATTATATCATCTAAATTTGAGATAGTAATAGATTTAAAAATCAATTGTTTTTATACTTGACATTTTTAAACAAATATTATGTTTATGATTATCTAGTAAAAATATAGGTTGTTCTTAAAAAAATTACATTTTAATAATGTTTTTATGAATAAACATAAGATAGAAATTATATAAACATAAAATAGGTACACGTAATTAAACAATATGATACATTTTATTAAGACTTAATATCAGGGAAAAATTATTACTTTTGATAATAATGAGTGTTCAATATAATTAATTAGGTACTTATTTTTATATTTTAATACATTATATTGTGGACTTCTAGTTTTAACTATAGTACATTATTGATATATTGTGTCATTATTATTATATTAAATATATAATAAACAAAAAGAAAAAAAGCTATGGAAATAAATATAGTATAAATAGCGGAATTTAACAGTACAATATACATTTTAAACAATATTAGAAAGAAACAAAAATTAAATTTTAAATATCAGATAGCTTACATAGTAAAAAGTGCAATACTGTTCTGAATAAAAATATATAAGGTTAATTTTTTAGTAAATAAGTAGATACCTAAAATTATTTAGTGATTGAAAAAATAAAATAATTATTTAAATATTTACAACCAATTTGTTTTTTACATAGATAATTCTTACACCTAGCAAAAATAATAATAAAATAGCTGATATTATCAATTATTAATAATTTCATTATTATAAATGATTATTATTGATTGTCTACAATTAATATCAATATATTTTATAATAAAGTAAACTAAATAAATTATTGTAGAGTTGAGTTAATATTAATTAGTTGATTGTTGATGGTCTATCAAAAATTTAAAACTGTTTTATAAACCTCTATTATGACAATCAAAATATATTAAATCACAAGTTTTTATTACCTATGTTATAAGTCAGCGTTTCCCAAAGTGTGTTCTGTGGAAGGTGGAACCTTAGGGTTTTGTGAAACAATGTTAAACGTTCTACCAGATGTAGGTAATTAGTGAGAAAATTATTTTATTTTATTTTTGGAAAAAATATTATTAAAATTTTGATTGAAAATTAAGGGTTTCATAGTCGTAAAAGTTTGGGAACCGCTGTTATAAGTTATAACTTTTAAATATGCAAACACTACTTAACTGTGTATCCACCTATTAACATATTTTAGTGTTATAAACTTTTTATAAAAAATTCCAAAAAAAGTGGTGCTACTTGGATATGCAGTCTACAGCCATATAATATGTAGACCACAAATTTAAGTATAAAATAAAAAATTGATCCAAATATAATTTGCTGTACAGGATATAATTTTGTATTTTCCACCTATAGGTACTTGTTTTTAGATATTAAAAGATAAACTTATCATGTACAATGGTGTAAAAATAATTTATTAAATGTGGTAGTGAAATGGTAGGCACTAGAAAACATAATCCTGGAAGTGATTATAATTCGATTCTTTGGTGAAAAAAAAAAATAGTTGTCAAATCTTGCAGGCGAATAGTTTTTTTTAAATAATAATATTTAGACCGTATACCTGAGCAGAAAAATGTCATAAGATCGCATATCCGAACAGCACTTAAAAAGTATTTCAAATATATTTATTAATTTTTAAATCTACAAGGACTAAATCTTATAAATGTCAACTAAACTAATAGATACAGTCGATACTGAGTACTAGGACTATTAAACTTAATATTTCAAAATACTGAAAAAATATATACAAATATAAATCCAAATAATTAAAAGTATTACTTTTAACCACCTAAGTAGGTTTAGTAATAATTATTATTTTATTTTATTTTATTAGACAAATAATAACAGGTAGAGGCGTATCCAGAATTTTTTTCAGTTATTATTGACTTTAAGTATGTTTTCAGTCAGTAGTTTTAAGGTAGAAAAAGTACGTTTTGGCATAGCAATAGATGTAAATATTTGAAATAATAATTTTATATTAAGCACAATATTTGTCAATATGGTTCCCCTGAATACGCCACTGATAACAGATAATTTTTATATGACATATATTATGTATTACCTATAATTTTAAATTATTACAATAAAATAAAATAAAATGATAATAGATATAACATAGATTACTTGATTTTTTGCTAAAAATTAAATATTATTCAAACAAATCAGTTGTTTTTATAGAAGGTCAAGGTTACTCAAGTTTTTAATTTTGGATACAAGGGACTGAGGGAGAGTCACATTATAATAAGTAATATATAAACAATTTTTTTTTTTTGAAATCATTATGAAAACCAGACAATTTTTATGAAATTAATAGAATAATCTTCTATAATTTAAGGAGATCCTAGTTATTAAGATACTATTTCAACATTGTTTTATCAAAAATAATTTCAAACATTTTCTATTCATAAATTGAGTTGTCTATTGTTTCTGAACTCTTTTTCTTAAATTAATAGTTTTTAGCATAATCTTATAATACATGAATATGCAAGATTATAGAATTTTTATAAGAAACAAAGTTTTTGTTAAATGGTGTTAGACGTTAGTGCTAAAATAGATATAAAGATAGAAATTTAATTTTTTTATGCAAACAATTCAATCATTCTAATTTTATGTTAATTTAAACAAAGTGTTTACAGTCATATTGGTAGAACTTAACTCATTTTTTATTTGGTTTTCTTATATATTTTTTATGCATATTAGCAAATTAAAAAATCAATTTTCAATTTACTAATTTTTAATAACTAAAAATAGATATTACACATTAATAATTAATTATAATTATATGTAAATTTAAATTAAATACATTTTTTAAATTACTCAATAATTTTCAATAAAAGCAAAAAATAGTAATTTTCTTAAAAGGAAATTTTAAAAGTTAACCAATTGGAAAAGTGATAATTCATTAGTGACCTAATAATAATTTTGTCTCTCAGAATATCAGTATACTTTTAATAACCTAATAATTTATTTATTGAAAAGTTGTATAAAGAATGACTGATAAAATAATCTTTATTTTATATATTTTATAAATTATGTTTAAATTTCCTTTAAATCAAAATCTAAGTTTTTACTAGTTAATATTCATTAAATAATATTACTTAAAATGTATAAAGTAGTTTTGCTCCATCCGTATAATTTTATATCTATAAAATGTAATCATAAACTTTAATTACAGCCCTATATCTCTATTTCAATGTTGCTATAAATAAAACAATCTAGGTAAGCTTATTTTTATTTTATAAGCCTGGCAATTTGTATAAAGGGTTAAATTCATATGTTCAACTAGTTAGCTTATTAAATTGATTTGAAAAAATAAAGGATTATACCTATAGTGTTGTTGAGAGACGAATGGTTTCGCAAAAATAAAATAATGGTAGATAAAGGATGATTAAATTTACAGTCTATAAAACATTGAAAATGAATTATTAACTTACGTTTAGGAAAATTTCGTTCTGGTCTAGCTTTCCTGTACGATGAAAAAAATACAGGCCATCTGTCAATGGACGTTAGCGATGGAGATCGGGAAGAACTTTTGATGCCGCTGTCAAACGAATCCGAACTTTCTATAACGACAGGCAAACCTTCGGCACTGGGATTATTCATAACTGTGTTATTCGAATCACTTCTTTTTTTATTAATTAATAATTTCACTGAAGATCGAAGAAAATGCTTATTAAACTCCGCAGTTTGTTTTTTTTTTTTTTTTGTCGTCACTAGCAAAGAACCAAATTATTAACTTCTATTAATTATAATAAATTACATTTAAACATTAAAACTTATAAGTGATAACAATAATTTTTAGACTATTGATAAGATTATTGTTTTCATCACAGTGGTTGTATTTTTTAAAGATAATATAACCGTGGTTTTCATATCATCACGTGTTGATAACCGTGAATAGAATATTCGTCGTATTTTTGAGTAATTTTTTTAAACTTGTGAAGGAGGTAAACTTAGGAGCACGGACACAGAATAATATATTAGTCCGTGTAGTGGAGGTTGAAAATTAAAAATATTATCACCTTTTTGTTTATCATTATATAAGATGTTTATTTAAAGAATATCTAATCATTAAATCATTTACTATTTTACTATTTACTAAAAATGTTAACTGACAACTAATTGTGTAATTTTGATTTTTACACGATACAAATGATTATGATTATTACAAAATGATTTTTTCTTTATCATAGGTTTTAAATATTTAATACATCTATAAAGTAAATTCTGATGAATATGCATTATACTTACCCAGTATAGATTAAATGTTTATTATATTTTATACACATAAGTAGTGTTTAACATCTCAAAAAAAATAAATAATGATTAATTTGAAAATTTCAATACTGGGTTTATTTGCTCAGGTGATATTATTACTCTCTATTTTTGATATTTATTTCAAATCACCAATCATCAATGGTATACCAGACCAAAATGTGGATTATAATCCACCAGCTGATCGTCTAGTACTGTTTGTTGGAGATGGATTACGTGCAGATACATTTTACAACTATGCCAATGGAAGTAGCAGCCTATACTTCAAGTACTAATAACAAAATATGTATTCACATTGCTTTTAGTTCTTAAATGTTATTATTATATTAAATACGTTACAGGAATTTATTGAAAACCAGCGCAACGTATGGTATATGTCACACTCGAGTGCCAACTGAGTCACGTCCTGGACATATTGCTCTTATAGCTGGATTTTATGAAGATCCATCAGCTATTTTCAAAGTATTATATAATTTTAGGAGTTCTTATTAAATCTATTGTGATATTTGCAACTAATAATTTGTATTAATAGTTTTTCTACAAATTATAATAAAAAAGATAAAAATAATTATATAGTGACAGCAGTGGCTCAGGGCAAATTATGTTAGCGAGCCTTAAAAAAACTTAAAAGAACTAAAAAGTGTAACATTTATTATGCTAAATGACAATGCGACTAAAACATTAAAATTATAGTTATTTATTAATTCTTATTCGAGTATTCAATTTATCAGATTTCTTCAAAAGAAATTTACATTTGCAAAAAATTGCATTTTTGTTTCATACCTATAGACAATTTCTTTACATAAGCGCTCGTATTTTGATTGCCCGGTCTGTATTGTTATTATGGAAATAACGAGTTAGGGTAGAAGGGGATATCCATATTTTTATGGGGCGATTCAAAGTACTACGTCGACCGTTTATCAATATTTTTAAAAACATAATTCAAATATTTTGATGTTGCATATTGGATTATTTTTATAATTAATACACTTATTATACTACAAATTTTCATCAATTTTTTTTTTAAATTTTGTCTTGAAATTTTATTTTAGCGCTCACCCAATATAAAATATCATTGCACGCCATTGAGTGACTGCTCTCTAATCAATGTTATGTTAATTTAGTTAATTAGTTCTGTTTTTTTTTAATGTCAGTCAATAATGAGATACTGACATTTGAAAGGGTTGCTTACAATTTTAATAATGTTATTAACTTAAAAATGATCAAATATTATATCATTTATATCATGTTTTGAATGCTAATGATGCTATAGTATAAAATATTTATTTGGTATTCATCAATAGTACCAAGAGTAGATATAAAATCTTTTACCCATGTTGATATTATAGATTTATAGAATTCTTTCTTGTAAAAAATATTTCATGTTAAAATATATTTTATAGGGATGGAAAGACAATATTGTTGAATTTGATTCAGTATTTAATAAAAGTGATACAACTATTTCTTGGGGTAGTCCTGACATTGTTTCGATGTTCAAAAAAGGTAATCATAATTATAATTTTTCATCATTGTTAATAATTTGTTATTAGTATGATATTTTGTAGGAGCTATTGCGGGTAATGTACATACTTATACCTATGATCCTGAACTACAAGATTTTAGTGGGAAGAATGGATCTAGTGTAATTTTGTCAGAATGGGTATTTAATAAAGTTAAATTGTTTTTTGATGAGTCTAAAAGTGATGAAGTAATTCGAAGGAGATTAATGAAAAAAAAATTAGTATTATTTTTACATCTTTTGGGTACGGATGTTTCTGGACATATTGACAAACCAAATTCAAAGTAAATTTTTAAAATTTATTTTTATTATTTTTCTGTTTATATTCCTTAAATATTAAAAATCATGTTATGTTTAGAGAATATTTAGAAAATTTAATTTATATTGAAAAAGGTATTAAAGAAATAGAACAGTTACTAGAATCTTACTATAACGATAATCGTACAGCATATATTTTTACATCTGATCATGGTATGACAAATTGGGGTAAGACATTTGAACACTAATATGTCTAAAAACTATTTAATCTTAAAATTTTAATTTTATTAATAGGTTCTCATGGAGATGGTTCAGCTAGTGAGACTGAAGTACCCATAGTTACCTGGGGTGCTGGGTTATCATATGCCAAAAAAAATTCAGTCTCTTTGCCAGTGAATATTAATCAAGCTGATGTTGCACCACTTATGGCTACTTTAATTGGCGTACCTATACCTGTACATTCAGTAGTATGTATTGATTTAAAAATTTAAACAATATTTTTGTCATATTTAATTATAATTATTTTAGGGTATTTTACCTCTAAATTTATTTAACACTGATGCTGAAGCTCGAGCCAAATATCTCCTGGCTAATGCACTACAAATGAATGCTGCTTTTTCAACAGCACGTATAAAAATTGAACAGCAATTATTTAAATTATTTTATTCACCTTATAAACAACTCAGTACTAGTGTTCAAGATAGATATCTTCAAGATATTACTACATTTTTCAAGCTCTCAAGAACTGACGAAAGCGTAAATTGGTTTCAATTATTTAATTATATTAAAATTATAATAATTATTAATTGTTTTATAGATAAAGCTATGCTACGAGTGGATTAATTTAAGTTTACAAGGAATTCATTACTACAATACATATTACAAACTACCACTTCTTTTGTGTGTAACATTTGTTAGCCTTGGATGGATTACTTTACTTATACTTGAAACATCTTCTATTAAAAAGTGTCGAAAAATTAATAGATTTCATAAGTTATTAATTAATGGAATATGTTTAACAGTTGCTGTATGTTCTTCATTTTTAATTAGTGGTAAATATTTTCTTAAATATGTGTTAATATATTTAAATTAATCAATTTTAAAAAATTGATTCTATTACAGCCCAATCCCTTCCAATGCAATTTTATGTGTACACATTTATGCCATTAATACTCTGGTGTATGTGTATTACTAGGATTTTACAAATATTTAATTTATCACATATGACACAGAAAATACTGCAACTTAAAGGATCAGAATTGTTTGAAATTTTATTCTATTTAATTGGTATTGAACTACTGGTAAATTAAAAATAGTCAACATAGATAAACTTACAATTAACAATGATTTTTTTAATTATAGGTGTGGACATTTTTTGAACGTCGCATACTAACTTTAGCTTTAGCTATACTGTGCATTTGGATGACTGTCTGTTCAATAGAAAAAGGATTTTTACCTTTTCAAATAGCTGCAATATTCTGTTCTTCTGCATTATTTGCTTCTTTCCCAGCAGTAAATATTATTGATGGCCATACAAAAATAAATTATGTGTAAATACGCAGACTGTATATATCTTTAGAATAATATTTAATAGAAAATGTATTTTGCAGTGTATTAGGTGGAACTATTTTGCTATTGTCAGGAGTAACACACTACAAAAACCAAAATGGAGTACGTAAAATTACTACATTTGCACAAGTATTATTGTTAGGTATAGCGATTGCAAATGTTATGTTTGTGTCAAGTAGTATTACAAACAAACAAGGGTTATCATCAGTTAACAAAGTGATTTCTTGGACATCATCTAGTAATAAACTATTATGTTATAACTTATTATTCTGTAAATTACTTTTAATAATGTTAATTTTTTTTTTAGTTTTATCAATGTTCTTAATCAGAAAAACTTCATGTCACTTATCGAATACAACAACAGTACTTTTATCAATTGGTATTCCTTATATTCAATTATCATTAAACTCTGAAGTATTTTTCATGCTTGTTCTAGTAGTAACATTAGCATTTTGGCGAAAAATTGTGATTAAATCTACAGACTCTAGTAAATCCCTATGGATCCAATGGAGACATGCATTCTGTTTCGTAAGTATTTATCAGTACAGTTAATCTGTATTAACTAATCCAACAATTTTTGTAGTTATTATTTAGTTTTGGATCTTTTTTTGGTACTGGAAATATTGCATCTATTAACTCATTTGATCCTTCAATTGGACGTTGTTTTGTCTCAGTGTTCTCTCCATTTATTATTATGGGGTTGGTTCTGTTCAAAATACTTGCCCCTATTTTATTGACATGTTGTTCATTCTACCTCACAAGCATTAAATTAAAGGTTTTATTTTTTTTTTTATTATTATTTTAAATAAATGATCTAGTGTTAAAGATAAATGTTTTTATTTTAGATACCTCCAATTAATGTGTTTGCTTTAATGTTAGCCATGTCCAACATGATGGGTCTTCATTTTTTATTTCTAATAAAAAATACTGGCAGTTGGTTGGACATTGGGATGTCAATATCTCATTACGTTATCGTTCAATTACTAGCATTATTTTTATCGCTCATGTATGGACTAGCAGGATTATTGATCGATGGTAAAAAAGAAAATTCTAAACAAAGTAAACAATTATTGCCAACTATTAATGAAAATCAACATCAAGAATGAAATTGGGAACATGTTATATTACTAAAATATTATGTATAAAAAAAACAAATTTGATTTTTTTTTTTATATAAATTATATAATTATCACTATTATTATAATATGATCTCATTACATTATTATGATTGATAATAATAACCATCATAAACTTGAATATAAAAGATACACAATAAGTAACTATCAATGAAAATGTATTCTTAATTATATAAATTTAGTTAGTTGAATTTAATAATTTACCTTTTACAAATGATTATTTATTAATTATTATCTACAAATATCAAATCTGAAAGGACAATTATTAGAGTCTAAAAATTATAATTTAGTCTTTATTAATAACTTACATTCCTTGTGTATCCTGTACATTATACTAGTTAGTTATATCAACATAAAATATGTTTTATTTTGTTTTTTATAATACAAATACAGAATAATTTTTGTCACAAAATACTTTTACATTATATTTTATAATACCATATAATTATAAATACATTAAATATTATTGTGAATAGATTGTATGCTGTCTGTTGAGCTGTGTTGCAGTGTCTCATTTCTATATGTTGACACGCTGATGACACAAATTTGTTTTCAGATAATGTTTCAGCGATTTTTCTTATAAAAGTAGCTTCTTCCCTCCCACACTTGATTTTACTTGTAGTATATACACAATTTAGAAAACCATGTTTTGCACTGTAACAAAATAAAAAAATGACAATAAATGTGGACAATCAAAAATTAATAATCTATCAACTAAATAAATGTTAGAACATCAGATTAAAATTTTAAAAACAAATAACACAATCATTACCTATAGTGACTTGTAAATCCTGATAATATTATACCATAAGTATTATTAATTATAATATAATATTATATTAAGAAATGATATGACGAACATTCAAATAAATTAAACATTTGAGAGATTAGAGTATTACACAATATTTCAACATCATTCCTTTTTTCTTTTTTTATTAATTTATAATACCTATATTATTATTTATTTACAAAATTATTTAATAAAACTATTACAATTATATGCTAGATAAGTGTATTCAAGGTCGTATACGAAGGGGGGAAGGGGGTTCACCCCCCATCGAAATATTTTATAGTTAGTAAATTTAATTTATAAAAGTAACTTAATTATAATAATTTACATAATAATGAAAATATTACTTGATTTAAATCCCCCTGAAAATTTATTTCAGCTATGGCCTTGTGTATGGTGATAACAATTTAACATTTAGAACCGTTGAGTTTGTTTTAAATATGACCTAAAAGATATCTTTGTTATAATAATTTATACTTGAATAAGAATACCCTATAAAATCAAAACTATATATCATTTTATTGAACATTTTTTTTTAAATTATTCAAAATTACCATATTAAATACATTTTATAGTTATTTAAATTAATCATACTTATAAAAATTATTTTTACCTAACGACCAAGTTTTTAAATTTTTTAAAGATCATTGTATAATATAATAGGGCTCAAGAAAAAAAAAATTGAAACAATCATCAAAGCTAAGAAGTATGATTGAATTGAACTTGACGCTTTTTTATATACCTATTAGGTATATTAAAGAATAAAATATAAAAAAACATTACTTTGATCAACACGAGATTTGTTTTTGTTGAGGGCTTTAAGATAATAGATATAGTTCAAAAAAATTGTTTTTATATTTAGTTACTAATAAAATCAGGAGCAAGATGGCGTAAAAAATAAAATTGCTGTTTCACATTTCAGTGACAAATCAAATAAAACTAATCACCTGATTAGACCAATGATTTTTGTAGTAATTTTGTAGCCATTATGATTTTTAAAATGTATCTATTTTCATTGTCTGAAATACTACTCAGAATTTATTTCAGACAAAATGATGGTAAAATACAGTATCTGACTATCTCAGTATGACACTAAAGCTATTAGCTTGAATTACCAGACGGTAGTGTTCTAGAGGACGTTTGCGCACCGCTATTGTTATATAACCATCTTTTTACACGCCGTTTGTGCATTTCTATTGTTAGAAAAAAGCTTAGGCCGTTTGCCTATTGTTGTTGCTAAAAAAAATAACCTTTTTATAATCCATTATGTACTATAGGCCATTCACGCAGCCTGAATACTCCGGCCCTAGAACCTTGAGTATAGATTTGCGGAAAAGTACGGGATGGTCAAACTGAATGGTATAACTGTAGTTTTATCCCTAAGTCGTTTACAATATTGACAGTCATTACATGGACAAAAATTATATAATACCGATACCGAATAGTGCTATGTATAATGTAACATCGAATACACTCATAAAACGGTTTCCTACACAACTAAATACTTTTATTGCCTATACGCTGTGCCGTCTAACGTATTAATAGCAGTTTGAAAAAAATTCCGATAATATTATGATGTACCTACGCGATCTGTGTACAATGCATCGGGTTGCTAATATTGGATTCGTTCATATTTGATCAGGTTAGTGGTTATAGTGGAGTATTTTTTTTACTATACATTTAAAATTAATGCTGAATCACGAAGTACGATGAATAATGTAGGGTGTAGCTCTTCCTTGGTCGTCTAAAATTTTTAGAATTAATATTTTAAAAATTTTTTTTTTTTTATTGTTCCGTAAAATAATTTGTATAACTTGTTTGATGATTTTTCTTTAATAGTCTCATAGTGTTTATACTATATTACTATGGTTGCCGAAAACAGATTTGTTTAATGTTCTCACCCACCTCGTTGTATCTGTCCTGTAGTTTGTTTTAATTTGCGATTAATTCTTTACGTCAACACTTACAATTTTAAAATATACCCATACAAACATTTTTTTATTCATTCCGATTCATAACGATTTAAATATTAAAAACAATTCATTTTTACTATTTTTTTTTTTTCAGAAAACTAAATTTAGCACAGCGTACCAGTATTGTTTAAAGATAGAACGCAATGGAACAACCAGCGTGCAGCGTTATAAATTTATAATATGTCTGTTGCACTCGCTGCACTGTTTGGCGTTTTCATATTTCTACCTAATGTTATTTGTATTTTAATTGCTTTCGGTGATGTAATAATATTATGACGTTGTGTACACAATAATATTGTACAAACATCTGATAACAACTAAACGGTTCAAGAGTTTTAATAAATGACCGAAGACAAAAAGGAACCTTTTCAGTCGTCATAATATTACATATTTTATTTTGTAACAAAATTACGTAGGTATAGAACTACCTACCTACTTTCAGAATGTTAAGTGCAATCGTATGTGCAAACCATTACTATCATACAATAATATAAAGGTAGGCATAATATTGTGACGGAGAGTACATAATATTACTTATTATAGATTTTTATTCGCCATCATAAAATAAAGAATAAATAAAATGCTTTTGAAATACTAAAACTGATGTCAAGTATATGTTTTGTGAAATATGTTTTTTTCGTAATAAAAACACAATTGCGAGTGTACTATGAAACGTTGACGTCTCTGTTATTTTCTTATAGTACCTACAATATTATACGTTACAAGATAATATGTACCTACTATTGTGTATGTGTATGTTTTTTTAGAAACAAATAATATATAAGTATTACTGACGTTGCTAACGCGTGTCGCTTACATGTACAATTTTTTATTCTATACTCGGAAGTTAGAAGTATATTTTTAATATTTGCTACGAACTACAATTATTATTATATTTTTATATATCTAATACGACGTACCCGTATGGTACCTAAGACTTTATGTATAGGTCAGCTGTCTTTTACTGTTTAGTGGCCAAAACCTACAAACATTTTTAATTGAGAATATACCTACCTTCTGAATTGGTTATCAATTGTCGATATAATATTGCGTCTACTGATTATACCGGTCGACTGTATGGAACTCGTCCAGTTGAATATACTGTTAGTGACATATTCTGATTTAATAATTTATATTAAATACATAGATACACCAACTGTATTATTTATTACGCACCTATTGCATTAAGTATTTGCAATTGTCCACCAAAACCTACAAAATAAATTTGCAAACACTTCAGGGTTAAGTAAGTTTCACGAGTTTTTATATATATTTTAATAAGACTGAATAGATTTTTAAAAGATAAAACTATTTACATTATTTAACAAAGAAAAGAGTTAGTTTTAAAAGTTAAATTGACTTTTATTTTGAATAAAAAGTAAACCCGGAAATTTGTTTTTTTTTTGTTTTCAAAAACAAAAAAAAAAACTTTTTCAAAACTGGTAGTATAAAGAGATTCGGTTTAATTAAAAATTAATTGAGCAGGATTCTCAATTTTACTTTTAAATGTATGAGAGCGTATTTAATGTTAAAAATATATAAAATTTTACACTGGAAAAATACTACAAAGGTTGAGTATAGTTAATAAGAGTTTTAGAATATTACATTACGCTGGTTTATCTCGACAAATTTTTTTCTTTCATAAAATATATCATTAGGAACAATTTATTACAACAATTATGTAACATGGAAAAAAATCTGAACAGAATTCTGCAGGGTTCAGTCTTAGGTAATGGTCTACGAATATTTTGACACTAATAATTGTTGCATTTTGTGATATAAAAATCAAAACCAATAGTAAATCATCACTACTTGTAAATAACGGTTCTGAACTAAGATCGGTTGAAATAGCGTTTGCTGACATTTATTTAAATTATTTCAATGGTTCTCGAAGGAGGTTTTTTTACACTTCGAGATTGTTGAGGACATCGAAACACGATCTCTCCAAAGCTTCATTTTATCTTTATTTGATTTGTGATCCTGAGGTGCGTTATTATACGTGAAAGTCTTAGTGCACTTCTGTTACCTAATAGTGTTTGTAGAAAAGGGCAGAGTAAAATATCATCATGAAACCAATAAATTTACTTTCAAATACAAAATTGTCTCGAATTTCGATCGTATATGTTGAATTAAGTTCATAAATTAAATAGAATCGTTTCATGTAAGTGTGTGTATGGTGTATTATATATTGATCGATTTTGTTTTTTATTTACCTACGATGCGTTTTTCAATAATAATATATTCTCAAGTAAGCGGTTGATCCTACGGACAGTGTTTTCTGACCGAACGAATTATTCGGATTTTTTTTATCTTATTTATACTTAATATATATTTTTTGTTTAAAGGTACGTATTATGTGGGTTTCTTCTTCTGCGATTTTTAGTGAAGACAATTTAGTTAGTATTGAACGGTCAAATCTACCTGCACATATTCTACTCATACCTCACATCTTTCTCTCACTAAATTTTTTTTACTATTAACTCCATTTATACATTATACATAAAGAGAGAGAGAGAGAGAGAGAGAGAGAGAGAAATGACACGAAGACGCCATGTGTCTATAATATATGCAATAACGATCCACATGTGGAAAAGATAGACTTGGTCGGATAATGATATGTTTGGTTTGGGCTTAGGGTAAGGTTATATATATAATATATCAGGTGCTCTATTTAATACCAGACATTTATAATCATTTAAAAAACTATTGACTTTTTTAAATATATTTTTTACACAATCTTAAACTAACAATGTACGTTATCACTAAAGAATATTAAGACATTTAAAAACTATTACGATAAAAAATATAATTTTTATCCAAAAATGATGTTTTATACAACGACTTAAATTTAGAGAAAGAAATATTTTCAAAGACGTTAGTGTTTTGTAAAATAATAATATCTTACGCTAGATGGATTACCCCGTATCGTCTATCTAACTATATAACTTTACTTATACCTCAATGTGTATGTGTTGTTTATTATATAGGCAAGTAATAAGTTTTTATTTGTCCACCGCACCCAATCGTAATCCTGAGTTGTGAATATACATTGAATTATAATATTATAATTTACGAGTTCAAGACGAAAATACGTTTTCGAGGAGATGTGAACATACGTACACTCCCGTTCCCGTTTATCGAGCGATAAATGACTGTTATATTTGTATGCGGGGGGTTAGTAGTCACTCATCGCGTATTAATGTCTAATGTGGAAAATCAAAAGCGTATATTATTAGCAATTATGTAACTATTCGTCACTATTGCAAATGTCATTTCGAATGCCGACGAGTGAGTATGACTAATACATATAATTAAAATAAATCATTAAAGTGGAATATTTCATTAAACGATCATGTTGTGTGTGCAGTGTTCACATTTACTGTCTTCAATACGATTCAGAGTTCCCTGGTCAATAATTTTTTAGATTCAATGTTTATTTGTGTTATGGCTCTTTTTTTCCCTCAAACTTTACTCTTAGATAATAAATATTGACTTCAATAGATTCTTGTGATTCTAAACGTGATAAATGTAAGTTTAAAGTTATGAAATTGTTATTCGTTATTAAGAAATAATAATATAGGTCTTTATAAAAATGTATTTTTATTTTATGTAACAATTATTCGTATTTTTCAAATATTCTACATTTAAGTTTAGTACATGTTTAATATCTAGTTAAGTCAAGTCTTAACTATTCAACAGGTACAATGTAGTAAACAATACAACAGTTTTTTACTTATATTCATATTTTAATATTCCTCTAAAACAGTAATATCTATGTTTTAAATGAATCTTGAAGCATTTCAATTATTATTTTTTATAGAAGTTGTCATTTTATCGTAGACGAGTATATTATTTGGTTGAAATAACATTTTGTGAAATTTAAGGTATAATATTATGTCTTATTTTTCGTTTTTCAATTATTACCAATGTTCGACATTTAATTTTTAATATAATGTATATTATGTAGGTATCTATTGATTTTTTGAAGTAAACATTTTGGAAAGTTTGAAAGGTTAATATTGTTACATCATGATTTGTCAGACTTTGTAACTATTGTCAATGTTAAATAAATCATATATTCAAAGGGCTTTGGGCCGTTAACTTAATTAATAGATAAATAAATAATTTAGGTTAGGTATACATCATAATACGATATGGAGGTAGGTAGATATTAGATATTATGCTGTACGGAATAGTAATAATAATGATCGCTCAAAAACTACAAATGAGACGAATTAATAAACCCTGAATGTCGTTCGTTTGTAGACTATACGAGTACACAAGTCGTTAGGACTACAGTACGATTATGGAAACATTTGTATGAAATAATAACATTATAGTCATAGAAACTCGTGTAATATAGTGTTCAAAATTCCATTCAAATGTTAATTATTCGGTTTCTTGCGATTGATGAAAATGCGTAGGCACTTATTCATGATTTTCGATATATTTTTACGAATAATTCACTAAGTAAAACAATACAAAAGTTTTCGATTGATGAGCTGTGCTTTGTGAAGCAGATTAAATAGCATATAAATCTCATGTCAAGTCTTTTTAGCGCAATAATGCGCTTGTAGAGGACTTTAAGGGGTATAAGAGAGAATGTATAGAAAAGTCATCGATCTATAGAATTTTAAATTTTCCATCAGTTAAACGGATTCGAAATAATGGATGTAAATGTATTGATTTTTAAAGTCTGAAAAATGAAGTATAATTTATCACTTTATTGTTTTTGCGTTTGTTTGGTTTGTATTTGTTTAAAATTCATTACATGCTACCTATTCAGTAATATATATCTGTATACTTTTTTAAAGTTTATTTATTTTAAATACATTAGACATTTTTTGGGTTAGTAGATATCATTATGCACAGGTTCAAACAAAAATACATAGTTTTATTTCATGTACGTAATAAATAATTGAAAATTTAACATATTTAATTTAGATAGGTAAGTATAGTCGGTGTAGGAATATTATTGCTTGCAACAAAATTACAAACTGACAATAATCTGTATCGATAATATTGGTGTGATTGCAAAAAAAAAAATGGTTCCGTAGTTATAAATATTTATAACATGTTTAGATTTCATATATATTTATTAGATCAAAAAAATTCTTTTGTATTCCCTACTATTTCGGATAATCAATTCGGTAGATTATTAAGTTAAAATCATAAAAACATTTGTTTGCTATCCAAATATTTTATTTGTTGAAATTAGTTTTGAAGTATTATTTATTTATTATTGAATTATCAGGTTGAACTTTTGGAAAATGCTGTACATACATATTATGTTTTACATTCTAAAAAGTAAATATACTCATCAAAATTATTGTAAATATATTTAAATTATAATAGGTGGTGAAAAAAAGTGCTATAGGCAGGGTCGATCCCAATTCATCTGGATTTTACACTATACAGTAAACGCGTTATAATGAAAATATGACATTTTATACTTATTTTATTGAAAAATATAATTTATTAAACGAATACTATTTGAATCATAGTCTATTATTTTTTTTTTTTAGTAATTTTATTTATGTTTTACATTGACGGAATGTACGTTTAATATTTTGTTTTCTTTCAGCTCACAGTATAATAATATTACAATAAATGTAGTCATTCGTTAATTCGAATTAAGTAAAATGTTTTGATAGACAATTCTTTAACATTTTTTTTTGAATATATCTATGATCTAAAGGTGTTTTGTAAATCTTAAGTAGATAATCCGATTAGTGTAAATAATTATAAATAACATGCAAATGGTTATCTTAATTTAACATGAGTACTAAGTTTAACAGTAATATATAATGTACTATCAACTAGCTATATTACCCGACTTCACCGGGTTAAAATTAATCTATCTTTCTATTTATCTTAATGTCATCATAATATGTCCAGAAATAAGGAAGTAAATAATACGAGTAATTATTATAATTTTTGTTAACCTAATCATTTCATTTTATGATTTTTTTTTAAATACATATTTTGTAAAAATTGTAAATGCTATATTTATACTAATTATAATAGTAACCAATGGCAACCATTTAAATAAACAAAAAAATATTCAATTATTATAATAATCCAAAACTTCATGCATGAGCTTCTCTATAGAATTTTACTTTTATTTAAAATAGTTCAGTAGTTTTTAATTATTTAGAGGATAAACAAAAAAAAAAAAATTATTATTATATAAATATAATAATTAAATTGATATTATATTTATGTAACAAATTAACTATTTATATAAATCTCTTTCTCTCTCTCTATCTATATATATAATATATATATATATATTATTTATACTAATAAAAAATAATTAATTTGAAAAACACTATTATTCTGTATGAAAAAAATCTATTTCATTTGTTTGTAGAGCTGAAATCAAAAATATATTATAAATATCCTTTAAATACAAACGTTCTTCTTGCAAGTGTTTTTTTTTTTAAAACCACAATAGAAAATACATTATATTGATTCAAACATTTAAAACATAAACAAATAAAATATTTGTATTGGCTGAAAATATATACATGTACAAAAAAAGTATATATTATGGTCAAAAGTTATTGTCATTTTATGAGATTTCAATTATAGATGACCTTTATTTTATACAACATAGTAGATCATACTATAAATATGAAATATGGTTATAATATAGTATGAAATCGAAGAGATTTTCGAAGAAACTACGCGGAGTGGAAGCGTATTTTCGTTTATTGACCTTTTCTAATATTCTTCATATTTCGAATTCATTTGAATCAGCAGATAACAATAAGAATTCATTGGTCCGAAAGTAGTGTGTTTCTATTTATTAATTACTTGTAAACACGTTATTGGATAAATTGAATGGTTCAATTGTTTCTTTTGATTAAATGTTTGTTGATTAGAAATTGATAAACAATGGTCCATTAGAGTGATTATTTTTGAAACATTGCAGTAGTTTTTGAAAAAAATGTGAAAAATATACTACTATTTAATAGAAAAATCGAAAATACAAGTCTTATTACCACGAGATTCTTATTAAATTTATAAATTTATAAAAAAAGAACGAGTACCGATAATTTTGGATATTGCTTTAAGTTATAGAGACAATTCAGAATTATGTTCGTACCTGTCGTACTTATGTATATTACAATTTTAGATTGTAGAAGTAACAATTAAAAATTATATAAAATTATATAACTAGGTAGAAAAAAACGATAAAATATTTAAATCTCTCATTTAAATAAAAATATTTGAGTCTATAATTGAAAATTTAATTTGTCTTAAATCATAATATTGTGTTTAATTATGAATAAATTAACTAAAGTTAAAATCGTTAAATCGAGTATAATATATTTGTAATTTGTCATTTTTTTACAATCTCATGACATTTTATATTAGCTTTGAGATAAATTGCAGAGTTGCTTATTTAAAAGAAAACATTTTAAGAAAAGTTGAACTTAACTATTATTCATATACCTTAGCATCATAATAATTAGTTAATTATAATATGTTATTAATATGTATAAGTAAAGAGGTACATTCGTACTAATATTTAGATAAACTTTTACATTAAATAAACTATGTTATATACAAATTCTCATTTTACCAAGGTATCATTTCAATTGTATTGGGTTAACGAACAAATTTGAAACAAACATTTTCAAACAAAACTTTCACATGAATAAATTTAAAAAAGAAAATTATTATACATATAAAATAAATCAAAGTGGAAATTAATATGTCGTACAGACGTGAGTAGGTCTTTAAGGTATAAATAGTTTTAATTAAATATAAAATGTCGTTAAAGATTTTAATTATCATGTCAACAAAATAATTACTTAATGTTTCTGAAATTTAAAAAAATAATAATAATATAATTTTATTATATGTGATCTTTTTTTTTTGGGCAGCTATTAGAATTTTACTGTTAATTGTTTATTATTTATACTGCCTATCTACTTGAAAAATATATTCCGTTATAATCTAATTTAATTTATTTTAAGATAAGAAAAATGTAAAAAATATTTTTAGAACAAATGTATTATGTGTACAGTCAGTAGATAAGTTATATTACGTTATTATAAGTTACATTATTTTTTATTTAAAAAAAAAATATTAAAGGAAAAAAAATATGAAAAAGAAAAGAATTTTTTGGTATACAAAGCTTAATTTTAAGCACTTGTTTTCGTTCTAATAAACATGAACATAATGGCCCTCGATAAACCTTAAAACGCCTGGTTGAATAAGCTACTTTAAAATTAGTTTCCTTGTTCAAAAATGTATTGGAAAAGTCTATTGAAATTGGATTTTTTGTCCAAATAACATTATATCAATGATTTTTCATTAGGTACGAGAAGTAAAATTCAAAATTCATGACGGTGCTAACGTATTTGAGCATTTATGGAATTCGTCTGTTTGATTACTATAATATATTATATGGAATTCAAATAGACGTCATAAAGCTATCGTGACAGTAGTGGAGAGGTAAACCACGATAACTACAATAAGTTACGATTGAGTATAAAATATTTTTAGTGACGTTGTTATATATATTGTTTTGTGAACGTGATTCCGTTCCTAGAAAAGCAGATCGGAAAATATTTTAGATTTACAGAAGCGCCGAAGAGCGGAACGAGTGCCAACCACTTTAAACACTTACTTACACGAAATGCATTTTTGTTATCCCTGTTACCTACCCCCCTTACCTATCCGGCACTTAGGTTTTCATGGAAAATCAGAAGAATATATTTGATTCGTCAAGGAGCGAAATGGTGGCATCAAGTACCAAATATTCCTGTAGATACAGGTAATTCTACTTATTCAAAATATATTTTTCATAGTTAATATCATCAGATTTTGATTAACGATTTCGCTCAGTCGTTTTAAATGGGTTTTCTATATTCTATGATCGATTTATGTTAAATATGTTGTATTAATTAATTAAAAAAATTAAATCATTTTCATCGATATCATTTTTCTACGAAGAATATTATATATCTAAAAACTACATACTTCGTGTATAGTTAATATTTATTTATTCACGTAGTCGTTACGTTTAGAGTCAAAGTATAATTGGATTATTGATTAGTTTACCAAATACTAACTTTTATATTGTATGATTAATAATAAAATATAATAGTAAACATGATATCATGATGACACAGAGAAGTGCGCTTAGCGGATAGTTCATCGGTAGATATATACCGTCCTATGCTTTCGAATTTTAAACAATAATAACTACCATGATGAACGTTAAAAGAGATATGATTGAACGTAAATAATTAAATTGTAATAAAACAAACGGGTCGATTATATTTGAACTCATATTATACTTGTTATAAATAGATAGGAACCATTTTATCAGAATTATTTATCTTTCGACGGTAATTACATGCTTCGAACGAAATTAAAATTATATCTCCAAGAAGTCTCATCGATTTTTTTTATTTTTTA
Source organism: Aphis gossypii (assembly GCF_020184175.1). NCBI lineage: Eukaryota > Metazoa > Arthropoda > Insecta > Hemiptera > Aphididae > Aphis > Aphis gossypii. The sequence goes on from NC_065530.1 coordinate 75,553,428, forward strand.
TTTTAATTTATGAACTTATTTTACCTATTATACAGTTTTGTAAGAACTAATATGTATATTTTAATATAATAATACGTGCGTATTTAAAATAATTTATTCCTTAAAATGTTTAAAATATTCTTTTATAGTGAAATAATGATTTCGCTTAAAAGTAAAACGTCTAAAACTTCTTTAAATGAAACTCTTTACGATCTCCATTGGATTTTTATTGAAGCTTAAGTACAGGTAAAATCTTAATGTATTTTTTAATTTGAATTTCTTTTTGAAGGGCAATAATGTTAGATTTGACTTTACAAGCGTTTTGATATCTTAGCTTTTGATTATCTGTTTGTTGAGCTTAAAAAGACACAGATATTTAGGAGTTCACGTTTTTAATACATCATTTTTTTTTTAAGACAAATAATTGCATTTTTGAAATTAATTGGTTAACTATTGTAAAAATAAATTTACAATTTTATTCTGATTCTATAAAATACAAAATTGTTAAAAATATTAAAATATATTTGAGCCTACAAAATAATAAAATGTATATTTGCTTGATAAACCAATAACAAATTTAAACGATAAAGTTAACAGTTTTTTACGCAAATAGAATTAATGATCAATGGACCATCACAACATTTATGGTACATATTGATATAAGTATATTATAACCTAATCAAACTTTAAAAAGTTATTGATTTAAAGTATAAACCATATACATATTTTATATTTTAAATTTATTTTTATAAATGGAGGAAAATAAACATAATTGTAATTACTTTTATAATAATTTACGATAATATTTCAATTGATTGGTGTAGTTTTGGAAATTTTCAATAGTTAGTTAAATTCTAATTTGATATACGTTATAGCAAGTGCTAACGAAAACTAAAATTATTACATGAAATATAAACCTGTGTATACATATTGTGATGATCGAGTGAGTAGTTGAAATACATTAAAAACGTAGCAGTTTATAGATGTATGTTGAAAACGAGCGTATAGAGGAAGCAACAGCAGTCACACGACGTTTTATCCCAGACAGTATGCAATCACTGGAGGAGTATGAGTATGAAAATAAATCGTAAAATAATATGAACGGTATATGGTATGATAATATAGTCGCACGTTATATAATATAAGCACCCTTTTGCGAGGCTGTAATGATTTAGTTGAGATACCGTTACGTATACGTAATTTTATAAACGAATAAATTGTCAATATATTTACATAAATGTGAAGTTATTATTTTATACACACACTGTGAATATAGCTATATCAGGCTATATGATAGGGTCGATTTGACCTGATCATCTGCAAAACTTGACAAACAACAGGCTATTCTTGAATACATTTTGAATCACCATACGATAATAATAACGTGTAGACCTTGCATTATGTATATAATATATTTTTAAAAAGTAAGCACCATATATAAAATATGGTATTATCATTTTATTATTTTATTTTAGGTAATTTTAAAAACAAACACCATTTAAATAAATATTATTTAATGAATCATGACAATTGACCATTCGCTAATAACATATTTGCATTTATGATTTCTACCTAGTTTTAAAATGAAATAAAAAAAACCCATCACCAGAATACTTTTCTATCCATTGCTACTCAAGATTATAGTACTAAGTTTCTCTATAAAAAATAAGGACTTATTCAAAAAATTACTACTATTTATAGAACGGTAAACCCATACTTTTATACATTCCATATCTGATCGTACCAAAGCGCAACAATGCAATACATTTTTATCGTCTGCAAATAAAAGACGCATATTAAAGACATGCTGTGCAATAACGTAGGTAATAATATTTTGTTCCCGAGACGTATTTACAAAAAACAAATATTTAATATCCGTTTATTTCCTTTCAGCGATTTGTAAATAATAAATAATAATGTAGTATCGTCTGCTTGGCCATGAAATGTCATGACGGTGCCGGACGCGGTAGACGCCAGTGCTCGGTTCCATGATATTTAACGACGGCGTTAGGGGTAGTGGACAACTAGTGTCTTTATACAAGACAATTTTATTTTTTAACCGATTTGGTTCAATAATATCGTTCTACAAACGTGCATAATAAAATAAACGTTATTTATTCAATAGGTATTTATTGTAATTCGTTAAAAAGTACAATAGTGCACCATTAGGAAATAATAATTCATAAGTCGATGTAAATAATGTGGCATATATTAATGCGTTCATATACATATTATTGTGAAAAGTGAGAGAAGGTAAAACAGATTGAAATTAAGAAAATATCTAGCTTTTATATTATTTAAACCAATTGCTTTACAGATATTATATTATGATATAAGATAAGCAGATGATTGTATTAATGAAGTGTTTGCATTATTACGACAAAATGTATAAAAATCACATACATGGATACAAATAAATATTATGTAATTTATAGTGTATAAAATATAAATATAAATGTATTAAATTTTTATTAAAAATAACTAAATTTTGCGATCGAATCTCTTATGCGATAACCTACACGTGTTTTACAGAACATTCGTATTTGACATTATCAATTTAGCGTTATTAAATATTAAAAAAAAAAAAAAATACACGGTGAGTTGTGAAGTTGTAACACACTAATACTCGAGTGCTCGAATACTGTACCTAACAATTTTGCCGGACATAATGATATAATATGAATCTCCCGACGCAGAAAAACTTTGAAAATGTAAGCATTATTTTTTCAAACATTGCATTTTGATTTGATTTTTTTCTTTCAAAATAAGATTAAATATACGTATAGCTTTAAAATTAAAAAAAAAATTCTGTAGATCGTTGGAAATTTAATTTTAAAATGTTTTTCGCGTGTCCTAAAAATGGGGTTTTAGCACATACTATGATTATTGTTTTTTCGTGTCAAAGACGTTTAAGTTTATCTACTTGAGTTACAATACTGTAATGCGGGCGCGAACAGCGAATAAAAGATACATAGATATACTGCAGAGTGCAAATACATGTAAATCATTTAAACATTCTCAGAGATATCGATTGACGTTTGCCGTTAAAATAAACACTCAGTATACATCATGCATGCGTATTATCATAGACGGGTAATCTGGACGACCAATTTTGTTCCGTCCTGGGTACAAATACGCCACACACATCCGCACGCATCCATAATATGTCATATATAATGTATAATGTATAATTTAATATAGTGTCACGTGGTAAACGCGTGCGTTCGTATTGTATATCATATTATATAATAATTATCGAACGACGAGACGACAATAATACACGATATATTACTGTATGAGAATATTTCTCGCAAATATTAATATAATATTATAGACCATTATTATTATTGTTACCAGTCGCGACGCGTATTCACGATGAGCGATGCAGCGTGTAGTGTTGCCATTGTAGGATGGATAAGGATGCGACTATAACACGTGCTGGGTGTACATATATACCATATATTATAAACTATGTATAAGCTATATACTATTTATAATATATATGTATATATAATAATCTGTAAAGATCGCGGTCTACGACCGGAAGGGCGCGGAAGATTAGTCGTTGTTACGCGACATCTGCTTCTTCCGTTGTATAATAACAATATTACCACGCGATGACAATTTAATATATTATAATAAGCATATATATATATATATAGTGTTATTAAATGGTATTTATGTGACATAAAATATAGTACTGGTTTATACCTGAGTGCATTAATATAGTCATTTTATATGGTATTATGATTGCCATCACAGATTCAGGGGACTACTATAGAAGAGGAGGGAGGGGTCGAGGAATCCACTCACAACATTTTTACATCCCTCGAAAATCATTGTCCGTACGTTTGAAACGATAGAGTTAAAATAACCGAGTGGTTATTTGCTTGAAGTGACTCAAATCTAATTTATTATCTTAGTTGTGTCACAAATTAAATAAAACAAATCAAAAATAAATTGACAGTCTCAATTATCCAAAGACGTGAAAGTAGATAGATTTACAGTTAAAGTCAATCGGCTAACTTGCAAGTTGTTCTACATGGAAAAAAAAATGATCTTTTAATACTAGATATAATGTTGTGATTATATTATTCAACTATTGTATTATATTAAGTAAACCAAAAATATTAAGTAGGTAGTTAATACATGTAGTTATTCATTTGACTATAAAATGTTTACATTAAAATTCAAATATTTATTTATAATATGTTTATTTAGTAATATATTATGTTATATAATATGTAACCTGATTCTACACAGCGTTATTCATAATAAATTAGATGTTTGTAGATTTATTCCTTTTTAAACTCCATTTAATATAAAATTCACAGGTCATACTATTATTTGAGTTATTTTACCAAATATATAAGATACAAATTAAAATTTATATTCAACTAGCTTATTATTTCATGTTCTGTTGCGAATAATAAAGTTATATATATCAACAAAATACATTTGTTTTTTTGTGAGCCATTAAATCTCTATGCCAGCCTATTTAAAACGCAAAATTAAAATATAGGTACACACATGCACACACACACCCACTCACACACACACACACACACACACACACACACCCACATACACCCACACCCACAAATTAATTTTTATTAATATAATATAATATGGATTATAGTTATATTATAATTGGGTTGTGCAACAACTGCACGACCCTCGAGTAAATTACGACTGCTCTCTGACAACCTCCACGACTCTTGCACTAACTCGCATGTCAATCGAGGAGCTTACAGAGATTACCCTTGTGGCAGTCGATGTGGTAAAAAAGTATTGACCTTTCAACATTAAACCATGCACTAATTATTGAAACTATAGGTTATCATTTTTTTTTCAAAATATTGTATCATATGATGTTGCAACGATTACCAAACTCGTTCAAAACACTGGATAACATGTCAGAAGAACTTATCCATTGGCTCTTTTGATTTTTCCTCTTAGTTTCTCAAAGCTGTTGGTGAAGGTGGAACAATTAGAGATTCATCTGATTTATTTTAAAACTGATAGATTGCACTACGACCAAAATCTGCTCAGTTATAATTTTTTGAAATCGGAACTTTTTTTTACAGAAAACTCCGTATTTATCTTAAAATTATTAGTTAAGTGGTTCATTTATTAATAAACTGTGTACTATATAATAAAATTTAAACGGCTTAAATGGTAAAATTTTGTTTTCTTTAGAAAATATACAAATTCCATTAACGCTGTACAGCTATATTTGTTATGTACTTATTACTATATGACTATATATATATACTATTACTGTACTTATGAATTGTTTTAAGGTCTATCTAAATATGGCTCTCAAATAGGTAGATGATTTGTAATTTTCTTAGACCAAAACAGTAACAGAAAATGACGAATTTTTGGACATAATATTGTCAATTTTCATATACGGTGGGTATTGAGTACAAGTTGTTCAACAAGCACATATTATAATATAGTGTTTGAAATGTTCGAAGTACTGCTTACCAACACAGATTCAAAACTTTAGCATCCTCCGACTGGTTGCTGTTCATCTCTTCGCTCACCAATGACATGAATGTTGAGGTACACAAGTCCCAGTCCGAGTTCATCACCTGATAACAGTCTGTATACTTCAGAAAGTCTGCAACATAATATAACAGTGTACAATATTTTTAAAAATATTATATGATCAAAAATAATTTACAGGAAAAAGGGAATTTTCAATTAAAAATGTCTTAAATAATATATACAATGTGAATTAATTTGTTATTAAAATGTTAAAATTTAAGTGAATATGTTTGATGTATCACTCGATACCATTCATTATATATACATATATTGTGTATAATATTTATTATTCTTGATAGGTGTTATCTGCATCAGAATTTATAATATGTATAGTAAATAGTACGTTTTCTAGATAAATCATATATTTTAAGCTTGTGCATTGTCTGTTACAAATATTATATTTTCAGTATTTTAAATGATGTTATAAAATTGGTTTAGAGCTAATAATAATCTTAGACTTTGCAGCAATGCAGCATAGTATAAAAACGAGAAGCATGTTAAATTTGAAAAAAAATAACCAGTCCACGTCTTCGATTTCATTCAAAGAAGTGTTTTACTTCTAAAGTTTGCTGACTGTTAAAACCTAAAACTTAAAAATACACAAAGGAAAGAAAAACTCCCACCAATACAAATGAACGGATTTACCAACGAACCTCGTATTTATATTTTCAGCGGTACGGTCGGTTTGTATATTTTTTCTTCCGAATAAGTTTGCTATTTGTCGTACCTCTATATATATATACTATATATATAACATTATATGTATACATAATATAATATAAATATATACAATAGCTATTGCTTCGAAACGGGTATGGGACATCGTTAGTTTTTTTTTCATTTTGATTTTCCTGTCTGTAAAATCGCATGCGAATATGTCGAAGTGTTTTGGTTGCTGTCTTAAACGTAAATGTTATTTACATAGAAATAGATTTCGGGCGGGCACCTATAATAATCTACATATAATGTACCTAAATGCATATAGTGTATTATTATATATCGACGTAACGATGCATTTTGATAACCCTCATAATGGGTAATAATATGTATTATTTATTATATTTATATATACATTTTTAATCAATCCTTTTATCGCATTGTTTGCTATAGTGTAATTTATTAGATATTATGGAAAACGAGTAAATTGGCCATAAATAAGTTCCCTCTAACTTTTTCAATATACCTAATGCCAACGGCTTAAAAAATCACATTAATGTACTGAAACGATACCTATTAAATATAAATTATAATCATCGTTCAAGAGTTCAATTTTAAAAAACAATATTATATAATATATATATAGCTTATGTATGAGAAAATAGAAGATATTAATAAAAATATATCTACATTGATTCTGAATGTATTTTGATATCCACTGAAATAAAACAAACTGAACAAAGACGTGCTCTATGATTATCGTGTTTCTATTTTTAAGTATTATAATAGTTATTAGTTATAACTTATTAGTTACCTATTATAATTTTGGGTAAATTTCACTATCTAATTGATTTAAAATGTCTCAAATAGTATGTTTTTAACTAGGTATAGAAAATTATTCCAGCTTTCCATGTACAATATACATTATGTATTTTTTGTTTCAAACAAAGTTTTAAACGATTATTTATGCAAGCCCTACTGTTGCACTATGAAAATATATTAATTATGCTACACCACGACTTAAAATTATTAATTTTCTACAAAGCTTATGACGTTTTTCCAATAAACAGAGTATATCATAGAATCCTTCTATACTGAAAAAATGAACATATTCTCATTTACCTTATCTTCAGGCAAGCCAATTTCATAGTTTATAATTTTGAAATCAATAAAAATAATTGATACAAAAAAATAAAAATAAATATTGGGATCAAAGATATTTAGTATCAATAATGCTAACTATCGCATTGGCGCAAATCCCAGGGGTGCTAAGGGTTTTTATCACCCCCAAAATACAAATTAGCACCCTCAATTATTTTCCGCTATATTCCATTATACCTGGTACCTACCTACTATAATTATTAATAGCACCCCCAGAATTTAATAAGGATTTGGGCAAATGTAACTATGAGAACTATTAACGAGTGCAATTTTATAAATTTTGTATTCAAAATTAATTTATCATAAAATAATAATAAATAATAAAGAAAACTAAAAAGCAACTTCATTACCGTTAGGTTAGGTTAAAAAAGTAATACACTCTGATATGATCAAAATCGTTCAGGTCCAAAAATTAAACTGCTATACATAATTTTTGAGATATTTTATGTTATAGATGATTATTTAATTTTATTCTTGAGTTTTAAATTTTTAGTTTTAAAACTAAAAATGTCATGACTTACTAAAATAATTATAACTAAAAAATATAATAACATTTATATAATACCATAAAAATACGTAGAATTTATGAATGTAGCTGTAATTTATAACGATTAATGTATTATATAAGCATGATGTCTAGACCAACATTTTGTTTTTAGAAAATAATATTAAAATTTGATTGTTATTTAGATTTTGTTGTATTGTACTCAACATTTATTTGAATATTTCATACAATTTAAGTATAAAAATACAGTTTTAAATATTTAAGAAGTTATTTATTTTAAGTATAAGTATGGTTTACATTTTTTTTTTCAAAATCATATCACATTATAAAGAACTAAAATTCATATTGATTAAAAGTTTTTGGTCTTTAGATTTAATAAAAAGTTATAAAATAATTCAAGAGTTTCTTTTAAAACTCAAGTTATTTTATTTTAAGGTGAGATATATGCTTAGGTGTCCACTGCAGTAGTATGATTAATAATTGTTTACACAATTTTTTAAAAAAATTCTAGAATAAACTCATCACTTGTATCGAATTTTCAATTAATAGAAAGGTTGTTTTATTACCCGAAAAAGATGTTTAGCGCGTAGTAAAAAAGTTTTTGCATAAAACGCATCTTTGTAAAACCAGTATAGGTTGATATGACGATATAGGATGATGTTTTTAATTTATATTTTGATACAATTATGAAACATTAATGCAGATTAATGGCTGTGAAATGATTTTAGACCTGGTAGGTACATATTTTATAAAAATGAAAACAATAATATTAGTTATGAAGGGTATCGTTTAGCGATTTCGTTGAATATTATTATCACTTAATTGAATAATATGACACCAAATAGAAATTTCATATCTATTTCAGATTTCCAAATTTTTTTCATGAATTAATGTTCTAAAAATTGTTTACACTAAAAATGTTATTTTTCATTAATTAACTTTATCAGTGTTTTCGTTATAGAACTATTTCAAACTATAATTATATCTATATAATAAGTAGATTTGAGTGAACATGTTTTTCCTATAATATGTAAATTTTTTATTTGTATAAAAAATATACCTATCTATATATTTATAACAAGCCTTGGTGTGACGTTCTTTTAAAACTAGAATAAAAAAAATAATTTGGTTATAAATTACATACTTATTGTAATAAATTACGTTGTTTTGTCATAACAGTTTGTAAAGTATAATATTTAAAATAAGGGAAATGTTAATATTAAGGCTCAATGGGATTGCATATTTTATAATACTGTTTTGCATTTAAGGATTTGAAAATACTATGATATAATAATAATAATGTTATTATTCAATGGAATTTGGTATTACAACATTGATAAATAAAAAATGTATAATCTTAATAAATAGTTATACATTTTTTACTTACGTCATTTATGAGAGTATGAAGTTATTGAACATTTCTAACAATCTATGAAGTGGTAGGTTTTAATACTTAAACTTTTAATAAAAAATTAAAATAATACACTTTTTAACTGTTTTATTTCTTAGTAATATTTTCCCGGTCATTCATTTATACTAGCTGCAACAATGTTTTCATGACTCAAGTGTAATTAAGGTATGAGAAAAATGTATAATATACTGACTCAATTAGAATGTTGATTATTTCGTAAAAGTAGAAATAATTATTTGATAAACATAGCTGATCCGCAGAAACTGTAAATAAAAATTTTTGGATGTGATTATATAATACTATAATAGATATATTTCAGTATAATTTTAGTAAAAATAATTAATTTGGGAAGTTAAAACTTAGAAGGTATTTATGTTGTTATTTAACATTTTTGTAACTACATACTTATTATTGTTACCGTTTATTATTACATACAATGGTATGTAATTAACATTAATATATTGTTTATATTTGCGCGCTTTTAGACTGTATAGTTATTGTGGAAATTCTAAAATAGATAAAATATTTCAGTAATTAATAATAACACTATATTCTGGATCAGTAATTACAAAATGTTGATCGGAGTTAATAGTGTGTAATCGCCCGGTATTGTTAATCGGTCATAAATCTACACGATTTGTCTGACAATTATTCTGTTACCCTATTAATCAATAGAGAAAATATAACAGCCATAATATATATTATGATTTAATTATACTATATAAGTTTTATTTATTTGCTATAAAATATATATATATATTATACATAGATTATACTTATCAAATAAATATTATAAATATTCATTCGTACAAAAAAAAAAGATTCCAATTTTAGCCGATTTCCTTAATAAATATTATAACGGTACCCATTGGCTATTTAGAATCATTATAATATTATATTGTTATCCTTAAAATATTCAAACATCGTTTTTATTTAATTTTAGATTTTTGACATTAGTTTGTATTATTTTGTAACTGGTAATCTACTTTGATGCCACTTTAAAATCATATACAAGGTGATTCACTAATCATGTTCACTTAAAGATTACAATTTCGAATTCTGGAAGTTTTTAATACTTAGGAGGATCTTGTGCTTATATAAATTTTTAATTTTTAGCTGAGAATTCATATTTTTCAACTCTTATTATTGTTAAATGATAATATGTGGGCAAGAATTCTTAGTGAACTCTGTATAGTGTATACAACAATATAATGCTGTTATTTATCACTATCTACCTGCATTCGTCGATATAAAGCACTCATATATATATATATATAGATATATTATTTGTTTAATAATTAATATGGGTACAAAATTTAAACCATTTTATATTTGCAAACCACTTGACTTGCTTACTGCTTAGGCCAGAAAGGGTAGTCATATGCAGAATATAATAAACTATACTTACTCTACCCAATATTGAAGATTGAGCTTTGAGTTGTTGTTTTAACATTTTCAATAATTTTTCATTGTAGTCGATAAAAATGGTGGTTGCTCAGTCAACATTTTAATAACGAAAAAGCTTACCTTCCTGAAGTATAGCAATCCAACAGCGATAGTAATATAATTATGAGTTAGTTAGGATTTTGAAACTGCAAATTATCTATGGTAGGTATTCAAAAACATGTCTAAAAATGAAATAAACTCACTTGGACTTCTAAATTAATTAATGTAAAAAAAAAGCATTGATTTCGTGGTTTTATTTTGACTTTGTTCCGTTATTTTTTGTTTTAAGTTTAAAAGAGACTGTTAAATAATAAACCATTCATGGTTTACTAAACAGCCAACATAACATTTTATACATTATACACGAATAGTGGTTATTAAAATCTATAAATGTAATACGTATACACCGACTACACTCTAAGTATTAATTATTTTTTACCATAAATAGCATATTGAGTATTTTAAAACCACTTTTATCATATAATTAATCAAAATAAAGTTAAAGTTATAATGTAATTTCAAATTAATATTAGGTAGCTATAGCGGTAATATTTTATAAACTTATAAGTTATTATAGTCTATTATACACGTCAAGTTTGTGTAATTAAAATAAATATGTCTTACTTGTGTGCTATAATATCTTGAATCTAATTATTTAAAAAATTAAAAAGATAATTAACATAATTGTTACGTGAAGATTATACCAATAAAAGATCATAATTTAAAATTGAATTATTTATAGTATTCTTCTAAATAATATCAATCATGATCTTATATAATTTTTTAATGACTAAACTAATATAATAAAATTTAATGTAAAATATGTTGGACATCATACTTTTATTATTATTGTTGATATAACTTTCTTTTGGCGAAATATTGTACTGCTATAACTTATTATTATAGTTTCATATAGTTATTTTAATGCACATAATAATAATAATAATAATAATCAAATCGTCGTTAGTTCTATAATATCTCTATATCTACGGCTCAATATATTTTTTTTATAAAATATTATTTTGATTTGATTTTCAGCTATAACAATTATTACGTATATGTTTTATATACATCGTTATGTATTTTATTGACCATGTAATATCTGTATTAAGTTTTCATCAGGAAATTCAATCAAATTTCGACTATACTCAATAATCTTAAAAAAATATATATATTTATATAACTCTAAAATACTCGGTAAAAACTAATAATAAACTTTAATAACAATATAATATTTTATAAAAAAATGTGACAATCTTATTCATGATTTACTACAATTCATAATGATATATATAAATATGTTTCATATTTTATTCCATTAGAAGAACGAAATAATTATTTACTTTATACAACGATAGCCTTCATTTTTTCCATTTTAAATATATTTATTTCCTGCGTTATCGTGTGAAAATCAATATGACACCATTTTATAATTAATAAAATAATTATAATACTAAGTCTGTTTTTGAATTGTACTGTATTCAGTTAATATATATTATATAAAAATGGTTAAAATAATTTTGCGTGTTCTGTTGAATTTTTTTTATTTTTCGATACAGGTTTGAAAATTCGCTATCCATTATCTTTATTCTAAGACAAATATGAAAATTAGAGCATAAAATAAAGTAAAAATGCTAGATTTATTAAAACAAATAAAAATTTGACTAAAAATTTAAATTATATATTTAGCTATTCAATGGCACAAGTTAAGTCTGTGGTTTTTGTAAAATAATAACAGTTTCTTTTATTTTGATGAATAATAATTTAGTTAATGTTGATATTAATGTTACATTACCATCAAACAAACTTATTTTAGTATTCCTATATACAGTATAGTGTTAGATAAATATAATATGATATTAAAATTTAAAATCATCTTTTAAAACGTATTTCATCATTGGCAGATTTTAATAAAAATATGCTATTTCCACGCAGCAAAAGTTTATTTTTTTTTTGTCAATTAAATTTTATTAGTTTTATTATTCAATTTATGAATTTGGATTATAATAATATATAATATTATACCATGATTAAAATTATTGTAGATGGCATGTGCAATTTTTTTTTATTTCTGATATGTCAGAAAAAAGTACGGTAATACGGTACATGATTTAAAAGGTAAACTCTTATAAACCTTAACTACAGAGTTTTGTTTATAATAATTTGTTGTTTAGTCTAAACAATTTTACAGTTTAGATTTATAATACGTACGTTCTAAACAATTAAAAATAATTAAAATAAATATTTTTTATTTTAAAGTCAAAAATTTACTACACATAATAGTATTTAAATGGACATTATATTGTGAATCTTCAATTCTTTTTTTGTCGATGAGCTCAGGCCAACATACTGTGATTAATTACACAAAATACAAATTTTCACGTTTCAATCATTAAACCGGTCAACTTTATTAATTTAAGTTTAATCCGACCACATGAATCCGCGTTTATTGATATCACGATTATATAATAAAATGTTAGTATACTATATACATATTTTATTGTAACATCATTTAAATAACAATATACAGACAGGTGGTAAAAAAAATACTGAAGTATATAGTTTTAACTTATGCAGTTAAAAAAAAAAAAATGTGTAATATACTCGTTTAACTATGTTATATTAAATTTAATGTATTCTATGAAATAGTCACAAATATATAATATATACATAATGTAAGCTGTAACCAATAAATTTATCGCCTCCGTATTGTATAATTTTAAATATAATTATACATGCAGTATTCTATCCAAAGAGTTTTTAATTATTTTTAATAATTTCGTTAAAAATAACGTTTATTAAATTTGTTGTTAACCGTTTACCACGGGAGCACGGTCACGTCATTGACGTCGATTTAACTTTTGTAAATAATTTTGGACGACTTTTGCTCATATTTTCGTAATTTTTCCCTTAAATTTCGAATATTATAGATTACGTAGCTTCTTGTAACTAACCTACGATTAGTTTCAACAAAATTATAATTTCTAATCGATTATAGTTCTTGAGAAACTTCTGTATCCTTATTCTCTATTAACTAATGTATTATTTGCTAGAAACAGTAGAAACTAAATACACAGGAAAACATTTTAAACGTTTCCGTGATCAGAGTATATCATACGGAAAAGCATTATAATATATACACTATACATATAATATACAGTTACTTCGGATTTAAATCTTACAGACCACTTGTGTAATAGACTTTTTTTTCGTATTCGATCGTGATCAAGTGAGAATAAAATAAATAGCAATATTTTTGAATCTCAAATAAACATTTTAAACTCAAACTACAAATACTATTTTAAACTGTATCTACTCTATTTTACTGATGATAGTTCTGTGATCAGTATAAAATAAAACTCATCAAATACATAACTACTCGTATAATTAAAAACGGTAATAAATTAAAAATAAAATAATAACTCATATATTATTGCTTAAATATAGTAATAAAATTAACTAAATTTATTTTGTTTCAAAATTTGCTTGGACAAAAAAATGGCGATTAACGTCTATAATATGGTTACAAAAATAATAGTAACGATTTATTCATTAGAATATACTATGGTACATACATGAAATAAAGATTAAATTAAAAAAAATTGTTCTACTAAAACGTGTATCTAGAACGTCTAGAATGTTCTTAAGAACATTTGCCTTTTTTTTAAAGTTTTTCGTGCACTTCCCCTAATATTGATTTTTTTAAAAGAAAAAAAATGTAAAGTTGTTGGTTTTTCTTTAACTATTATTAATCAAATAAAATTATAATAATTTATTTAATTTTTAATTAAAAATGTTAGAACTTACAAATTTAATCTTAAGACATTGTTTCATAAAATAAATATACAATAAAAATTAATACTTTTAATAGGAGCGCTAAACTTGATGCTTAGATACTAATTCTTCAAAATTTGGTTTCAAATTTTTAGTCATGTTTAACTTTAATCTTTTCTACTCTATAGTATAAAGTGTACAAAACGATTTAGATATTTTTTAAGAACAATTTAAAGTTTTCGTACAAACGGCAATGGTCTTTGAAGTATTACAAACAGTTACTTCTATATAACTCATTTAATAACATACTTTTGAAACCTTGATTACAAGCACATAAGATATAAAGTTTACAGTATTAACTTCTAAAATTACGCTAACACTATATTTATTAAACAAAAATACATTTTAGAAAGAGCGTTTAAAACATTTTACTATTTTTATGTGCTGTTGCAAAAACAAAAAATAAAATAATTTATTGCGATTTCAGATAATTCTAAAAAAAAATAAAGTAATTTTATATTTTAGAGAATTGTAACGAAACTATATAAAATCTTAGAAAATGTAATAATGCTTATAGTTCTATAATCTGAATGAATGGAGGAATTTATTGATTTTATAATGATCATATATGTTTTTCAGTTTTCACTAAAATTGCTTTTTCGTATATGGGCACTTCAAAAGTTTTGTAATTATGGTTTCTTAATAGATTGAAAATTTGACACAGTTGATAGTTACTTTAGAAATGTATTTTTGAAATTACCCATTTGTTTTAAAAACAATTTGGTATTATATGAATGACTTCGGTTAGATAACTGGTGGTTATGTTAATTTTAGGTTTACAGTTTTAATAAAATTTGTTAAGATGGATAAAATTTCGTTCTAAAAACTATTATTGTACATTATGTAAGGAATGTTATCGTTACTATATTTAAATATTTATAAACTATTAATTATGTATCAAATAAATTTAAATAATAGATTCACAACAAGTAAATTTAACTCAACTTAAACTCATCTTTCCGTGTTAAAGATAATATATGTATAAATATAGGTATATTTTTATTTAAAATACTTAATTAAATAATAATGACTTGAGCTATGTTAAGAGGCATTTTTTAATCTTAATTAAATTAAGTACACTTAATTTTATTCACCTCTTTGGAATTTTTCATCATCGCATAAAAATTTGAATGTATATTTGGCTCCAATTACGTTATCGTTGACCATATTCTTTTCATCTAATGATAGACATAAATTTGAAAAATCATCGAGGCACTTCATTCCCATTTTGAACCCTCTATTTAAAAATAATAATTATTATATTAATACATGGCGTTTCTAAATACTAAAACATTATATTTAATTGTAAATCTATTCATTACAACAAAAAATGTTTATCAATGGTATTAAAATAAATAATATTGTTGTTGATAAATGTAATACATTTTTATTTCATTTTTATATATTACATTTTTTTTTTATTTCTGAATTGAAAAATTTTTATTATTATAATACTAATTGATAGTAATTGTATTTATATATATAAATACAAAAGATTAAAATGTGTATTTTTACACAACAATATTTAAACAGTAAGCTTTTGTGAAGGAGCCTTTCAGTGTTCAAAAGTCCTACTTCAGGAAAATTGTGAATTAAAACGAAAATGTACGTTATAATTCATCATTAAATTGAAAATTATAATACTCGTTTAGCGTACTATCATAGTAAATATTTATAACGCTATAAAGTTAAAAAATCGTTTTTACTTATTTAAAATAAAATGTACCTAGTGCGGATTAGGGTTCGATATAGCTTGGAGTATATATTGTTATCATTTTTTTTTTTTTTTTGTTTAGGTAATTCCAATTTGGGCTGGAGGAGAAGTACTGGCACAATAGTTCCTCCTCCAGTCCTCCAGACCTCGATACCACAATAAAAAAAAAAAAAAAAGGTAATTCCAATTTGTAAGCAATATTTATGTTACAAAATAAATGTTAGTGTAATTTTAATTTGAAAACATACATATGTATAATATATGAGGTAATCTATTTAAATGTCAACATTCATTACTTCAAAATTTTTTTGAAAACATATCTTTACTTAACTTGATGTCGTTGCACAAAGCTACCGGTTAATGTTTGACTACTACTAAGCTCATTAAAAATTTAATAACTTATGAATTTCAAACAATTTTAATAATGTACAAGAATTTATACGAAATTATTCACAAAAAAATATCGATACCTCTTCTTAGAACCATAACCCATTTCTATATAATCAAACAGCATTTCCACCAAATCATCCAACTTTTAAACATAATAATAATATTAGTTATTATAACAATTTCAATACTCTTTAAGAAATAATAACTAATTGTTTAAAATATTCTAAATATATATATATATATATTATATATATACATATACCTATGTAATGTAGTCATTCAAATAAGTAAAAATTACATTGAAAAATAAGTTGTAAAAATATAATAAACATTTTTTTTTAAATTCTTGTGCTATGATGACATTAAATTATGCAAAAAAGTTAAAATTTTTAGAAATAATGAATAAAGACCTTTAATTATATCACAATATATGTACAAAAATCATCATTTGAATTATGTCTTTTGGTTTTTGTCAATATATATTTAAAGTCTATATACTTGTAATTTAATTTGACATTACAAGCATTTCAAGCAAACCGATACACATATTATATCAGTAATAATAATTTAAGTTTAATACGATTCAATAGATCGTCTCTAAGTACTAAAATAATATTTATACAACTAAAATACAAACATTTCAAACTATTTATGGATATTTTAAAATGAAAACTAAACTTTATTAATACATTGTAAATCATTCATATTATAATGAACTTGAAACGGTTAGGTACAATATTTTAAGGGAGCACAATGAAATAAAAGTTAAGCACTAAGCGTATTATGAATTATGGTTTGGCAACAGTGCAATAATATAATATGAATTTAATCATAATTTCATAAATCAAACAGAACAACGAAACTTAAATATGTATAATTATTTATGAAACTGATTATTTATTATTTTGTTGTCATTACTTGCAAACTATATCCACATCGGTTTTCGATTTCGGAATACCAACTTGACCACTGTGTTCCAAAAGGATGGACACGTTTTTCAAACAAAGGTCCAAACTGTTTTTACACGGCATTTGCGTGTTACTGATATCTGCACCTGGAAAATAAATTAAAATTGTTTGTAGACTAAAATTATATCCGATGAATGTTTAAAATCTACCCCAGCCGGAAACACACAGTGGCGCGTGTTAAGTTTAAAATCTTTTACATGTTTCACCGTTAATGTTTAGACAGTTAAATCCCCCGGTATAACAGTGAATATATTCAGTTCATGATGAAGAAAACGTCGTTCGTTTCATTTATTCGACAACGCCATGTACAAAGGTTGGAGGAATAAAAGTTTCGGAGAATAAAATATATACAATCTACATATCTACCTACACACGAAGCACGCGCGGTTTATGCCATTTGAATATTACTGTGTTGTGTCACATGTTATTTGGTTGGCCAAAATACATCATTTTTTGAGTGCAAGTAGTCTATCTGCCGCGTTAACTGTAGTACCTAACGGTTGTTTTATAAAAACGTGTGATTTTAATCAATCTCGAGTATCTTTTGTTTTTAACAACACGCCGGAAATCTACGGTGAACAATGCAATAGAGTACAGTCGTTTTGGCGACACAAGTTAAAATGCAATTATACAAACTGCTTCTATATATATTATGATATAGTTTGATTCAATCAATAGTGCTAAACATACAAAATGTTTTCATATTGTACTCTGTACGATGTAAATAAAATGTGCACCTGATGGGTAATCATTAAAATTAGAAATAACAATATTAATAAAGTATCAAAAACATATCCTTTGATGGCGTTAAGTCGCTTGCATTTACTAAATCGTAATACTAAAAAATATAATAATATAAACAAAAGCGGTAGACGCGTAAGATGTTGATTTTATTATTTTTTTATAGTCGACCTTAAATCATGTAATGTTCCTCTAGAAACATTATTATAAACTCAGTCTTTATCGTTTTTGTTTTTGCTAAAAACTTACACATTTTAAGAAATAAGACTATATACTATCGACCTCTAAATTGTATTCTTAATATTTGATATAAAACTTCTTCGTCTTACTTATAGCTTAATGGAATAATTGGAATTGTTTAATCATTGTCTTAAACATTATTTATAAGGTTGTAATAATTCAAAGGATAAATATATTGGTATAACTACGTGATTTTAAAATGTTTTCCTGTATAGATACTTATGCTAGAGCTATAGAAGAAGTGTTCAAAAAGTTTTAAGTAGCGCTCTTATAAAGATGGGTTATCGAGGCTGTATTGTACTTTTAATAGACTAGATTGTTTTTCCTACACTATTCGTGAATATTACAAAGAAAAACTTAAGACACAATAATTGCTTAAATATGAGCAAATCTTTAGAATTTTTATCGTTGTTTTCAAATATAATACTTTACAAACAACTTTGGATAATTGTGTGTGGCAACAAGGTGAGATAATCGAGACAAGTTATTTGAACTAAATTTCTCTATACGTGTATCCTATCCTATCCAGAATGTGTTTAATTTGTGTTACTAAGGTCAATATAAATTAATAAAAAATAAATAGATTTCAATGTTTGACTTACTTACGAGTAAATCAGAGTATCAGTACGTTTTTATGAAAAATAGACGATTTTTAAATTTGGTAAAATAAATTAATATTATTTCATTAATGTTTTACAATAGGGTATTTTAAAAATTAATTGATCCCTGAATTAATAATTATGTTTTTTAATTCAACGATTGCTTGCTGTAAAAAAAAAAAATATAACACAATTCAATAGCTTTAGGCAGTATTAAACTAATAAAATGACGATAATTTTCAGCAATGAATACAGTACTTTAATAATTAAATAAGTTTAGTGGTTGGAATAAATTAATCATGCTATAATAATAATAATAAATTATGTACGACTATACAAATTGACGAAATCTAAGTATTAATTTAGACGATATTATCATAATTTATTATTTAGAGAACGTGGAGGTGGTTAATTTTCTTGGCGTATTTATTTAAATAATAGTAATATCGTATCAATATATTTTAAGATCGTATATCATACGTACAAACATATTTATGTATAAAACATTTTTATTTTGTATTAGATATATGTTTATAATAGATATTCTCGTCCGATTGTTTGGTTTATTATTCAACCAAATTAAATGAAATCATTATTGTTTGTAAAACGAATACTATTGAGTAATAAGTGATATCAACTAGCTGCTTATAATGCATTTCTCAAAATTAATGAGTAGCTATTAAAATAATAAATTTTATAAAATAATTTGTTTGAATACATGCATACGAAATATTTTCCACATTTATTGACATTTAATTAAATATAATATTGTATCCTACTATAATAATGGAAAAAATAAAAACATTTTAAATTGAAATATGGAAATATAATTCTCTTAATAATTATATTGCACCAGACACGTTTATATACATAAATATATTTTTTCAAAAACATTTTATGGGAATACAAAAATTTTAAAGGGTTGTTGATGAAAAAAACATGATAAATGTATAGGTAAATTTAGTATATCAAATAAATAATATTACAATATGTTGTTTTGTCATTTTTATGTCCCAAAAGAGATTAATAGATGTCAAAATATCACCATGACATTTTTTTTTGATATTAAAAATAAATACGTATTACTATTTGTGTATAATACTTACCTTCCCGCATAGGAGTGATAATTCAATTAATGGAGAATAAAACAGGACAGGTTAATACCGAACTCAATCAACATTATTTGTAAATACACTAGACTTAGTCATTAATTCAGATCAAACGTGTACAATATATGTATTATGTTTTGATATCATTATTGAAAATTTGCAGGTGCACGAGATAATATTAAGACGTTATAATTCATTTGATGAAACATGCTTAAAATTGTTACACAGTACCATATCTAAACGACTCTATTCATGACATAATAATGCAATTAAAAATAAGGGACACTTGCAATAAAGTCAAATCATTAAAACGTCCCCTTAAGAACACAAATTTCATTTTAACAATTATCCAACGAAATACTTACGCTAAGTATAATTTAAATTTCAATTGTTTGTTTAGATGCTTCTTGTGGTTGTAAAGACATTGAAAATACTTATAAATGTATTTAATAACAAATTAAAAACTACGACTATCAGTAATAACACATAAGGAAAAACGGCACAATTCGATTAATTTGGTTTTAAGATCTTGCAAAAATTTCTTGAAGATGTGTGTTTAGTTAAATATTATTAATTAATAACACATATTTTACTCGCATTTTATTATAATTTGTATGTTTATTTTTTTAGAATTGAAATTTGAAGGTAGTAAACATCAAGATATCTAAAATTCTCCCGAAGAACTATACAATTATTTTATTTTGATATTATGAATGATATAGCTGAGTTTTTTTTAAATATTTATTCAATATTAAAGAAATATTATTTAATTTAAATATAATAATATAAACACAATTGTAATTTAATATTGATCCATCATAATTTAATTTTGTCTCTGATCAAGGGACAAGACTACGTAATTGACAAACTCACACAAAATGTTTTTTACCTATAATATTGAAGGTATCATGAAACCAATATATTACCATTTATTCTAAGTATTCCTACTGAAGAAAATGTGTAAATAAAATCAAAATAAACTATTGAATAGTTCTATGGATAATTATTATCTTATCCCTACTACGTAGTTCGTATTACTCAAATCCAGAGATAATTTATATAAATAGTTAAATACATTTTAATCGTCTATCTATTTTTCAATTTTATTTTATTATTATTATTTTTTTTTTGTAGACAACATCATGCCATTGGCATAGCTTTGTTTAACGTAAATAATAATACTTGATGAGAATTTTAAATATAAGAGACCATTAATGTTTAGACTTTAGGCTATACATATAATATTACGTATATTAAAATAAGAAACCGTTTTTAATCTATTCTCTCCGAGGACTTAAGATACGAAACTATCATTTTCAGTTATGACATAATCTCCGTAGTAATAAATATTTATCCTAATCAATCTGACTCTTTGCATCTCCTCAGTATTTTGTTGTTTTATTTATTTATTTCAAAACTATATCTTGATACAATGTTATAATATTTCCTTATGGCTTATAGTATGCGAATTTCGACTTTATAATATATAACTAATAAATACGTATTGAATGCATTATTTACTTCAATAACGGTATTATAAATAAATTATGAAATTTAGATAAGTCATAATGAAAACATTTTGATTTCCTGCAAAATATAACCTTTAAATTTAAAAAATTATAATATAATTGAATATTTTAGTTTATTTAGTACAACAAAGTATACGATACATACATTGAAACACAGGCACAATGAATATACTTAATATCGTCTTATTTATATAAAATTTAAGAGCAATGAATTGAAAGAAGCGTATTCAATAATAAAATCAAACATTATTTATGAATAAAAAATGTAAAATCATTAATTTAAGTATTTGTTTTCAGAGCTTTGGTATATAGTATTATTGGTCGATGCTAACAGAAAATAATCTCATCCTTCAAAATATTCATGAACTATTTGTTAGTAATGGTTATGGCAACAATTCCAAATGTTTAGTCATTCATCATTGATCATAGTAGTGGTAGCTAGTTTGTCCTATAAACACCAAGCCAACATTCTATCATTTTTGAAGTCTATAATATTTGCGTCATAATGCAAGACTTTCTACGTTATTAATAATATCATAATGTTATCTATTACTATCTTCGAATTTGAATCTCAACTAGTAAGTCATGATTGATTATATCATTGAGAATTAATTGTATTGTTATGTAATATTTTCCAGTGAAAATTTCATAAGTTTACACTTAATATATTATATTATTAATAGGTAGTTATATACCTAGATTAGGCAACTTAGTAACTTTAATGAAGATGAAATTATAATAGTGGTTATGAATTATAATACAAATGTATTAAACTTTTAACGTGGATTCATTTCGGTTCTACTATATTGACGTAATCAATTTATATAATCTTCAGATTAATTTTATTAAACTAAAAACATATTTTGTTTTTAAAGTGTATTATTTACTATAATTTTTTATTAATAACTATGTTAATATAGTACTTTTTTTATTTGTTTTCAATATAATAGTTTTAGTGTGAATATTAACTTTCATATTTTCAAGAACTGTCTTTGGCTTTGGGGCTTCTAGACCAAGAATACTAATTAAATTATGAAAAATTGAAGAAGAAAATATCTATTCGTTGACCGTATACGTTATTTTTATTTTTTTATCTTGGAAAACATGTTAAGTATAAATTATTGAAGTTTGTATTTTTATACTTAATAAATGTTCCTTTTTATATTAACAGTATGTATTTATCAAGAAAAAGAACTTAATTTGAAGAATTTTTCAAGAAATTACAAATGCGAGTTTTAAAACGTAGTTATGCGTAAGACAAAGTCAGTGAGATGTGGGATTTCATAAAATATTTCGTATAATTATTCTTTCCTCTTATTTCTATAAATACATAATTTTGTTCTTAAAAAATATCATAGCAAGCATATTTAAGACGATTTACGTCATATTAAATTTCATCTTAAATTCTAAACAAACGTAATAACTCAGTTTCAATACGGTATATTAAACGAAAATTTTATACAACCACTTAAACAATTATGTTATATTAAAGTACCTAGTTAATGAAAAAGTCTAATACTCTAATTATAAATTTAATTTAAAAAAATGTCTAAATTCTATTACACTTGACACAATTTCTAGTGAATCATTGAATACAAATTGTTTAAATAAGTGTAACGTAATAGCTGTTTTAAACAAGTAGTTGGTACATTTTATGTAAACTGATTAACTACCTACCTAAATTATAGTATATTTTAAACTTTATTAATGAACCCATTAGATGTAAAATAACAATATGTGTTTTGTCTGATTAATGATTTTTTTATACGTAAAAAAACACAATTAATTTTAATTAGATATTAAAAACAAACAAACAACGTAATAATATTATGCTGTAATTTTATACCGGTTGTTTGTTGGTAAATTAGATTAATTTAAATTTAAATTCACATTTTAAATACATCAATTTGAAGCAACGAATAGGTGCTTCGTATACATAACATAATACGTCTTAATAATCTGCATTTATTGAAAAATAATTTTTTACAGATTGTATGATACACAAACAAAAAATAGAAATTATAATATCCAAAAATGCTCCTTACATCATGCAATACGACATCGCAATGGTAATATTATATAATTAACGAGCATCATGGGAGATAATGGGGGATAAACAAAGATTTTATTTTTTCTGACAATTATAGCAATTAGGCATAGGATTTTTAAAAAATGTCTCTATTTGTCGTAACAAATCTGAGTTTATACAGACACTGTTCAAGATCACATTTAATACGATTTATCAGGCAAAAGCGACAAGTTCCACAATTTACGAGTATAAAAATATTAATATTTATGTTTATACTATTTATTATCAACTAACATTTATTAGGTTAATATTGTGGACATAAATATTAACCTAAAACCTAAATTACGATAATATATACGATAATATATTATAAACTCATCTATTTGACCAAAAACATTATTGTAATATTGAGTAACATGATATGATTTGTATTAAAAATGGTAATATTCTTAACATTTTATTATTTTAAGTTCCAAGTACTTATTTATACTAAAAAGTTAAAGGATATATTTTTAAACCCTTAGATTTTTTTGTACCCTTTCGGCTGTGTTATAACAAATTTTTGTTTTACGAATGAAAATCTTTCTTTATTACATTGAATTGCTAAGTAAATAATTTTTCGGAAACATTAATGTATCTTGATAGAAGTTTAAACGAGTAGTCTCTAATTTATTAAAAATTTTACGTCAAGAGTAATCGTCCTTCAAAATAGGCTCACAAATATGTATAAAATACTTTTAATATTTAATCTAGAATTTGCTATATACTAAAACAATTTTTAAAAATTTAAAAAAAATTGTTCAATATTATTATATTTGCAGTTATTATGACAATTGTCATATATCTTTAAGTATAATATTATGAATAACAGGGGTGGGAATTTACTATTTAAAAAGTAAAACTTTTTAATTTAATTAGTTAGTTAACTTTCTAATTAAATAATTAACTTAACTAGTTCCAGTGATAATTAAAAAATTTAATTTTTTTTTAGTTAATTTAAAAATAATTTACCAGGTTAAACATTTTTTTAAATATTTCCTTTTTGTGTTTTATATGCAAATATAAAAATTAAATTAAAAATTATCTAATACTATAACAATAACATAACAATTGACTAAATAATTTTGTACTTAGATATATTTTATTAGATCGGATAAGCATTAAACCATAAAATAATAAAATATATAAAATAACAGTATCTATAATTATTATAATATTTTTTAATTTTTAAATGACTGCTGTTTAAATATTATAAATATTTAAATATTAAAAAATAAATAATGTAAATAAAATGTATATTTAAACACCTTATATTTTTATTTTACATATTTATATGTACATTTTATACTATACAAATTGCAATAACACATTTTTAAAATAAAATTATAAATCACAAATTGTATTTATTTTTTTTTTTTGTAGGTATTTAACTTCCTTAAATTTGGTATTTAATATAAAAAAATTAATATTTGTGAAACTTTTAATAATTGAGATGTTTATAGTTTAAATAATATTTAATAATAGTGTAAAGTAAAATAGATACATTATAATACAATTTTAATAAAATCTTTTTTTTCTAATTTGGGAAATGAGATAGAATGCAGTAACCCTTTTTATTTAGTATGTGGATTACACAAAGAGTTACTGCATAGCTAAGTTTTTTTGTGATCCACATACTAAATAAAAACAGTAGATTAACTTTTTTTAAACCAACATAAGTTAATATATTGTTACCGTATTCATTTTTAACTTCAATAGATTTATGATTTGTTAACTGTTAAATTTTAACTTATCGATTTTGTGGTCTTTTATCTTAGCTTAATTATTTTGTTTTATTACTTGTCTACTTTTGATAAATTATTAATTTTATTATCCTTAGTAAGTAGCTAATATTTAATAACTCAGAAACTGCTCCTTCAAATTACTATTTAAGTGAATCAAAATGTCTAAAAAAACCACTTGCTAAATAATTTACAGTAAAAAAGCAGTTTTAATTAAAAAAAAAAAATCAAAAGTTTGTACCATCTCAGGATACTTTTAAAATGATTTAAAATCAAATTAACAAATAATAATAAAAAAAAGGTGAGCATGATTTGTAATCATTCTGTATAACAATAAATTAAACAATTTATATTTTACATTATATTAAGCACCTATCTATATCCTACATTCTCATTGTTCGTTATAGCCGAAAATAATATTTGATCGTTGTATAAAAATCAATGGGGCATTACTGCGTTAAATTGACCACTCTATATAATAATGATAATAATAGATTAATAATAGGTCACTCCACCACATAAAACTATTACATGCGCTCCTTGATGTGGGGAGTGTTTTATCATTATATTTTAAATTTTATGATTTGTTAAAAAACATCGTTTCGAAAACGCTTCGACTAAATACATAATATAATACTTGCACACGTTACGATTATGGTACACGTTTGGAGGTAATGATGGAGTTTTCGTCGAGGTACACGTAGCGTGTTATTCGCCGTTATTTTGTTGATGATATACGTGACTACGTGCTTCGGATCGCGTAAGTTTTTCTCTGCTAAATTGGCAAGAAAATTAAACTCTGAGTCGTACGGTAAGCAAAATCATAATGTATAGTAAGTTGTCATGCTCGCACCGTCAGCAAATGATACATTGGTTGTGAAATTTATAATATTGTAATTTATAATATAATATAATATATTGTGTGCGAAAACAACGGAAGGCACAATTGGATGATTTGTGAGCATTTTATTATTTTTTATTTTACCGTCAATTTTTTACGCTTTTTTTAAACATATTATTATAGTAATACTCTACTATAGATATATTACTGCTATTTGCGACCGTGTCTGAATGTATTGAAAGTACGTCGTTATTATATTAAATAATGTATTGTGTCTACATTGTCGAATTTATGACCTAGGAGATTACTTGGATGCAGCTAAACTAGTGTTTGACATTTTCATTTTGAAATATTTAAATATATAGTGGAACATTTTACGAAAACGTGAAACAGACATTTTTTAAACATAATTATTGATGATAATGCATTGAGTGCGGTCAACATACTTGGTTCTTCTTTTCGAACACTTATTGTAAAACTATAATTTTTTTCCAAATAACGACTGATGGTCAACAACATTGTAATATTGGTACTATCTATTAATATAGGTATTATTATGATGTTATATCCGTTCACATTGCAACATTCTACACTATTATCCGATAAAAAAATATAATCACATGTCAAACGCCATAAAAAATAAAATTAAAAAAATATGCTAAAAATAAAAAATTCATTTAAATAAAAAAGCAGACGGCACACTCATATTTTCAGTCGTTGACAAGGCTAACACTTCTAGAAGACATCTATCTGAAATATTCACATCTCATCACGATATTATTACTATACAAAGTCACTTAAATACAATTAAAAATGTCTAAATAAGTTGATACCTATGTCACTCCCTATTAAATACACAATTCTTAATGAAATAAAAAATTTAATACAAAAGTTAAGAGTAAAAAAATAACACGGACAGATTTAATAACGAAAAAAAAAATACTCTAACGTCTACCTTAAAAATTACTTATACTTCTCACTCATACATTTATGTTAGAAATTACTAATTGTATCTAAAGTACCGCTTATTTTTCGTACGTCAAGAAGATTTTCTCTTTTTGCGATTTCAAATTCAAGCTGGAGTACCTCAAGGAAGTGACTCATCAACAGACCTTAACAACACTTACAAAGTTGACATTTTCAATTTTGAAATTACACTGATAACTACTTAAGTTAACGAAACGAAAATTCTTTTATATTTAACTCCAAAAACCATACCAAAACTTTTAAATTTATTTTCATAATATTTCAAAATACTCTTCCAAATAGAAAATTGAAATCAATTTAAATAAGTTTCTTAACATCCCTTAAATAAAATATTCCACACCAAATGAACCAACTATAAAAATCTACTAGTATTTAACTTGACCAGTGAATACATCCCAGAAAAACCTTCACGTCGATTAAAAAGACACATTTGTCGAGATTTATCGAATCCCAACCTGTATTAGTTAATTAAAAAAACTTTTCTGTCTTCCCTCATTTTAGAGGGTTTCCACAGTGATTGACCTCCCTCCATACGTTATTCAATTTGATGTTATCTTTTGCTATCAAATTTAGTGATTGTGTGTACATTTTTTTGTTTATAAATATTCTTATGTCTAAAATATATAAATAAAAAGTGTATTATTATGTGTTATGCTTAAGACTGCGATACTTTTAGTGACTTAAAATATATATAAAGCTTATATTATCATAAACAGAAAATTTTCAGGTGTTATTTAAATTATAATAATTATGGTGTAAACAAATTTAATATTTTATTATGTAATTACGATAGATATATAAAGACTAAAATAATACAACAAATTCAAGTAAAATTTGTCAAATATAAAACATACTACCTTTAAAATCATTATTGTGTATCATTAGTATGGTTTTGTTGAAAATCTGAAATACCATATCTATATTCATATTTTTCTTTATTATTATTATATATTTATAAATTTCAATAACTACGAACAATTTAACTTAAAATACAAATAATGAATATTATTTAAGTACATAAATTGTATTAAAAGTGATGAAATAAAATTGTATTGAAATGCAATTGAAATTCGAAATAAAATGATTAAATAATAAACTAAATTATGTTTTGTATTTTTGATTAAATACTGTTTTCATTTAAGTATTTAGTATGAATATTGGTATAATAAAAAATGTGCTATTGAGAATATTAAAATACTAAAAAATATTGTTCAAAACATTATTTTTGTATAAAATATTTATACAAATTAGTTATAGATCTGACAGTCATGTCATTTACCTAACCTATTCATTCAATATACTCGTCATATAAGTTATAGGTAAACACTGTTATTATTTTTTAGTCAGTATTCTTTTTTATTTTTTATAACCATCAAAACAATGGGGATTAAACAATTTAAAATATTGGGAGCGAAGTGCTTAAAAAAGCTTTAAGCCTTAAGTCACGGTGACTCACAATTTGCCTTCCAAGTATAGATAGATAACCCTTTTCCTTGGAATTGCCTAATATATTCTATTGATTACTATATCGGTTATCATAATATTTGGGAATATTATTTTTAAGATAAACAGTATTTCTCAGATAAATTAGTTTGTGAAATTTAATCTTGTCAATCATTGATTATCACATAAATATTTGTTGAGTATCTTATTCAATATCATCAGCTCAACACATACCCAGTTTCGTTTTGTGCAACCGTTATTATAAATAACGCGTTTACCAATATTATATTTAAAATAAACGTTATTAGTGAAAAAGGCAAAACAGTTTTAATTGGAGATGGATTTAAGTTTGAATGACAAAAAAAAATTGCTTATGCTATTAAACAGTAGAAATTCACAAATAATAAAATAAAAACAGATTCAGCTTATTTAAAACTAATTAATTTAACTATAACTTACAACCTATAGTTATAATTAACTTAATGAAATCCAATTTAAAATTCCAAGTATAACTTACTCATATATCATAATTTATTTTGCGAAAAATTTATAGCGAAAAATCAACAAATAGGTACATGCTCAACAATAATTTTAAACAAAAAGCTTTAGAACAGCTCGACTCAGAACGATTAGAAAAGTTAAAGCAACATTTTATTTCACTTTAAATCACAGAATTCACTTTAAGATACAACATTTTAATAAAATGTGTATAACTATTTTATGTGTGACTTAAATAATTGATTATAAAAAAAAGTCAAGTGGCACTCGGGGACTGCCGCGATAAAGCTATTGCAGTATTACATATTAACACGAAATAAGAAGTTAATAAAATTTAATAAAAAAAATAATAATAATAATATAATATAATATAATATAATATTATTATATTATTTTTATTATTATACTGTATATCGTCGCTGAAACTGCAACACCGCATATCTCAAGATTTGACAAAATGCATTTGTTTTGTTGGTAGATAACAGTGAATAATATTAAACTAAAATAATAAATAAATGATAACGATTATTATTATTATTATTTTATTTTCGGTAACCATGGTAACAATTAACGGGTAACGGTCACGCTTTTTCGTTACGAAAAATATATTTTCAATCACCACGCCTGCGATAAAAGCTATGCAATAGCTTAAAAATTATGATATTTTATAGAATTGATTATTTTTTCAATTCCAGGTTCTGATGGAGGAATTCGTGTGTGATCTCAGTCATTGGATGTAATACATCCATAACAAGATTGTTAGATTCAGTGTGAGCTCGTATATACCTAGGTAACTATAATAATTGACATACTAACATAATACCAAGGGTGTGTTTGAAAGATTAAAAAGTCATTTGTTTTTGTTGGGGACATATATCCATTTTTTCCGGCAGAAAAAATTAATAAAAATTGATTTTTTTTTTATAATACTATAAATAATTGTTAATTACTGTACAAAAATGTTTTTAAATAGATTTTATTATTCATATAGTAAGTTTTACAATAAACTAACATAAATTGGTGTCCTGTGGTTGTTTGTCAAATAAAAACAACACATATATGTACGTAATAAATATGTGTAATTATTTGTTTTGATTTTATAATAATATTTATAGTGTTATATATATATTTTGAATTTAGTGAAAATTACTATTAATTCATAATTACAACAATATTATGTATGGTTAATAATAATTGTTATATACATGTTACGAAAAAACTAATATTGTTAAGTAAATTAATCATAATTTTATTAAAAAATTAGCTACTCCTTTCAAGTATTCAAAAATTTTGTATATTAAATAAAATCAAAACATATTGACCTAAATACATGTATATAAATTTATAATATGTATTATATTATAATATTTATAATTACGATTAATTTACATAACAACGTTTTAAACTACTTTCTTTTTATACATTTTAACTTATTTCTTTTCATTGATCGATCGTATAAAAAATTAATGAATATATGTAAAGATAAATTTCGAAAAATAAAAATGTACATAATTTAATAGTCAACATCATAAATATTCACTTTTAATTTACTAGAGTATATAGATAATAAATAAGCAATTGTACAAATGGTGATTGATGTAACAATTTTTATTAACTATTTATTTCACATATAAAATATCAACAACATTTTGAATTACAGTTTAACAGTGATATCTTTAGTACCTTTGAGTGCCCGAAATACTGCTCAAACCAGCTGCCAATCTAATCTTAAGCATTTAACTGTCTAAAATACAGACTCGATGTGTAAATTGTATACTTCATTTATACATTTAATTAGTAATTATATTGGTTTTTCTGATCATAAAATAAACCTTAAAATCAGACTATCGATTACTTATACCTTTATAGGTATTGAATTTCTTGCGAAAAAACATATTTATAACATATTTTTTGATATAAGATATTCGATACTTATCTAAAATGAAAACGCGCTTTGAAAAAACAAAAAATTTGTGTTTTAGTCTAATTTTAATATTAAGTATACATAACATTTATCAATTTGATAGGTGGATATCGCATTTAACTGGTAAACACCTAAAATTTTGATATTTTATAAATATATGATTATCACCAGTGAATTATGAAATTTTCATGTTTTATGTAATTCATCGTAATATATATACTTATATATAAACTAATTCACTAAGCATGCTTAGCTATTTTTCCCTTTAATAATTAATTTATTCTAAATAATTTGAGTTATAGGATATTTAAAAATAATTTAAAACAATATAATCTAATTTATGAGATTTTTGATACTACTTATGGAGTATTCCGAATAAATTCAAACTTCTATTTTTTATTTGGTTACTAGATTTTCTAATGTTCATTGTCTAGTGGAATTTTTTCTGAAAATTAAAACGTATTAAGATTAAAATAATTCAAACAACTAGTAATTGAGTTATTTAACTTTGTGTATTAAGGATATTTGATCCACTTCACGATAATGAGTTGGAGGAGAAAATGTATGGATTTGAAAGTTTGATAATTTATAAATAAATCATTTAAGTATGGTAACAACTTGATCTAATATTATATCTATTCTATATTTTTGTAAAATAATTTTAATGATTTTTATTTTTGATATAAACCAAGTTATTTTAACTGCAAAACTAATTGTAGCAGCATTTGAAATTGTAAAAAATCATCATTAAGTATAATATTACTTAAATAGTTCAAAAATCAAAATTTTCTTATAAATTCATTATTTAACCAAAAAAATCATTTAACCTAATCCCGTATATTATATACTATATGTATATATGTTACTATGTTCCATGCCATGGTGACCTATATGACCCGGTCGGAGTCATTAAATGTTAACTTAGTCAAATCCTCCAGACACGATTTGTGTATACTCACCGAATACGCAATAATAGGTTTTCCCGTGTAATACTGTTATGGTAATAGATTCGAACAGGTTAAGCCCGCGGCCGAACTTTGATATCGTTTGATACAATATGAAATATACATAGAACAGTTCACGTGTATTGCCATACTGCAATATTTCAAAAAGTGTTTCGCACACGACACGCAACAGAATCAGTCACACGAATTCAAGCAAACGTTCAGACTGACGGACAGTTTTTATAAATAGTGTACTTATATTTCCAGGTGTCATTTAACATTAAGGAAAGGAACGTTTTGAAAGGAAAATACACTTTCCCGTGAAGAGGACTAGAAAGAAAAGAAAAAAGTAACACCCACACTTTTTGTTTGCGATCGTATGTCGAAAAACACTATTATACGAC
This sequence comes from Aphis gossypii, assembly GCF_020184175.1. NCBI lineage: Eukaryota > Metazoa > Arthropoda > Insecta > Hemiptera > Aphididae > Aphis > Aphis gossypii. Next base: position 75,586,115 of record NC_065530.1, read on the forward strand.
CGTGCATAATGATATACGTTTACACGTCCTCGCTTTGTATGCGATTATGTAATAAATGACACGTGGACTTGTGTGAATTCGACCGTAATATATTTATCGGGAATAGAACATCAAGTGTTCTGGGTCGACGGCGCGAAAAACATTTTTATCCGACATAACGATAACATAATCTGATGTGCACGTTTTTGTGATATATTTTGAAAAAAATGTCATAACCTTTGTGTAGTCATTGTAAATTAATAGCGCTTTAAATATTTATTAGTTTTCTCATATTTTGAGAGGCCAAACTTTTAAAACAATCCCCAATTGAATTCACACCCCCTCCGAAACTGTCATATGTCGGGCGTTCGGTAATATTGTTAAAACGAAATGAGAAATTTGAAATAGACTTTCTTCAATTTGATTCGTTTTTTTTTTTTTGTACAACACATTATAGTTCGTCCTACGCAATTGGCATTTCTAATATAATAATATGAAATTAAAACCAAAATCTATATAGGTATAGAATTTATAAAGTATTAATTAGGAACACTACTGCATATATAAGCAACTATAACAGTTGCTTTCGTCGTCATACTGATTGAAATTTTCCTGTTGTTTGTATTTAAACGGTTTTAATCACACAGTTATGTTAACATAAATTATAATTTATAATTATTTATTATTATATTACCGCACTGATAACGGTGAAACAGGCGATATTTATCCTCAGTAAATATATCCTAGCCTCTAGGTTATAGTTACTTAGATAAATATAATATACTAGGATGTTTTGAAATACTCTGAGATAAATCATATTCTAGGATATTTTTACCACTTGGTTGAATGTATACTAGGACATATTTAACCCCAAATCCCTTATTTAGAAAAAAGTTTTTTTACGAGTATAAGAATGTAATTTGCTTTGATGAATTAACACTTTGAAAAAAAAATTGAAAATATACTATTTATACACTCTCCACCTTAAAAAATGTATTTAAATCTAGTTGTATTTTCAACTTTGTCACTATGCTTTGTGGAGTACGAGATAAATCATATTGGATGTAGTTACAATATGTTACGTTATTTAAATTTTAACCATACTCTTCATCTACTGAAGAAAATACCTACATATACATTTATCATGTTTATTTAGTTTTTTTAAAGGTTTTTAAAATTATTAAATCTATAACAAGTGACATTACTATACCACCCATAGTCTAATGGTCTTGCAAAAAGGCTTAATAGGACTTAAAAAACTAATTTGTTAACTTTATACCTATAATACTTCTTTAGCTTTTTTATAATTGACTATAGATTGATTTGTTTTATAATTAATTATATTTATAAACTAAAACAAATAGTATTCACTTAATGTTTAGTCAATTAATTATTAGCAGTTTTTAATAGTGTTTGAAATGTAATTAAATAATAAAGTATACAAATAATTCGAAAACAATATTATTCAATTAAAAAATATATTCAAACAATCATCTTATTGAAATTTTATTTTAATAAAGCTCTATTTTGATTGCAGTGGACACAACATTTTTATTTTTGACGTACTATAATAATTTACGGGTTGAAGATGGGGGTAAATATGTCTGGATAATATATATTCAACGGGAGGATAAAAATATCCCAGTATATTTATATTCACATAAAACGACTTTTTTTATAAATAGGAGTATAAATATATTCTAGTAAATATTCACACGGGGGGTAAAAATATCCCAAAATATTTATGCTTTCTAAAGTGATATTTTTACCGGGAGAAGTTTAAACATCCTAGTATATTCATTTGGGAAAAAAGGTAAAAATATTCAAGAATGTATTTACCTCGAGTAACTATAACCTAGGTTCTAGGTTAAATAATAAGGTAGAAAAATACTACAATATAATTGTTTTTTATTTATTAGTTTTTAAAATTAAGATATGAATTAAATAACACATTTTCAATGAGATCAAATTGAATATTTATTTTTAATTTTCTGTTCTACCACAAGCTAACTTTCACATATCACCATGTAGTTTTTCGCGTACCACAGTTCGAGAACCGCTAACCTAGGATATATTTACTTAGGAAGATAAAAATTATTGAGGGTTATAATAGACTCTGGGATACTTGTTTCCTACACGCGCATGTACCGAAATTGCCTATACACTACGCCGGCCAACAGATTTCTATTTTAGATACAAATAATAATTATTATGAGCAACACAATAATTATTATTACAACAATTAAAGGGTAAAAATAAATATTTTATTTGTTATTTTCAGTTTATAGTTAAATCCTAAAAAATAGGAATTTTATTTGATTTATTATATTTTATTTCCAACGTAATAGGTAAATTATTTTAATTTACTATTCGTCAAAATGACACTTTTCTATTAATATTAATAATAATTTAACAATTGTTTCTTATATAGCAAAAAAAACATTAATTAAATATGATTTGTATGAAACGCAAAATGTGAAAATTTATTTTTGATACTACGTTTTATTTTGTTTTTTTTTTTTACATAACAATTTTAGTTTCATGTTAATATTTTTTTCTAATGAAAAAAAAAAATCCTTTTCATGTCGGATTGCTTGAATACATTTATTTTTATGTTTTGGATTAGCTGATGCCATCAGCCATATGATATATTATAATATTAAACAAGAGCATTATACGACTACCCAGTACCAATGGTTTCATTAAAAAAAAGAACGTGACTGACGCACATGGATTACGACATCATAAATTTTTTTCGGAATCGCTATTTATACGAATACAACACGTATTTGACGGCGTTTCGATAAAAGGTATAAACGCGTGCCTTTGTATAAGTATAGACTGCTATCTCCACCGTTCGCAATAAGCGCCATTAAAATGCATTAGAAACACGACTCAGTCACGTCCAAAATGCATAAACGAACACAATGGGTGCAATATGTATTTAATATGACGTTGAATATTATATCGTGTTACTATTGAAATTTGAACTTGAAAATATAAAGAAGTCAATAATTACTGTTATAAATGTACACGTGTCAACGAAATATTAAAACTATGGTATAAACTGCAAGTGTTCATTATTTGTCGTCATCGTAGTTATTTTTTTATCGTTCAAAAACAAGACATTTTTAAATAATCATTTTTGTAGTAAATAATATACAGTATACAGCGTATACTATACACATATTATTATTTCTATTAAACGCACAGTAGAACTCCGATTATTCGGACTAATTAATGTCTAAGGTGGTCCGGATAAGCAAATATTCGGATGATTGACATATGACATATCAAAGCCCAAATGTTATATAATTGTATGAATGTATTGTATGTACTTATATGTGTTTATTATTAATGTGTGTATAATATAATTTAAATTTCGTAACCATAAACAAATAATTTTATTAAAATACTTAACTGAAACAAAATAAGCTTTAATTATAATATATGACTTATATTTTAAAATATAAAAAAGCCGAATCTTTCTTTTTTTCTCGTCCCGTTAATTGGATGTTCAGTTGATTAGCGTTCGGATAATCGGAGTTCTACTGTATTTAACACGTATATAAAAGTGAATGACAGCTTTAATGTACACCAAGCAGTTTATGATTGACACGATATTCTAATAATCTTACAATAATAATAATATGTAATAAAAGATAACATTCTACAGACAAGATAAGTATTATATTTATTTTTCGATCTCCGAGATTATTTCTTCTAAGTTTCGTGATATGTGATTAAATAACTTATATTTTTTTGTATTAAAGAGATCTGATATTCAATTAACAATAACGTATGAGTATGAAGTTGAAAAAAAAATGAAAATAAAAGTAATGAATCATCATTTTATAGGTATATTGTATGTATATGAGTATATATTATATATATATTTACCAATTGTACATTCAAACTATAAAAAATTCAATAAAAAGTGACGGATAGTATGCTAGGTTTTATCAAAATTAACATTACAAAAGTAATATTATTGCACGATAAAGTATTTTTAATAGATTATTTTTGTTGTTTTGTACTATACCTGTTTAATATTAGGTAGGTAATTTAGTTATTTTATTATTCATGATATGTTATAATGCCTATTTTTGTCGCATACTTGTATTTGTTGTTCTAGTCTAAGCATCATTTAATTCTGCGTGAATTTATGTAGAACACCAAAGGAAAACAGCAAAAATGAAATGCAAAATATTTTTTTTTCTTTAATTACTGATTCGTGAGTTAAAAATTCTCTTTTAAGTATTTGCCCTACACAAAGAAATCAAAATTATTCAATATTTTATTAAAGTGGCAAAGAAGATACAAAACTAAATTTAATTTTAACAAATAATTTGTGTTGACATATTATTATTTCATGATTGCTTATTTCGTATTTTCTATACTTTATTAATACAAAACTATTTTAATTTTCCATCTCAAAAATTATCTATCACCAAATATTTATTATTTTAGATATTTTGAATATCGTATTAATGAAATTTTAATACTTCTCTATTAATTTTTATAAAAAAAGTTATAATTTTATCAAAATTCTAATTTTGTAAAAAAATAATAAGTTAAGATTTTTGAGCGGCTACACATTAGTACCAACGATTTTTTTATGAAACTTAAATTTATCTAAAAATTATCTGAATACCTTCTAATCATAATCAATCATTTTGCAAATAATGAATTCAATAAATAAAAAATTATATGATATTTTATATTGTAAAAATTTAAGATTTTTTTTTATTTTAAACCAAACAAATAAAAATTAACATATGTTCTTTGTTTTATTTATATTTTTTATGATACAGTAAAACATAGAATAGAATGAATGTGTTAAGTTAATTTATTGGTGATCTAAATATATATTTATATTTATTTATTTGAATATTTTAAATATTTTAAAATTAAAATGAATTATTTTGAGTTTCGATTTAAATGTAGATTATAAGATGCAAGTACACGACATATTGTTATTTGATCTTTTCAGTTATGTATATCATTATAATTTTTAATTTAAGTTAAATTTAGTACATGTATTGAAATGAGTTTAAAAAATAATTTGAATTAATGAATTGCTAGTACTACCTTTTACATAAAATGTGTTCAACTATTAATACACAAATTCAAACAACCCTATATCTCTACGATTATATTTTTCCGAAATAAAATGGAAATGCCCTTAAATTATTTTACTTGATTAGTACTTAAATTATGTACATAAAGTGGATAAAAACTATAAATTAAGTAAACTATGGTCAAACAGTTATTGAAATGAAAGTGTTTTAAAAATACTCATAAATACGTTTTTTTTTTTTTTTAATGAACTTTCTTTACATTATTACATGTTTATTTGTTTTTAAGTGTAGGTACAGTATAAAAAAACGAAAATTAAACTGCAGTGAAAATGTAAAACTTTATCATTGTTATTCATTTTATGCGTTACATATTTGATAGAGGACTATCATTTTAATAAATAAATTTTACAAACTCAAAAATATGGAACAAATAGTTACTTGCAAAATTTTAAGCTATTTTTTTGTTTAATATCTATAGTAAAGGTTTCATACTGGAGTGTATTACCTAAATAATTTTGAATAAACAATGTTAGCATTTTGTTTAAATAATTCATCATTATTTTACATACATGAGTGTTTAAAATTATAATTATTGGAATTTAACATAACTTTACTTATAATAATACGGAGAAAAAAAATACCTAGCTAATGCTGTAGTTTCACATAACAAAATATAAAACGCTTTCCAGCAATTGAAAATCAATTTCAAAAATGTTTTCCAATAGTTATGTTTAAAATTATAATCATTGTAACTCATGAAATAAAGAAGAATTAAAAATGTAACAATAATAAATAAATCATTTTTTTTTTTTTTTGGTTTTTGATATTCTAATTTTGTGTTAAACTCGATTAACAATTATAAAACGAAATTCGATGGCGGTTATTAATTGAATTATATGTGCGGAAGTGCGTATGTATGAGTAAATAATAATGTGTGCTTATATTAAGTAAGCTAATTGAATTTTATTTTAATTATAAATAATTTTAAAATACTTGCTTTTTAAAATAGTAATTTATTACCATCACATAATTGTATATAACTCCAACAATTATTGTTATATTCATATAATGTACAGATGACAAAATTTTAGTTGAAAATAAAATGTTTTTAACAGAAAATTTTTGTTAACAATTTAATTAAATGAGTTCAAAAAAATGACAAAATGATTAGAAAGCTGTCGACAAATTTTAAGTTATTTATCTACTACAGGCATTTACCAAAAAGATTATTTTCGTGTTTTTTTTGTTACTTTGAAAACAACCGTCATAAAAATCAGGTTATTTTGTTTTATTTGTTCGGATAAAGTCCAAGTGCTTACCCAAAGTGATAGTTAAACTCTTTCATTTTCATCTATGTTTTTCCGTTTTTGAATCTATTTTGAGCATATTATTATGTTAAAATTGATAGCTATAACTTGTAAATAGGTATTTTATAGACGGGCGAATAATCATGTAACTAAAAATTGTTGTGGTTGCACATACCTTATAATATGTTTATATGTTTATTGTATATATAGATACATTATTTTCAATTGCTCGTTAATTGATAGCATATAACCAAATTTTGTTATTGAAAATTTTAATCAAATAACTTTTACAATATATCGTTTTTTATTAGTTGTATACTTACTTCTTACTTGGATAACAAAACGGTTATTAGATAAATTGTGTATTGTGTAAAACAGTGGTGTGATTTGGTCGAGTTTGTTGAGTTGAGCTTTCCACCATATGATTTTTTTATATTTTGATTATTACTTAACATTTTTATGTTATATTAAAGAAACAAAACATGGAAATTGTAGGTTTCTCTACGATATATTAAAAATATAACAAATTTGACGTAACTCACGTGTAAATATAAAATATACCCGCAATTTACACCAAACATTTTTAATGGGGCGCAATTTACTGCGTCTCTCATTAAAATTACTTTAATGTGCATAATATAAGTACATGTATAAATATGCGTACAGAAATAAATAAATGATTACATAATATTTTATTCACATATAGGTACCTACATGATTAATTATTGATATAAATGTTAAATATTATACGACGTTTCCGATGTGAGTCATCGCTCCAGATGATATAATATTAGACCGCTCGGATGTTTATTTTTATACAGTACAATATTATATAATAGCATAGTAATAATATATTATATTTAAGCAAAATTATTGATTGATAGTAATATTAATAACTACAGCTAGTCTAGGGTATTCGGGTTTTTTGTATTATTTTAATAAAACGGTCGTTGTCATAATTTGTGTGTGAACGACGGAGACATATGCTAAGGGAACTTAAAAAAATAAATAATCTATTATAATAGGTAAACTTCACAAGACTTCAGCTATGTGACTATAAGAGTATTTACTTTGACATAAATATGATGAATAAAGACCATCATAGCCGATACATTATATTGTGTTAATAAAAACATGTCAATATAATAATATAATATCAAGATTCACGTTAGAGTTAAGTTTGCGGAAGTATTATAATAAACCTATTTTAAATTATTTAACAAACATAAGCGACTTTTTTGATTTATCGGTTCTCATTTTTTTTTTTTTTTTTAATATCATAAAAATATACACAATTACAAACTTATTTTAAATACTGCCTCACTTTTTTATTTCAATTTTTTTTAATGATTTATGTAAACATTTCATAATATTAAAAAAAAAAAAAAAAAAAAAAAAAAAAATACATCCGATAAAAGCACGAAATAAGTTTTATAAGATATTTAATGGATTCGTTCACCGTTACTAAAATATTATACAGAGTCATAATCATGGAATGTCATTGATGCTGTGCATAAACCACGAATGAAAGAAATGTCTTCTTAAAATATCATTTAATTATTATTATTACATTGTAAATTAGAATTTTAATATTTTATAATACTCAGTGTTATATGCATTATGTTTACAACAATTTTTTTTTTACTTTTGTCAAACTTTTATCGTAATAAAAACATGGAACTGTTAGATAATTGTCTAAAATTTAAGAAATTTGATTCTGCATGGAGTGATAAATATATTGATTTTACAATGATATGTGTATTTTCTTAATATATTATGTACGATAAAAGTAGTACAAATTCTTTGATCTTAAACTTAAAAACCACACTGATAGAAAATAAGATATAGTTTGTACTTAAGAGAGGATAAAATAAAATATTCTCAGTATTTTCCAAAGTTATCTTGTTGAGTTATTTACTCATGAGATATTTAAAATTAGGAATTCGACGAAATTCATCAAAAATACTAACTATTTTGTAGTTATATTTTAATAACAATAATATAATATGGTATAAATATACTACAATCCAAAAATCATTAATTTATAATATATTAACTATATAATAAATGCAATGTTTTTGCAATTTTTATACCTAAAAACTAACAGTAAAATAAATCACTTTAATAATATTAAAAAATACATCATGAAATATATTTTATTATATAGGTTTATAGTATTTGCTCCGAATCGTATTTTGTATAAAATAAGATAGGTATACTATTTTACTCAAATTTAATATTCTATTACTTGCGCTCACTCAACACCTAATGTATATCAGTTTGGTACTTTCTTTACCATATTTTTTTTATTTAATTTATAGACTTTTATTTTGGTAAGGGTTATTTTTTTTAGCTTACAAAATAATTTATAATTAAACAAGAGAAGCACATAGATAATTCATTATTTTTACATCTTGAAGCTGAATTGAAATATCTTAAGTTTTATTATTAAAATGTCTGAAATTAAAATTACTACTGAATTCCATTGTAAATTTTAAATTTACATTCTATAGGTGAAAAAAAAATAGTGCACTTTAGTTACTCTACTAAGTATAAAATAATGGGTGGTGTGATGCTTGGCGAAACATCTTGTATGCGTAATTTATGGGTCTGACATAAAATACAACTGATCTTATTTCCTTTAATAATAAATTTATTCAAATTCAAATTTTTAAAGTATTTAGGAATACTTCAAGTAAGGTAGTTATATATTATATGTTGCATATTCAGCATTTATAATATTTTATACTACACACATTTATATTAATTGTAAGCATAAATATCACATTACGATCGGTGGGGACTGTCCATCGCTCATTAGAGTAGAAATATAATGTACTTCATTACGATTTATATTGTCGACAATAAAAGTATACAAAACACACGTTTATGTTATTAATCATATTAATAATACCTAACATTATATATTATTATTATATACCATATATACAATAGTTTAATTGAAGAAGTAAAGAAATCTTTAAATCATTTAATGTAATTTATTTTTTCGATTTATAATTACAAAAGGTATTATTTTACAATATTTTTTTTTCATTTCAACAAAAGTATATTTATAATCTGTAATGGGGCAGTTTGGTAGCTTAAATAGATACTAACAACATGAAAGATCAATTGCTATTAGTGTGAAAACACTCTGACTTTGGGGCAACTACAATTACTGTTTTTAAAATGACCGGAGTATGATCTGATGAAATTTCGTTGATTAAGTATTTTGGATATTATGTTTTATGTAATTTAAAATTAAAATAAAAATGAAATCAAGTATGATGGGTTGACGATTTTGGTGAGTAGTCCAATAAGTTGGACTATTTGGAGATATAAAGTGCAACCTAGTTTTTGAATATTATTAAGAATCATTCTTCCTTTAGATTTCATTAATCTGTAACTTCACTGTGTATTTTTAACGCCACCAGAAATGAATGTATTTCTAAGTGACCTAAAGAAGTTTTAAATTTGGTGGGCTAATGTTGCCAGTAGAGGAGGACAATAAATGAGGATATGTAGTTGAAGTATAGTTTGATATGATTTAGATATTGGTTGGAGACTTTGAAGTATGTAATATTGGGTTTTTATTGAAATAAAAATGTCGAATTCAACATGGGTAGTACCGTCAATGATTAGCTCTATAAATAACTGGGTAACTGGGTATAAAGTGTTTTGTAGATTGTTGGAAAGATTAACACTTGTTTATTAAAATTATTTTATTGATAACTGTAGAGATTTAAAGGGTTTATTAATAATTTAATTTCAATTAAAAACGAGAAAAACAGTATTTTTACGTACTATGTTACTTTTTGTGTGTTATTATATACTTCACGTTGTATTTTAGTTTTTGTGTTTGAATTTTAAGGGGGCTTATAAGCTAGAGGGTATTTTGTATCTTGTGTAAATTATGTGTTTTTGGAGGTGATCATGATAAGGTCTCACGTTTACATTATTAGTATTATTTACGTTGTTTGTTTTGGTTTTACAAGTTTTTGAAAATGTACTTGAGTTTTGTTGTAAACACATAGTGTATTAGTAACCGTCAGTATATTGCCTACACATAAGGTACAAGTTGGTGGTTTATCTTTGAGCTAGATTTAAACTGAGATGAAGTGATATCCTACGGAACAAACTCATCTTGAAGGGTGGGTACAGTCGCTTTTTAAATGAATATAATTTTGACGATTTGCGCATTTAATGAACTCAAGACGTTTGTGAGATTGTTTGACAAATATTTTAGTATGAAGTTAATCTATTATGTGAAAATATCGTTGTTATTATTATAAAAATAATAGTAGTGTTTATTTTGAACCCTAGTGTTAAACATGTACTTTCATTATGAACTGTGCAACCAATTTCAACAATGGGCTATCTCGATTTCGGTAGTAGGTGTGGTTGGATGTAGATCACGTACGAAAAATAAAATTTGAAAAGTTTTTTCTCTATTTGATACGTGTAGTGTTCAATTTTTTTATCTTTAAGATGTCTAATGTATATGATCTAACAGTATATGTATCAGAATATTTAGTTTAAATGTTTAGATTTTTTTGTAGTTAATTTAAATTAGAAATTGCTGTTTTACTCAGATATTACGCAGTTTAGTAAAACCTTCAATATTACTACCAAAAGTAAGTGAAGAAGCTAGCATTAATTGAAGTGAAGAAGTAAATTAAATGCACTTATAGTTTCGACATGTTTTTGAGGTTTTTAAATGGAATTCTTCATAGTCATTTTGATCTAAAACTATATATGAATCATTTATAAATTTCATAACTTGAGTTGTTTTGTTCATGGTTCATTTGAGGATTATTTTATAACATGTTCGGCTTTGTATGCAGTGTAGATAGTGAACTAATGATCGACCATCAACGACTGAACTAGGGATATCAAAGCATATTTTGTCTATACCTACGCGTAATTATAATATATTTAATTTGATTGTATGAGAATAATAATTATGTAACGATTGAATTATTACGAAGTTATTGTATACCTACCAATGTTTTCCAGTTTTAACACTCAATGGTAGATAGATTTACGGAGGAATTGGGATAGTGTAAGCTGATTTTATAACAATAATACCCATAAGACTTAAGTATAAATTAAGTAGAATCTGTTAAGTTAAAAAAACAAAATAACCTGTACGTGCATGACATGATAGAGACAACAGACGTTGCTGAACTAATGTATTATTTTTATACACAGTTTCAAAGTTAAGAGTATTACAAGTTTTTCTCTAATAATTAGTTAATATTTATTGACATTTGTTATGGTTTAAATTTGAATTTAGAAGTAGGTTGGTATTTTATTTATTAAACCGACTATTTATTTTTAACTTTTTTTCTTAGATTCATAGTAAAAATTAAGGTGATTTGTAATAAAATAGACAATCGATTATTTTATTAAATTCGTATAAAATAATTATATAACCTATAAATTATTCGTTTAACACTGATCTAATAGTGTAGATACAGGTACTCATCATAATAATGTACATATATAATTTATTTGATGACAAAATAAGAATAATGCCATTTCGCATAAGTAGGTTTAGGTAGGATCAGTACATTTTCCTGACATTCAATTGCCGACACCATTAGCCTGACACTACATTTGCTCGACAAGATTGATAACAAATTGTATACCACATATACTTAATGAAACTATTTAACAAACATGTGCCATTTTTCGATTTATTAAAAAAATAATTAAACCGGAATTAAACAGAATGAAATCAAAATAATAACATTTTTAATATAATTTGCTCTTTAATACTTATATCTATAACTGTACTATACTGAACTATTAAACGTCACGTCAAAAATGTATGTCTATCGCGTATTGGTATATTTAGGAATATTAATCTTATCGCAAATATCGTTTACGTTTAAACTTTTATTATGCAATTACTAATGATTTTTATGATTTTACTAATCTACTTTATAATTTAATGTAAAATTTACTTAATATTTAGTACCTTTTCACATAGAACAATATTATTCATAAAAAAAAATTCATCTATTTTTGGTTTTTGTTTTTTTTTTTTAATTATTGTATATTGATATTACTTATTAGTAATTAATAAATGAAATATTAATAAAATACTGAATATTAGTATCACTTACAGTAAAAATATGTAAAATGTATTGTCGGAAACTGAGGAGTCGGGCCAACATATCAGACCCATTGTAAGTACTTTATTATATTATGCAGAATATAAAATTAGATGTAAACGTTATAGATGACACCGTTCTATTGTGTAAGTATATGAATCTCTTAAAAGTTTGCTATTGAAATAAGAAGTATTATTCTTGTAAACATTTCAAAATCTTTTGAATATAATAATTCTACTCTTACATACTTAAACAATTTCTAGTGAAATACGTCTGATCTATTAAAATATAAATTATACGCATATTGAATTCATAATACCTGATTATATTAATTTATGTATCAAGTTTTAACTATGATGTAGAATAAAATAGCTTACACTTAAATTGTAAACTTTTAATTTTCAAATATTTATTAAATATTCAAAGTAATAATAAAAAAAATTACTTTTGTAGACATAAGAAAAAAAAACACATAATACTATTATGAATTCTTATTTTGTTTTTTTTTTCAATACACACTTTATAAAAAAATAACAAAAACTATACTTAAGGAAAAACTTGAATCAATATAATTTATTATTTAATGCAAAAGTGTCTGAAAATATTGTGTGTACTATTTAAATACATGTAAGCTGTACTTTGGCCCAAAATACGTAATTAAGTTTTCTTTCTAATTAGAACAAAATATAAACATTGTGAACTCTGTAATTTTCATATATTATATTATGTTTATTAACACTTGAACGTTTTGATTTAAACCGTTTGATGGGTACGTTTCATACATCATTATAAATTATAACGTATAGTTGTAATAATATGAAACAAAATTAAAGGATATTACGAATTATTAAGATAATTTTTTTTTTCTAGCACACAATATAAAGGTATCATTATAATTATGCCATAACTTTTCAATTGGATTGTATGGAATTACGCTAAAATTTTGTTATTGCAATTTAACTTATTAACATAATAAAATGTTTATAATAGCTACATCATGACTGTTTTAAACGTTAAGTATTTTAGTCTATTTGTCATCGATTACAACGGTATAATTATAAGGCCTAGTGATGATGAATCAGAATCAGAATATTAGTCTATACAAGGAACTGATAACATAAGTTCTACAAATCGTGTTAGGTTTTGTGTTATTAGTTTTTTAAAACTGAAAAAATAATATTTAAAATACAATACTCATTAAAAAAATATTTGGTTAACTAGATAATATGCGATATTATATTTTTTTATTTTTTATTGTTTCATGTTGATATACTTTTGTATTGTAGTTAACTTTAGTTACGGCACTCAAGTCCAAATAAGTAATAAACAAGTCATTAAAAAGTTTACAGCCCCTGACATAGATGTTATAGTAGCATAACGAACTTGCTCCATTTACTATAAAGCTTCAATAGCAAGCTTATCGCAATTTTAAAGTCTTAAATTATGCATACAGTTATGGTCATATTTTATTCTTAATCCCGTATTAAAATACAACAGCTTTAGTGGTATACGTGGTTCGAATACATTTTTTTAAATGTTATATTGAAATAAAATGTATGATAAATAAATAAAATTAAGTATCAATTAATATTCATTAAGGTGAAAAAAATATTAAAATTTCAATTCACAGCCTTGTTCACATTTAAATTGAAAACAAAATGAGGTCTATTTCCAGAAATTTGTACGATTAAATCATACAACGGGATTTTGTTTAAACATTGAATTAAAAAAATAAATATAATAAGAATAGATAGGGTTATTAAAAAAACAAAAATCATTTTTATTAACACCAAATGTTTATTTTTTTATGAAACAATTCATAGATAAATTGAAAAAAAAAATTAAACAACAAACATATACTGTACCAGCATAAGTATCTCCTTGTATTTGTAAAAGCGATATTAAATACACAACATTTTGTTGAAAATCAACAAAAAAATTAAGTTTAGTTTAAATTGTATTTTAATAATAACTTTTAATTTTATTATTTTGTCATACAAATATTTAAAACAGTGAAAAATGTATAATACGAAATGTTTTTTTTTTGTTTAGATAAATTTAAAATTATTTGTAAATTGAAAGTATTTTTACAACTTTTTATGAGCCAGGGGTTCACATAAGAATGTGTGTAGATGACACCGCCATTATCTACTTAGCATAGCAGTATATGGTTAAAATTCAATTTATATAAAACCACAAAGCACAAACAAAAAAAAAAACTCAAGTATATAGTTTCAAATTAATTAATGTTTATCAATCACTAAAATATATTAAAAACTTAGATTTCTACTTGAATTTCTAAAGTTGATCCACAAAACACCCCTAAAACATTTATAAAAATGATTAACAATGGACAGTACAAAGTGACCGTTTACCATAAAAATATATAAAATCATTCATACAAATAATTTTAGATCTATAAAATACAATGAAAATATTTATTATCTGTATACAAACAATATTATATTCGTTTCTTAAAATATATTAATATATAAATGCCGTCTACGCAATAAATAATAAAAATAAAAACAACAACAACACAATAAAAAACAGTATTGTTTTGTATTTTTATTTTTTTAGAAATTAAGTAACGTTTACAGTTTTTATTGTTTTAATATAATATTTTTAAATCATAACATTTCAAACTTAACGTCAAACTATCATGAAGTGGGTATTAATGATGTTGCGATTTTAGATTATTATCATTTTTTATTCGTTTAATGTCATTTTAACTGAAATTATTATATCTCAATTACTAGTCGATAGAAATTAAATAAAAGAAAAAAACAATAATGATAACTGTAACAAAACAAACAGATTACGTGAAAACTCTTACAATTATTTTTTTAAAGTCAATTTGATGAATAAAATTAAAGATAGCTTTTATTATAATGAAACTCTTGAAGGAAAAAGCATTTACGTAGCAAAAGTTGAGATCAAGAGGGGAAAAAAGTAATTTAAACGGATACTTTTGTGTGTGAGAAACGGTAGTTATTGAGTAAATGTTGAAAGTCACATTTGGCCACACTACAGTTTCCTAAGGTAAAATATAGACTATTATTTAGTCCCAATTTGCAGGAACTGTACGACAACAAGTTATGGTTAGTCTGTAACTGAGAGTATTTTATTATGACAGAGCCACTAATCTCGTTTAATCAAAACATTGAAACCGCGGGTTTGAGGTAGACGTTTTAGGATATTGTTTTGGATATAAATCTAGATTCGTAGAATTGTGGAAGGTATTCCCATTCCACCAACCACAATCTGTAGTTGAATTGACTGTGTAAAGGGATTAAACCAGAATAAGGGAACCATAGTGGACCCAAGGGAGAGAGGTTGTCCGCGTAGCCGGCTAACGAGTCGGCGGGCTCATTACCAGAGGATACCCTTATGTTTGAGAACCCATAGAAAGGAGGAATTTCTAAAAGTATTGGACTGTACATTTAAATAGACGTCGTGTACCTGTGATTATAATTTTTATTTAAACGACATCTATGTATTAAATGAAATTTCATCTCAATTTTATTATACTTTTTAATTTTATATTAACGATTCAGGATTTATCTATTATGTGGTAAAATATTTTATTGAATTCGCATGACTGATTTACATTATAATAGTATATTGTTATCGTATTATATTTCTATGAATAAAAAATTATTACGTTTTTATGATTTTTTTTTTTTTTTCATGAATGTGAATTTCTTCTATTTGAACTTCATAACAGGTCTTCAATAAGTCCTAAAATAGGTTTGATATTTTCGATGAATAAATTCATAGAAATAATTTATAATGTACTTTTTTTGCCTATTGCTGAATTGTTTTATAATATATATATATACAATGTACAATGCACCTACATGAAGTATATTAATCTATCATTTATGATAGTTTCTTAAAATTAATAATCACTTAAATATTCTAAAAGATTATAATGGAATTTGTAGGATTACATAATCTGTAAAAGTTCTAAAAAATCCCTAAAATGTATGTTTTTCATATTTACCTGATTTGTTTTTATATCACGTTGGCTTAAATAAAATTTTTTTATACGTTGGGTCTGATTTGCTTGCTTCATTTGTGATGTAGATGGATAAACCAACTTAAACACCTCGTTCAAATTATGGTTTAAAACCATTTATCTAACAATGTACGAAACATAATGTTATAAGAGGATGCATTTAATCAATTCTAGTCAAAACTTTAACTAAAATGAATTCTGTCAAATGCAAGCAGTGACTATAATACAGTCCAACGTATTTGATGTATAAAATGAAAAAGAAAGGTGAAAAATCGGTGTTCATCAATTGCACTGATTTTATTTTTAGACTACCTGTACTTTATACATGTTTTACGAAGGTAATTTTTTTTAGAATTTAAATAGGAATACATCAATTGCCTTGAAAATTTACAATAAAAAACAAATTGATAATATTCGCGCTTCACATAATAATAATAAAATTATTGAAAAAGTTTAATTAAATTAAATTGAGTAAAAGACGGATTTTAATGTCAATACAATGAAAATAATATGTAGTAAGTATATAACTTTAGATGACTATTTTCGATTAATTAAAAATTATCCTAACAATAAATTATTTTGATTACATTAATTTTTATATATAATACATATATCATCTTATAGATAATTAAAAATTTGATTTTTTTTAAATTAAATTATATTATATTTTAATCGTATTAATATAATTATTTTTTTGATTTACTACATAAAAAAAAACAACTGAGTTATCGACTTGAATTAAAAACTTTTTAATTTAAAAAGTGAACGCACTTACAATCGCCATAAAATATTATGTGATGACTGTTAGACACTACTAAAGATGATAGTCATTACATTATTTTTATTTTTGAATCATTCCATAAAAAGGATGCCACACCCACGTGCGTTTTCTCTGTTCTGCTAACGTATACAACAGGGATTTGTTCAACAATTTCAGTTGTGTGGAGTAAGCTTTCATATAATAAATTGTGACACATTTTTTCAGGTTGATTTGATTTAATTTTTTAACACATTATGATGATTTTTACATTGTGAACATTTTCACTTACTTATTCATTATTTGTTTAAAAATTAAAATATAGTAAAAAATCCATGAGAAAACACATTTATAATGGACTTATGATACAAAATTGTACATTGTACATACGTTGTGTCATACGTTTGTGAGATAGACACAGCACTTGTGAATTTGGCGAGTTCTCAAACCACTATGGTATTGTCTACAATAACATTAATTCAAAATTTTAACAATATTATAGAGTTTTATTCAGTTGCTTGAAGTGCATAGCTTGGCAACTGAGGAAAATACAAGATAGCATGCATTATTATTGTGAATATTTTATGAGTTGGTAGGTTGTTGATTTTTTATTTATTTAGCATTTGGATGGTAGGAAACAAACCTATACTAATAAATAATGGATGTGAATAAAATGGTTAGTCAAATATCATAATTCATGAACAAATTTAAAATATAAAAAATATTATTATTTGAGTATAACTGTAAACGATAAATATGTTTTAAAATTTACGATTCGTAAATATCGTAGTGGAAATAAAATTATTCATAAGTTGTAAGAATAAAAACGTATGCGATTTCATCAAACTCAAAAACAATGTATTTCAACAATATATAATAATATTCTAAAAATTGTTACAAAATACGATGGAAATTACACAAGAGCCAACGTAATCCCCTCCATTTTTAGTAAACAAAATTCGAAATACCATTTTTTTATATTATTTTTTTGAGGATTGGTAATTGATTTGATAGTATTTCTTTAGACAACAAATATAATGATAAATGAGAATCTCAGAAATTAAAAAAAGGCGCTTTGATAATATGGACGATGCGATGAAACGAAAATCATCAACTCGACCAGATAAAGATAATTTACAAGCTATATAATTACAATATTAAAGTAATTTATTTTTACGTAATTAGACATTGTTGTTTAAAACTTGAAAAAAGTTACTATAACAAAGACATACTATCTAACAATAATAAAATCAGAAGGGCTCAATAGTGTAAATTATACGAGCAGAATAAAAAGTCGTAATACTGTACAAAAAAAACTTTTTTTTGTCGATTTCTCATTTTCTGTTCTTAGTTGAACTTTCTTATTTTTATAATAAATATTGCTTATGTTTTTAAATTACCCATCTAAAAAAAAAAATTAAACCAATGTGTCATAAATGAATTTTTCGTACTGAAAACAAACTTATTCATTTACAAACCTTGCACTTCATAATTGTTTTTTTATTTTTTTGTAGTTCTTTCAATTTGTCTTCGTTTCTTTTCATCATAAGTTAATTGTCTCACTTTTGACAAATTAAATACAGCTCTCAACTGGGTAAATTATTTTTACCGGACTTGCAATAAACTTAACTATGTATTTGCTATTTTTTTATTTTAAATCCAAATACACTGAGAATTTTGAATGGAGCAATGATGTGTATGTTTTTTTTTTTGTTTCGGTAAACGGTAAGTTATCGATAAAATATTTCGATTTTAAACTTTGATGGCAGTTTTGGATGACAAATTCTAGTTTTAGAATCTATTTTGTATTTTAAAGAAGATAAAATTAAAAATTCATAATATTTACTTTTATAATCATTAAAAATAAACTTAAAAAAAAAATGTGAATTTTATACTAAACAAGGTTTTAACTCTGTTGATTTATTTTTTTTGTTATTATTCAAAAACGAATAATTACTGATTAAATTTAAAATTTTCACCGAGTATTTATATTATTAATTTTTATCCTTAAAATAATTTTCACACCCTTTTCACTTTTTTTGTACTATTTATAGAGAATTGAAATTTTCGATTATTTCAAGTTTTATTTTTTATAAATGTCTATACAATATTTATGAATGGATAAAAATACTTGAACATTTAATAAAAGGTTCCTACTTAGTGGTTTATTTCCCAATTAAAAAATATCAACAATTTATGGTCACAATATTTTATTATAAGCATTTAAATTTAGAATTTTAATAAAATTCGTGAGTATCTTAAAAAATACAAAGTACTACATATTTTGTAGTAAATTAGAAATATATATAAAACAATTTTGTTTATATTTAAGATTTGAATATTGAGTATAGGGTTCTATATAATTTTTAAATTTATATAAAAAAAAATTACATTAAAGCCAAATTAATCTTTTCAACGCTGAATATTCCAAAATATTTGTAAATCAACTATTTATTTTCGAATGGTTTTTACTTTTTTTTTTATAATTCGAAAACGAAAAACCATATTATAGATACTTAAAATGTCCATAAAATATATATACTATCATTTTCATAATATAATTCATTTTTTGAAATGTTTTAACACATTTTGAGCTATTTGTAAGTATATCGAATTTTTCATTTTCTTATTTTTTTTATACATATATTGATAAAAAATTATTTATCTGGTCAAAATTCTTGAATATTTAATATGGAATTCCTCATAAGTAATACTGAAACCATAAAATCAAACAAAGGCAATTATTTTTATAAACATTGTAAGTTCAAATTTTGATAAAATTACTTATCTAAACTATAAATAACGATGTTAATTATTTTGTTATAATTTAAAGGCATTATTTATGGGAATTTGAAACTTTTACTTACATTATATTATACAAATTTTAGTATACCCAATGAAATTTTTGATTTATTTTTAAAATCTATTTATATTATGAATTTTTTTTGTTGTTGTTGTTTTACGGTATTTACAGATAGGTAAAATTAAATTTCACGATGCCTAGTTTTTTTAATTATATGTAATAAATGTATACTATTATAATAATTGAATACTACATTATTGAAAAAAAAATATACCTACTTACCATAATACTAAAAGTAAAATAAATGACTGTAATAGCTAAACAAAAAAAAAACTTATTACGAAATATACTTAGTGATATGATTGTTTTCATTCAGAATCGTTTTTCGTATACAATGATGATATAATTGAGTTCAAATTAAACACACCCATAATAGTGACCCATTCGACACTTAATACACAACATAGTACTAATACACTTACACACTTTTTACTCTTTACCAATACATGTTTAGTAATAAAGTTTAAACGGTTCAGTTCATTCTTATAATGTAATTTAAATTTTGATTCAATTTAACTTTAAGTTTCCAATTTCTTTTTTTTAACTGAAATGAAATTTATCATATTTTACTCCAATTATATCAACATAATAATAAATCATAAATTTATAACCAAATAACAACACATTTTTAATATCATATATTATATAATTAATGTTATCATTGGTGCAAAAAATTATTACCGGTAGTCGAGAAAAGTATAATTCAAGTATACTTAGATTTTGATTTTAGTGAATAGACGAAAAGTTTACTTTTTCTAACTTATTTATAAATACTTTTATATGTAAAAAATAAATAAACTAACTTCATGGTAATATTCTTAAAATAAACTATCAATGCATAAGATACTATTAAATTTGTTCTGGTTATTAACAATTTCTTAACTTGTAAATGTTTAGCGTAATCGTATATGTATTTTATTTGTGTTTCTACCAACTATTTAAGTAACCAGCTTTTATTTTTCAATAATTGTACCAATAATAAATTGACATACATGCTATTACACTCAAAGCATCCTGATAAAAATAAAAAATATTCATTTATTTAAAATGGAATTCAATTTAAACATATTTTGCATGTGTTTTTTCCATTTATTGGTGTTATATTTGTCAAACTATGGAAATATTGGTTAGAATGAAGCAAGTTATAATTTCATTTGATTTTTTTTTTTTTTTTTGTAACTGTGGACACGTTAAGAAGGAAGTAAAAATATTATACCTAATTTCCAGAAAATAAATATATGTATTTCTTTCGACTAAAAGTCAACAATTAAATTGAAACACATTCAATATATACAATACATTTTTAATACATTTAGTAAAAACATAATTATATGTAGAATTATTATTATGATACACATTATAAGCGAATATTATTTAATATTTTTTAATAAATGCATTTTTTTTCGTTAAATAAAATAATTTATATATTAATTTTAATAACCGAAATAACTCTAGTATGTATAAAAAAAAATACTGATCTTATAATCTTTTTTAAATTATTATCATTATTTATTAGATATATAGATATAGATATTGAAAATCATCAATTCATCATTATATTTATTACTTAACTTGATTAATTTTAACAATGTGTTTGTAATAAGTTATAACAATAAAATAATATGGTAGGTACATGATTACATTAGTGTAGAAGGTATCCATTAATAGCAGCATAAATTGTCTATTATCGTCACAAGTTTTGGTTCTAGTTTAGATGGTCTCTTGACAAGTTTCTTTGAGTATCCTATTTGGTTTATCTGTTGATGGTTTTAGAGGACAATGATAAAATCGGTGAATTTCTGTTAGTGGTTAATTGTACGAGAACAATTTGTAGTTAAGTTGGGAAAGTTCTGTGATGATGTTACTTGTAAATATTTATTTGGAAATCATTATACAGCTCAAATTTAGATTGTACTTGAACATATACAAAGAAGTTTTATTTTATTTTCTCAATAGTTAATACCTATAAAGCTTCATAAAATTGATCGATTTACTATCAAAATTATTAAAAGATTAAAATTGTATTAGTTATTTCAACAAAACTTGACATTTTTGTAAATGTACTGTTAAATGAAATACTGAATAACATTCATACTTACATTATATTACAAATGTTATACGTGAACTACTTATAAAACAATCCTAAGTTATCAATGTTAAATGTTTATAATATGTATATACAATTTTCACATTATCTAAAAAGATATGCACAACATTTCAAATTATGTCTAAAATTACAGGAGATTTTAATGTATTTCCTAAATAAATGTCCTTATAAAATGGAATTGGTAGGTAAAATTAACTTAAATAATTTATATTAGTTTTTTAGATAGTATATAATAGTAAATGAATGTCATTTAAAAATATTTTTTTATTATTATTACTAAAAGTATTTTAAAGGTATGTAAAGATACAAAAACGACTAGCTTACATGGAAACTTAGATATATAAGTGATGCATTTTTAAAATATTTATGTTGGCAACTTATAATTTTTGTCACGTAATTTAATGTTGTTTTAATTAAATCCATTTTGTAACTTCAAACCCAAATTAAATTTAATATAAATTCCTAATCGAAAACTTGAACAGTATTATACATTTACAGTTTATCTTTATTTTCGTTTTATCATATATTCTTTTGTCAACAAGTAACAACTAATATATTAGATTTTATAATATAATCATTTCAGTTAAGTTTTAATAAATTATATTAAATAACAAACTATTATTGACGGTTATTATTATTATAAATTTTAACTGTGTAAAATTTAAATTATAAGAAGTTATAAGAAAATTATTAGAACTACTTACCTAACTATGTAATTTATCGTTAAACATTAATCTATTATTTATATATAAATGTATAAGTACAAATACAAGTCTATTAATGCGGTCGATTTTTCGTGGATAGATATTATAAATATATATATTTTTTTTTAATGTTAATCATATGTTTTATTAGGTATAGTTATTTAATTATTTTATAAATTCTCTTTAGTGTTTAATAGTTGAAATAAGAATTCAGAATAATTCGATACAAATGTAAATCAAGGAAATTATGCCAAATTAAATTATGTAGAGGCTTCTTTTGTAACCAACAAAATAGAAATAACTTATTTATTTATACTAAGAAGTTTAATAATTAATATAATATAGAGAAAGTTTAACAAAGTAAATAATATAAAATATGAAATCATCATAGCTAATATTTAGAATTTAGATAAGTTTCTCAAAATCAAAAGACTATAAATAAGTTTAATTGAAATTTATATTCGTTTTCTTTTAAGACATGTTTTATATGTAATTTATGATGAAAATTGAATTAAAATAGTTTGAATAAATATAGGCTGTAGAAGCACGTATAATATATATTATATTATTAATTTCTCAGACATATTTGTAAATAGATAAAATACATTATTTCTTACGAGATTATTATCAAAGATTGTTTTAAAAATTAAACCACTTTTTTATAGTTTTGTATTATTTTATCTAACATAAAATTATTAAAATAAAATCAACTATAATAATATACCATTTTAATAAATTTAAATTCCAAAAAAAGTTATTTTATGGTTTTAAAAATGTGAATTATCTTTAATCAGCTTGTATTTTTTTTTATTATTTATATAAAATGAAGAAATTGAAATATTGTATTAAAAAAAAAAAAGTTATAATAAACCACATATTTAATGTGGAAAATTGTAATTAGTAAAAAAAAATGTAATTATCTTAAAAAAAATGTAGAAGAGTGGCTACCACTCTACTGTACATGAGGTGTCGTTATTATTATTAATATTATTATTATTATATTATTATTATTATTAAGTGTGTTCAATCTTAATTCACTGATATGTATCATTGTATGTAAAAAAAGGTTTTATATATATATATATATGTATATTAAAGTTATTTATTATCTTTTTAGTATAATAGTAAGTTGATAAATTTTTTTCTGAAAATATTGCATGTTTTATATTATTAGTATTTATTTATTATAATAATATGTATCCATACCATATTATACTAACATCTAACTCAAAATTTAGTGGCATCTTTCTGTAAATACCATGTAACTGTAAAAATAGGTACGTTGTCTATATAAATGATATCTTAACATAAATCAAAAATGTTATTATGTTTAGTAAATAATAATTTAATAATCGAAAACATTAAAAGTCCCCTCAAATAATGTTTTTAATTTATAACAATATAATCATTACGTTATTCATCATTAAAATACGTAATTTTGTTCAAATTTAAAGTTCTTCAAATATCTATAAAAAATAATTTAACTTTTATATCTTTAGATTTTTTAGTTCCAATATGAAATAATTATGATTAATATTTTATTACATTTTCAAATTTAAGGTATAAAACTAAAGATTTTATAAATTATTAACTACAAAATACTTATTATTCATAATTTTTTGTCGACAAATTTTGTATAAATTTTAACTTAAAATGTATAAAAAACATTGTGCCGATAAGGTTTAGTAATTTTATACTGATATAAAAATAAATAATGTTAGATCTTGCATTAAATTTTCAAGAACTCTGACCAATCGAATATATTTTAAGTGACATTTACAATACAAAAACCGTATGCCTAAATTCATCTCAAAAAGAGTTAAAATATTTTTAAAATTATAACATGTATATAAAAGTATTATATAAACATTTTGTGAAAATCATAATATCTACAGTTAATTGTTTTTAAATTACAACAAAAATAAAAATCGTTTATGAAGAAATAGTTATCTTATTTAAAATTCAAACGCTTATAAAAAATTAAATATTTTTTAAATAGTTTTCAAAACGTATAAAGTACCTTTAGTTTTAATTTTTATGTATAGGTAGAAAATTGTTAGTGAATTTCTTAGTACAAAAAAATTGTAAATTTTGAGATTTTGACGAATTTTGTCAAACTAAAAAATTTAAATATTTTTAAACATATTATTCATTTTCTTTTATATTTAATTGGAAAATGAATCATTTAGGAACTTCATGTTTAGTTCTTAAATATTTTTAGCCATTTATAAATTATTTATCAATATTTATGAAAAAAAACCTAAAAAATATCGAACATTTGAATTGTCAATAAATAGTCCAAAAAAATTGTAAATATTTAAAAAACTATGCTATATATGGAAAATAATAATATGATCACTTTAAAATTTGATGAAAATTTCAAATTTTACGGTAATTCATATTAAATTTAGAACAAATTCAAGAAATCAATTTAATAAAAAAATGGTTTATGGTGAAAATTCTCGGTTTTTCTTAACTTTTTGTTAGTTTTTATAGATAATAAAAATTTTATTGGAAATTTTTAATTTTTGCCTACCTATTCAAAGTGCATACTAAATTAAATTTTCTTTGTTATTCAAAACTACTCTTAATAGTGAAAATTGATACATTTTATCTACTACTTATCGTGTTTACAGACACACGTTGTAAAATCAATAAATCTATCTCTCCACTTAGAATTTAAAACAATGTAAATAATGTTATCATGCAGAATTAACTAAAAGTATTATGCTGCCGTATATAAACATTGTGATGTATTCAATTTATAGTTAATATAATATACACTGAAAACTAACCGTTAATTCTCAAATGTTTGTCCATTTATGAATTAATTAATGTACTACATTAATATTGCACTATTATATTTAGGTATGAAGTTTAATGCCCAAATGGTTTCAGAAATTGTATTCTTCCTAAAGCGGATTACAAATCAAACACTAAAATGTTATCGATTAGTATATTGTATATATGTAAATATCTGTGAAACACACTTTGTAAAAAATTACACTAAAATTTGCTTATTAATTTGTATCAACTTTCAAGCTTATTTGTATTTGTTAATAATGTATTACCTAGCAACAAGTTTTATGATTTTTAAGCTAACGCACTTAGGTCGTTATGTATTATATTACTCTTATATTAAATCAAGCTTTTGTTTAATGGTATAATTGAAAAGAACTCGGTATGTGTAGGTATTTGTACATAATGTCTATATGTTTATGCAATTTCTTTTAGTATATTTACGAATAAAATATAGGTATTATTGAAAATATTATTTTCAGACAACACTGGAAACTTATTTTTTTTTTATTATTCCGGCATAATTATTATAATGATAGGTAATGTTTTATGTAATCATAGGATTTTTAATCATGATATCATCAAAGATACCCATTTCTTAATTTTATCAACATCATTGATTAGCCAGAGACTTTTTTAGAATATATTTTATTTAGTTACTAATTATTATGTAATAAATAATTTAACAAAATTGACATATTAATATGAAAGTGGCTAAGTTTATGCATTTTAAAAAACAATCTATCTTTAGTGGATTTCAGTAGCCTCATTAAACTATGAGTTTTTAATTAAAATTAGCAAACTCAAGACTATATATATTTAATATTTAGACGTAGATATGTACATTTATGTTAATTAAAATATTTGAACATTGCAATTGTCTGCGCCTTCTCAAATTCATAGTTAAGTGTTTTTTTTTTTTAATAATAACTGTTGTAACGCTACAAACGAATTAATGAAAAAAAGTCTAAAATATTTCACGCCTATTCCGACATACACTTAGAAACGTTGACGTATTTTGGTGTTACGATATCACCTAAATATATTTTTATATTATAATAGTAGACATTAATATTTTATTTAACGTTTCAATACTTACAGCAATACGCAATCCACGCGCAGACAAAAATCCACGAGTACCCAAAGATCATAGTTGAGTGAAAAATTAAACTGATAAAAAAATAATAATACAGGTGAATATATATCGTATTTCGATCTCTTTAGCGAGTATAAAATATTATATAATATTTTAGTATCTAAAAATGTACTCACATGTACACTCGCGTGGCTCTATATAATAACGACGATGTTATAAAAAAAATAATAATAATATTATTGACAATGACTGTAATATTTGATATATTTTATATTTCAATATTTCAGTATGTGTTCCGCGGCCGTTGGTCACGCGGACAATGCTCTCGAATGGGATGCCGATGACTGTTGCGAGCGCAGTCGATTTTCAAAATGCTCCGTCGCTGGTAGGCGCAATATCTCCTCCGTGCAGGCTATATTATAGTTCGGGATAGCGCCACGCTACGTCGCGTCTCCGGGCCAAAAGGTAATGTTCGTTGAAAAATGTATATATTATCATATAATATGCGCGTAATAACATAATATTGCATAGGTGTTTGTTTTATATTATATTACCGAGTAAAATAATGACAAAATGGTTTTCAATACATTGACACGATCAATTTATATTCCATATTATCATACATTGAATCACTATTTGTGGTCGGGCATGTAAACTCGTAGATTAAACTCATAAAAATATTATTCCGCTGTTGGAAATAATACTCAAAAAAGATTTCCAAAAAAAAAAAAAAAATACTGACCTAGTATAATATATAATTCGTTATATTATATAGTCTTAAAGTAACACTATTATGCGCAATAGGACTATTATTAAACTTTTATTTCTTCAATATTTCAATGAATAATTGCCGTTACATTAAAAGTTATAACATTGCTAAACAAAAACAAAAGAGAATTTTCAAACATCAGAAAACATAAATTTATGCAAGATTGATTTTAGAAAAAATACCTATTATTTTACTATTTATTTAAATACCGATAAAATTCTTTCTAAATTATATGCATTTATACAAAATATTATTACTTTTATAAAAAATTAAAAACATAATATTTTAAAAGTATTTTTATTATTCTATTTTTCAATTTTTCAGTTTTCTTCTAATTTAATATTGTGAAATTTCCACTTAAATTATTCATATTTACCTTTTGTATAATTATATTAAGATAAATATAAAATATATTGTATATTTTAATATAAAATAAACCTTTTATGTTATAAAATTAAGTAAATTGCAGTGATATCGCACTCAAAATTCTTACTCATATTGTATTTTATATTAATACACATTTTATAAATACCGCAAATAGTTATCAATTCCATCGTACAAATATGAGATCTGAATTTTGCTATTTAAAAATTATCAAAAGAAAATTTTACCATGTAAAATAAATCATGATTTTTCCATTGACAAACTTTTTAATTATAAAATATATTTGATACATTTTTAGATAGGTTCAAGAGACAAAAATAGTTTAGATTACGGGAATCAAAAAAAATAATAATAATACATATATAATGCATATTTTTACATATTTTAAAAATGTTTAAGCATTCATATTGTGTACTTTGTATTTGTTCACATAGGTATTAATATATATTTTGTTAAAAAAAAATGCTCATTATACTGAAAATACTTTACAGTTTTAATGCTTATGTATACACACAAATCATTATTGTTTTAGCGCTAAATATGGTCAGAGCTCTTGATTATGACGTATAATAATAATATTGTAGTACCTATTGAACATTTTCATTTACCACACGACACGTTAACAGGGAGAAAAAAAATAATATTACATTCTCGACTTTGATAAAAATCTAATAATATTGTGAAGTTGACTGAAATAACTTGATTTTTATAAAAATTATCTGTATAATAGGAAAAAATACCATCTATCTTGGTTCATATTACTATATGATCTAGTGTTTCGGTTTTTTGCTGATGTGTACTTTTTACATACGTACTACGTAGTAATATAAGTGTGTACTTATAATATTTTCTATGGTAGAATTATTTTGGTAAATATTTATATTATAAAAAGAATTTCTAATATCAGATAAAATGTACATTCAGTAAGTTAATAACACCCCATATAAACTATTGACTTGACAACTTGAAACAAGTGTCAATATTTTGTATTTGATTTCTATCACAAGACTAAATTATGTCGATACGACTACACCTAGCTCATAAATAAATGAAACAAAATACATCATTTTGGCGTTAATTTGAAATTATTTTCATTTTTTAAATGCTATAATAATACATACTAAAACTACCAAATGTAAAATAAATAAGTCTACACTATAATTGTAGTTTTTCAATTATTGTGTCAAATGTCAACTCAATTGCTATAAAATGTAAATAGCCATACATTGTGTCGTCATTTACGGTTATTTAAATTAATTTATTATATTTAGATCTATAAAATACATGGCAAATCGTGAATTAAGAATAATGTTTTTCACAACTGAACTGCCTCAAGTTTGCAACACGTGTCTTTTCTATAGGTACATCATGAAGGAACTATATTTTATTAACAGCTCAATATAATAATACATCAATAATTTTAATTGCAGATATTATCAAATCCTAACTTAACAACTGTTTGTCTATGAATTTACCTGTTTTGTATGTTTTAGTTGTCGGATAAAATGTTTGCTATTCATTTAAACAGTAGTTAATTAAAACGATTAAACATAATGAAAATAATTAACACATTACATTTAAACATGAGGTGGTAGGAAGGAAAAACATAATGCTAAATAACTAAACCCGGTCGTAGTTTTGTATTATTATTGTTAAATTTTGCCTATTAATTATTTACATGCGTTGTTTAAACGTCACAGTAAAATACCCATATAAACATTACAACAACCTATAAGCCTCGAATCTCGATTACACGCTAACAAAATACCTACTATAAAATTATACGACGTACACGCGAATTATATAGCGATTAGAACATAGACTTGGAATATATAACTCGCCGAGATAAAGTTATGAGAAGAAACTAAATCGGTTAATGGGAGAAAACTAATTGATCAGAAGATGAAGAAGATCGATTACACTGGCAGCAATCTGCACTTGTTTCGTGTACCCGAAAAGTTTTAAGGAAGTCAGATTAATAACGTCGACCCCAAAAGGATGCACCTAGTGTAACCGATGTGAACTTAGCTATACTTTGACTACAACATTGTATTATAACATGGATATTGGATATAGGTACTTATTTTATGCTAAATAATAGGGGAAGACTTTTTTTTTTAAAAAAAACACATAATTTTATAATATTATTATAATCATTAAAAAATATGTTATTTTTAGACCAAAACCATGGATTCGTACAATAATGTTACAAAAACGTTGTTCTATTTTTATCCCAATTATATATATATATCTATTGTTACGCTATATTATATATTATGTGAACAAGACTTGTGATCTTTAATGGTTTCATCGCGTTATAGTGGTAGAAGGTATTTTATAATTTTTGAGAGCGGAAAATGTTATGTTATGTTTTCATCTCCTGTAAAAAATCTATTAAGAACTCGTATCAACGTATGACGCAAACCTGCTGTGCTATCGTGATTTATTTATATATCGTGTACAACATCTGTTATTAAACATACATTAAAACTTTTACTTCTTTCGACGTCGTCGTTGTAGGTGCGTGAAATTCAAATCAGATGACTCAATCCGCCATAACTGCAGAATATAGTTTTTTTTTTTTTTAAAGTCAGTAAAATAGAAACTACTTTCCTGTTTATTAAGAACTGACTGTAACTAATTATTGAGTAAGTGCAGTTTATTCGCATTACAATTTTCCCAAAATATAAGCACGATATGTTGATATTATGTAATATGCTGCAACATTTATTAAATTCAAATGTAATTTTCGACAGAATTCTGATAAATTACTCTTTTGATACTAAATGCGTAAGTACATGTTTCGATAGTAGACATTAGATATGGAAAATGGAGGTATGAGAAAGTTCAACACAGAGTATTCCTAAATTAAACTAATTTTGAATTGCTACGATGTTAAAATCAATCGACCAGTATAGATAATATGAGACATTTTAATCTTAAGTAAATAACAAATATATTAACTTAATATGATATAACTAAATGATGTTTGTGTCTGAGTAGGTATATAAATTAATAGAAAAATAAATTATGTTAATAATAAATAATAAATAAATAATGGTTAGAGAAATGTTGTGACGTAGTGTTTGCTAGAAGTTGCTAAATAGTACTACGGTCAAGTACTATGCACCATTGTTACTAATTTATGAGTGATCACCCGAGTTGATGAAGTCCTACACAGAGAAAACACGTGTACAAAAATCCTATATTACCATACTCTACAGTAATAAACGTAAAAAAAAATCCCACAGTTAATGGCCAAAGTTGCCAGAGCTTAACAAAGTAAAAAAATAAAGTGGTTAATTTTTTTTAAATTGTTGGGTATTGTAATTGAGTCATAAAATCTCGTTCATTGTGAATTCACCAATGAGGGTTCTGATAAAATTATCGAAAAAGTAGATAATTGTGTACTTAGACACTAATTTTTGTGGATGTAACTAACACTATTTTCGGATATCTACAATGGTAAAAATTACATAAAATTATTTTGATGTAAATTACAGATTCCCATTGAATAGCAGAATAGCTACTGTATTGAATATATACAATGAAATTCGGTTCTGCACGAAAGCGGTCTAACCTATATTTGAATTTTTTTTTTAGTTTCATTGAATTATTTTATAAAATACTGATAATTATTGTTGACTAGTGACTTCTTCAAAGTACCAACTACATTTAATTCGCTATAATAAGAAATCTCCATCGCATTAATGGTCAGATCATTTGTTTAATAAAATAAACAATAAACATTTTTAAAAATGATTTCAAATTTTTAATCACTCAAAAATAATTATAATACTGTTCACATATTAGAAATAAAACAATAATTAAGTTTTGCGCTTGACGTTCATTAATATACTTATTCTCACTCAATATAATTATTATAGAAATATTTTATTGGTAAGTACCCCAATTATTTTAGAAATAACATATCTGAGTTCACGAGAAGATGAGATTCTATTCATCATAACGTATTGTTCGGACCTGGGTACATGCCAATTATTAGAATAATACAAAATAATAATGGTACTCAACATGCGTAGGTATGATAGTTTTTTAGGAATTCATTTTTGTTACCTACTATGTTAATGTTAATAATTATTTTTGAACTTATTATAGCTAAAATAAATTAGTTATTGCGCTCATCCATTTTTTTAACTCTATTTTTAAATATAACCACCTAATGCTTAGTACTATTTTATTATAGCAATTATGATTATGTATGTGTGTGTGTGTGTGTGTGTGTGTGTGTAAATGCCTAAAGTTCCGTGTTGCTATTTGAATACTATAACACATCAATATATTTAATTTTGGATTTTTTCAGCAGTAATCTATGTAAGAGAATTCCAACAGAGTATCATCAGTTTTTCTTTTCATTTATCAAATTACTTTTCAGAATAAATGGTTTTAATTATAATATCATATTGATTTACTACGAGAATAATAAAGGTCATATTCCATTTTTAAAACATGCTATATTATTATGTATAATAAAAACTATAAATGTACTATGACATATCAGTGACCCACCCGAAGGGCTATTATATATTATTATGTGGATATGTAACCTCATTATAACTATTATTTTTGTTTTTATTTTTTCATATCATACCACATATTTATTTATTTTAGCAACGTGCGTATAATATAACGTCTTAAGACAAAAATGGAATTTTTTTTTTTGGTTTTTCAAATAGTTTTATACGCGTAAAAGACGCTGTTGCTGGTTTGACAGAGTGTCTTGTTACTTTTTTCACTGATAGATACTCGTTTCAAAGAATGCTACAAAATATTTATTCAGTCCAATAAATAAATTGAAAATCGAACACTAAGGAATTTCAGAGATGTCGGCTTTTTTTAACTCTTCAGTAATTTTGAAAACACAATTTGAAGAATGAAGAGTATACTGCAGAAAAAGTACTAAAAATATCGACATTTACTGAACATTCATTTATAATAAAATGAATTTTTTGTCACTTTCATGTATAAAATTCGTATTTATTATAGTACATTTATTATTTTAATATAAATGTTATCATGATAGTTAAATACTAATAATCCATTTTAATTAATGACGTTTTAAGTGAGATTATACTGCATAGTAGAGTATCTTTTTCATTTTGCATCCAAAACGTCAGAAATTTTTTTGAACTAAATAAGCATATGTTATCAGTTAATGAATAAAAATATTCTTAAAGTAATGATGTTATAATATTAAAGTATTAAATTATGTAATATTTCTAGATATTCTACAAACTAAGACTCTACTACCGGTTATATACAATTCAAGAAAACAACTACGTAATAGCACGAGCAATCAAAGACAATACTAAAAATATTTATCTACATATATTTCTAATTTCTAATTTATTAATCCTATTTATTTCAGATTTAAATTATTTGTTAGCCCGCTAATTACAAAAGACACATGCTAAATATAATTTATGTCAAAGACACTACAACTATCTCCTTAGTAATTATCCACTAACATAATATTAATAATCTATAATTATGATTTACAATTTGTGTATACATCATGTAATTGCTTATTCATTTATCGTATAATAATTAATATTACGGACAAAAAATTAAATTTCCCGATTTCAAGAAAACTAAATTTTAACTTAATATCAGTAATATTTAAATAAAATATAATTTGACCGATTAAGTGAATATGATGGTTTTATACTAATTATTCAAATTCTATTAGGTGATTAATTGTAACCATTATTTATTAGCAGGGTTCTGATTTTATAGCATTTGCTAATTATTATAGAATACAAATAAAAATATCAGAGTCAGTTATAAATTTGTTTTTTGCACCAAGGATAAATGTTATATTTTGCTATTTTTTCCATGTTTGAAGTATTTTAAATTTTTAGTGCTATTTTTTTACTAAAATTCATTGTGAATATAATGTTTTATTTTGTATTTTACATAAATCATAAATCTTGTTTATATAGAATGAAAAATATCATTTTTTTTATAAATACTTACATAATATTTCCATGTTTTCATTTCACATTGAACATTATCGGTGATATCGAAGATTATATATTTATGACTTCTAAATTCTAGTTTTGAATAGTTACATACAAATAATATTTACAAAGAAGGTCACTCATGCGATTATATTATAGATATTAATTCAAAAGATAAAATAAATTGTCAGAATAACATAATACATTTGATAAAACATTGATTTACATTTTTATTTTATTTTTTGCTAGTTTTGATGTTTTTAGGGAATATTTCAGTACTTTTCAGCGCTATAAAATCCAAACCCTGCTTATTAGTTATTAGTAATGTAATTCTCGAAATGTTGTTAATTGACGAAATAAACAAAATCTACCCATCTACTTACTGCTGATATTCAAAATAATAATAATTTAAAACTGATAAAGATTCTTATAAATATACGTAAATTAGAACTGAGATAAGTATTAAAAACAATTGGGTTAGAAAAATTAATTTGATGAACAAGAAAGTTTGTTTAAAATGGACGTATTTAAATAAATAACGAATGACTTGATTGAGTGACATAATTGATAGTTAATTAATGATTTTAACAGACACCGGTAAATTAAATTATGGCCATAGAAAAGAACCACGCGTCGTAATAATTTTAAATTGTTTTCTCTTAAAGGATCAGCATGGTCCTTAATACTATAAAGACATTCTTAATTACAACAGCCTGACGATTCTGTTAAAGATACTAAAGCACTATAATACTTAAAATAAATTACGTAAAGTATATATTAATCTTTAAATTACCTATCTAAAATAATTCGGCATTGAAAACCGGTGTTATAAATATTCAATGAAAAATGTTTACAACATTATTTTACAAACATTTTTTAACGAAGCGTACTCCAAAAAAAATTATCTCTCTAAAGGCTAGTTTATTATGGAAAACGATTTGAGTTGTTTAAAATATTATTTTTATACAATGTTAAATTTGTCTGTTGCGCGTGCACTCCACTTTAATGCAATCCTCTTACCAAGAGACAATTTTAATATTACGGAAATTGAAATTATAATTTATTTGTTTTACTGTTTAATGACTACCGCTCGAAGCAATTAATATTTAAAAGTTGTATTAAATATAACACGCGATTCGTATAATAGCAGTACCTAATCTGCACGCACTGTTTTTACTAAATATTATAGTTACTTAACTGCTGTGTGCAATAATAATTTCTGATGAAAAACAGAAAAATTAAAAAAATATCACGTAGGTATAGCAATAAAAAATTAACCATCGTCGACCAGTAAGCCCTATAAAACCGGTTGTTATTACCTTTCTGAATTCAATTTAGATTTTTCGCAATAAATATTATTCATTCGTTTTAATATCGTACTCTGTATTGAATACTTAGAATATTAAATAAAAGTGTATTCTAAAATAGTATTGTATGAGCTCATCAAATATGACTTGTACAGTACAATTTAACTAAAACTTTCCACCATCATTTATGATATAATTATTTAACAATAATTATAAAATATTTCGGTATCATACTGTTTATTTTATGATAGTAATTAATAATGTATACATTCAAATATAACGTATCATCGCAATTGTATTGTTGTAACAACTAATAAAATTATTTTTTTTTATTTATTACAATTCTACGAGGTATATAACATAATGAATATTAACTACCACAGCGAGCAGTCGTATAATCATCAAGCCTGGTACCAATGTTTATTTATATTGACTCTGTATTACTAACTAACAAATTGTACGTTAACAAAAGCCAAAAACCCTTCTCTCGATAGTACAATTTATATATTTCTCTACAAACTCAATAACATATAAATCCGATTTAATTGTAAACTGTATTAGAAAATATGACATATGTTACATCGATTTGGTGTGTAAGGCAGAACACGATTCGTGTGATTATGTGGATTAGACGTCCGGAAAAAAATTAGTAGGATTCCAATTTGTAATTACTATAGATAATGATATACTAAAATTAAATCTAATTGGTTAATAAACAAAATACATAAAATAGATATAACAGTATATAAAAATGAAAACATAAGTAGGTAATTTTTAATAATGATATATTGATGATGGTAAACAATATGATAATATGGATTATAGAAAATAATATAGAGTGTATCAGAACTTAAATCGATATTTAGCTATAAATTAAATTGATTTATAATTAATAAAATAACGTGTCATATTTAATGGACCGCAAAGAAATCAAATATAGAATAATTATTACAAAGCGATAAATAATAAATATTTCCTTAAAGATGAATTTTTTGCGAAATAATACTCGTAGTATTACAAAGTACCTAGGATAGATTTGTATAAGCGTTAAGCGAGACATTCATGTAATAATGAAGAGGAACTTTAAACTGTATATGATCAAATGATTACAGTGAGATAATGTGACCATTGATAAGATTGTTTAAGAATGATATATCCATCGCTTCACTTCGAGTGACAAAGTTGGGAAAGTTCTAGTCGTGTATGAACCATACCAAATAGTTATGGAGTTTCAAATGTAAATTTAGTTTAAAAGCTACGAATTTCAGGAAACAACGCTACATTATTGCATGCCGTTAACGGCGGTAACGAGGTATAGTTTCAGTATTCAATAACAATCGATTGTAATGATCGTTAAGCTGCAGCCGCGCTATAATATATTTTATTATTTAAGTTTTATTAAATTTTGTTATACGGTCAAAAATCATCGTTAGGTCCCCAAGCCATGATCGTGTTCAGCGGCGCCAGGTCTTGCGTGCTCCAGGGCCGTAACATATTGTTGCCACTGATGCAATAACATTGTTGCTCCTTGTTATCTCTATGGTCCTCCCGCTTGTCTGGCTGTGCCGATTGGCCTCTTTTCACGGCGAAATTCTGCGTAGGCGTCACGCTGGAAACCATAGTTAAATCAAAATAAAATATTCGACGGAGTATTATGTTAATAATATAATATCTCGCTAAACGAAATATTATGAATAACGAGGGTTTTTACGCAAAATGTCTGTATTTTTTTTTTATAATGCAATAAGTAAAATTCATCAATCTGATCATTTCTATTATAAGTCGTCTTAACGTCAAATATTTATCCAAGAAAATAGTGGCTTTTATTATTTAAATTCTTATTAACGTATATTTATAGTATATTGTTAGAACTTTAATTAGGTAAGATTGTGACAGTAATCAGTTTTAAGGTAACTGACGAGAGATTTCAGTCAATTTAAATAATTGATAAATTCATTGATAG
Source organism: Aphis gossypii (assembly GCF_020184175.1). Taxonomy (NCBI): domain Eukaryota; kingdom Metazoa; phylum Arthropoda; class Insecta; order Hemiptera; family Aphididae; genus Aphis; species Aphis gossypii. The sequence goes on from NC_065530.1 coordinate 75,623,352, forward strand.
AGATTATAGTATTAACTAAATAATTAAGTGTATTAATTATGAATTTAAAATGATATATTTAATTCAACGAATTGGTCATAAATTACCAATTTAAATATATATACTTTAAATTAACTTATTATTCTAAGTATTACAGAGTTAAAATCGAAATCTCCTCTTTCTTACTTCTTTATAATTTATTGATACTTTTTTTTTTTAATGATTTAACTAACATTTTTATGAACTAAAACACCGAGAAAAACAAAATAAAACTATTAAATAATTTCTACTCTTGAAATTATTTTGCAATCTATTTTATTTTTTTGAATTGAATTGAATTGAACGAAAGATGCTATGAAAAAATATAAGATTAATATTTTATTAGTATATTTTATGTTTAAAAATATCAGAATAATTTTTTGAATATTGTAACGTAATTTATATACTTTTTTTAAACAAAAATAATAACAGATTACACAATGTACTATATCTTTTTACATAAAACAGTTAAATAAAAATATGTAGATTTATTTTTTCATGAATTATACATAATTTACGTTAAAAGTTAAAATCCTCCAAATTATAATAAAATTGTTTACATAAAATTTGGTTAAGAAATTCAACCCAAATATTATTTATTTATTTGGTAGGTAAGTATATTTTTTAATAAACAATTATTGAACCAATATGAATAATTTGAACAATATACAATGTTTTGAAATCATATTTATTCTTTATACATTATATTATTGGGTATGGACTAATGATGACTAAAATAAAATTGTTCTTTAAATTCAGTGTATCAATTGGGCTTGTATTCAATTTCACCTACCTCCAGATATGCAAATATTGCCGTTCAATATAATTTCATCAACACCAACAAAAACAATCTACACACTAAAATGCTTGAAAATTAATCATTTGATTAATAATATATTGCATATTACCTATATTATTATACTCACAAAAAATCCGAGTGTGTTATTATTATTGGAAAAAATTTTAAATTAAAATTAAAATATAACTGATATAACTTAAATTTTGAATAATTAATGATTAAAAAGTTAAAAGTTAAATTTAAAGAAAAAATGTTTTATTTATTCATATTATATTATATTATGTATTAATACTTGCAAAATAATCAGTGAATAATTGTATTAATTTATTTTATAATAATAAATAACTAATAAGTTTTCCTTAGGAATTTTAAAATGTTTTGAGTGCAATCGGTATATAAAAATGAATTATAAGAACAGTTGGTAAACTCCCAAATTATTGAATACTTACCGATTGATTTTTGCAGTTTTTGGTCTTATTATCTGCCGCTCATTTTTTTCAACGATACCAATACCTCCTGTTTGAGTTGAAATACTTCTCGTGATTACAATTGCTTGATTGTATTTATCTTCCGACATGTCCTGACTCTCAAAGCCATACATGCTTAAATTTTTAGATTGCTTGTTTAAAAGTTTTCTATTTGGAATTGGGTTACCAGAAGTTGCGATTATAGTGTTATCATTTTTTACTATAGAATTTCAAAAATAAATCGTTAAAAACGTTCTTAAGAAAATATTAAAATCAAATTACTTACCATCATTTTGTTGCTCTAAATTAATTGATGTTGGTTTTATAGAATCTTGGTTCTGAATAAATATTTTTCAAATAAATATATTTAAATTTAAAAACAGTTTAAAAGATTTCCTTTTTAAATAAACTATTTTAAAATGTAATCAAAACTTACTGCAATTTTTGCTGCTGCATTTGCAACTATTTCAACTTGGCTTTTATCAATATTTTTATCACTTTCTGACATTATTACTAACTGCCTTAAAGGGTCGTGTAATTCTAAAAATAAAATGACTTAAAATAATCAAATGTCTTTTTTAATAAATATTTTAGCACTATTGTACAAGTATACGTATTAAAGGAAATAGGTACCACCAATTGATTCATCTTTTGTTAGAGTCATGTCTAAATCATGAGCTACAGCAATCGCATCTAGTGCTGCTCCAAGTGCACCTGAAAGTCTAATTTGATCATCTTTTGCTTCGGAATATGACTTGCTTTTATTTTTTGTTCTAATAGTTACAAAATGGAAAATATATTATTTTATTTTATTAATATGCATAGCTAATAAAATTACATTGATACACTTTTAGAGACTGGAGAGGACGCTGATAGAGAAGATCTTTTCCAAATCATATCTCTTAAATTTTGACCAGTGCCTTCCAATCTACGAAGCTCTTGAATAACCAATTTTCCACTTTTCTTAAGTATAAAACATATTAAAATTTTTACTAACAATTAATAATTAAAAAAACGAAATTTTCAATTGATGAAAATACGAATGAAATACGAAAAAAATAAACTGTATTGCAAAAAAAAACCGAAAATCGCAGATATTCACGTAGTTCATTACAGATATAAAATTTAGTTAAGAACTATATCATTCAAAAATGTCAAATGTATTTAATCATAATTGACAAATGAAATATCTTATTATGACAGAGCATCAGTTTTTTTTATCTACAACATTATATTGTTAGTATTTATACTTAGAGTATGTATAAACATTAACGTAAGCTCCGTAAGTTATAAATTAAGCCGATTTATGCATTTTTTTTTAAGGAAACTAAATTGAATTTTTACGTTATTATCTATATTATGGATTATTGAAAATTTCGAATATTTTAAAATACATATAAAATACTAATATTAGTATATAAATTCCATATAAATATAACGTCAAATATATTTTATATATTTGGTAAAATTTTAATTTTATATTCTAACGTAATATTAACACAACATTATTAATAATTTAAAATAATGTCAAATATTTTATATTAAAAAAAAAAAAAAAAGCTGACGATAAACCTACCTTCCAATTTATGACAGCGCCTTTCCGCTGTTTCGCTCTAGTTTGACTTTTACATTTTATCACCATAAATCCTCTTTGTTCCGGATTTAAATCGTCACCAGGAGCCAATTGGATACTATATTCTTCGAGGTAATTCCTAGCTGCTTTTTGTGGTACAGCTCTCTCAAGGGTAACTACAATTTTGGCCCACTGAAAAAGGTACATACAATTCGTCATTGCATTTTTATAGGGAGGGAGTATCAAAATGCTATCGTATTTCACCTGTTTCATCCATTCCTTTTCACTCTGTTCGATGACATGCGCATAGGTGTTGCCCATCATAGCTATTAACATGTTGAGCAATAAAATGGGCACCAACACCATGAAAACTGTGAACACGGTCTTGCTAAGCGCGGGATACACGGTGTAACTCAAATCTGCATACTGTACATAACCAGTAATGTATTATAAATTATCATCACCTATTTCATCAAAGAGTATATCTGCCTAACTCACATTGTAATCGCCCATAGTTATTTGAAATAAGGCCATCCATGTGGAAGGATAAGATTTATATAACGACGTACCGACGTCTGGCGATCCTTTGTAGAGGAAAAAAAAAGACTGTGTAAAACCAGACAAAATTACTGAGTAGATGACGAAGAAAGTTAACATGTCTCCTGTGATCATCAAGTACACCATAGTTACGAAAGGACCAGTCAGACGTATGGCACTAGAGCACACAGTATTCGATGAATTACTCGTTATACAACCTTATTTTTTTGTATTGTATGCATATTTGACTACATTATTTATTATTACTATTATTATATTATAATACCCAGCAAAAAACATTAACAAGAACCATGATCCGGGAACTGCGAATACTAATATGGCTTCCTCCGTCTGTTTGTCACCCATCATCCTTGGTGGTATACAAGCCAATATCAATAAATTTGAAATCAGAAATATTAATTTGGCCGGTTCTTTGAACTATAATTAAATGCGCTACTAATAATTAACAGTTAATCAAAAACTTTTTACTCCACCATTTACCTACCGTTTGTTTTAAAAACCCTACAAGACCTTGGTTGAGTATTTCTCCGCCTTGTTGGACAATTAAATATGACAGCACTCCGACTACTGTTCCGCCTTCAAAACAATATCTTGCTACGTCTTGCCAGTCTTCCGCTTCTCCTAACAATGGTTTATCTTGATCCACGGGTCTTAGATATATAGAAATACTCAACATGATTAGATGTATGGATAATATAACTAAACGTTTCATAAATTGTTTCTTTGACCGAAAATTAAAAACAATATAATTTAACCATTTACGCTGGTAAATAATAATAGTAATATGTGCTAATAACACAAGGACTTACTCGAGCAAAAGTTTTCCACTTTTCTTCTAATAGTTTTTGAATTATACCTCCATCGAGCATGTCTAAATGTTCTTCTTTAGTACCGTCCAAAATTATAAACAATACTGAATTCCAATCTAAGTGGTCGTAATATTATTTCAAAATTATATTTTAACCAATAACCTTACTGAATTCTGTATAAATTAACAAACTTGTTCTTCCATCTGGAAGTAATGTGTCTAATGCGCTTAAAGGATATGCCGAACAAGTAATATTACTATATCTCCAAAATTCTCGTGCACTTAGTTCTAACATTTCGCGGAAAACACTAGTTCTTGCCAGTTTGCACGATAGTGTTAAAGGCGTTAGTCCTGCCATGTTCATGATACCGTTACTTGCTGGTACTTTAGGGTGTTTCAAAGCATAACCAAACATACTCTATAAAAATAAATAAATTATGAATTTATATATTTAGCTAATAGACATAAGTATTTATTAAAGACAATAAAGTATATCCATTTTAGCTATAATTTGGTATTTTTCTGTACGAAGCGAACGTTTCATTCTTAGTTAAACGTTTGTTTCAACAACGTACATTTAAATAAATAACTAATTTTTATTTTATTTTTTTTTAATTTTTTAGTTTTTTTTTACTTTTAAAAAACATTCTATAGTATACATACGTAATTATTATGGAACTTTTGAATAATTTTAACGTTTTTTCCGTTTGTTTAATCATAAATTTCACAATTAAAATAAAAAAAAGTAATGTATGTTAATTTAAAATAATTTAATCTCACCTAATTTTAATTAGGTATTCATTTAATAAAGATTTGCACTTTTTTATATTTAATTGGTATTACACCTTACATTTTTTTTTATAGCTAATTATTTAGTATAAACGTGAATCGATTTAGAAAAATAACATTAATTAGGAAAAAATAACATTATTTATTGCTTTTAAATTGTTGTGTAAGCATTTTTAGGTCATATTTACATTTTTTAAATTTTTTATTTGATGGTTTTTCTAATAAACTCTATTCATTAATATAATAAAGTATTAATGAACTATAAAAGTTAAACTAAGTGGATACTTTAATAAAAAATATAATTGTAATTAAATAAAAAAAAATTCGAGAACTTAACTCGTATGATAAAATTAACTTACAAAATCGTATAAATAAAATGCTAAATAATCGTTATAATAATATTAATGTTGTGTACAAAGATATTTTATTCAATTATTCAAAGAAAAACTGTTATTCATCACTCTACTGTATATAAGTTTTTATTATTTTATTGTACCTATCGTCATTATAATACGCAAATAACAGCCGTAGGTATATGTTGAATTTAAATAAAATAATTAAGTATTGCATAATATAGGAAACGATTCTGATTAAAAAAGGAGTACAACCTTTATTTCTATAGATAGGTATTTTAAAATTATTTATATTACTATTAGTAATATAATAGGCTAATTTTTACCATGAACCTAATGTTAATGGTATAAATAATTGGTCTCAATTGTCTAATTTACGTAAACTACCGAGTACAATCTATTCAACTTTTATCTTCAGAAAATAAATTGAGCAATAAAATAGGAATACTATATCATCTATGTTCTTGTTTTTTAAAAACAAAAATTATATCTTAAGTTATAAAACTGCTTTATTTAAATTTGTTATCCATTTTTTTTCGATCAGATACAGCCGATTTAGATAAATAATAGAAAAATGATAAAAGGTTCATGGTAAATGAGATCGTGTTATTAAAACATCGTTAAAGTTTTGTTCAAAAATAAAACAATATAATAAATTATGTCTAGCTACTTTTAAAATGTTATCGTTACAACGTATTTATATTATACCTGTTTTGTCGTCAATCCATTTGCAGTTATAAATAATATTGAATTACTTACTAGCTTATCACAGACGACCACCATGTGGAGAATCATATTTCCAAAAGAATCCTGGGCGTCGGGATTTGCTCCAGCATCAATCAACAGATTATATACGGTTTGGTTACCACAACAAGCGGCCCACGCTAACGGAAGCTCACCGAGATACGCTAGACCCTCGTAATCCGTGTGTTTGATATTTATTTCTTTATTTTGCTGATCGCGTGGTAAAAAAAAACTCCCTAAAATATTGTGTAATAGTCAATAGGTGTTCAAATATATTGCAATGTTTAGGTCAGATTTGTCGGTACAGATGGTTATAAAATTGACTATACCTATAGCTCTTTGACAAATATTCGCTCCGGCGTCAACTAAATCTTGAATTAAATCGTTGTTGTTATAAGCAATCGACAAATGTAGCGCACTGGCACCTATGCACAGTTATAAAAATTAAAACATCAACAAATTAAACTGTTAAAAAAATATAATACCAAGAATATATGAAACTCTTGTGCGACCTAACTGTACCGTATATAAACTTAACAAGTTAATTTGATGGCATTAATCAAAAAAAATTTATCTGATAAAATATATGTTAAGACTGTCGGGAAAAATTGATGAAGTGCGAGATGAAATAATGTACGAGTTGGTATCTATATGTTAATATGTCATGTTTCAATAATGTCTACTCCTGCATGACGTACCTAGATATTCTTCGCCTTCCACGACATCTTGGCTTAACATCGGGTAATGTTTGAGAAGCAGTCGGGATAACCGAGTGTGTATCACTGTATCGCATATAATTAATACGTGCAACAGACTTTCACCTAATGATCCTCTGTATTGCATTTGCCAGCACGCCACATGATCCACCCATCTTGTCAACGGATCATGCGGTCCCGGCCTTTCCTCGACGTTAACAGCCACCTGAATAATATTACGTATAAAAAGCGAATTTATACATTATTCCTGCGTACTCATAAGTATACATCTGGCGGATAGACGTCAATTCCATGATTTCAAAATAGTAAACGTATGAAAATATGGTAACGACACAAAACACCGACCTAAGCATAACATACTCGTAGTTACAACACAAAACATCTACCTAAGCATAACATGCTCGTAGCCACACAACACAAAACACCCACCTAAGCATAACATACTATCGTAGCTACAACACAATATTGTAATAATAGCGGATGTCCAAAATGGTTAAAATGACTTATTACATATTATTATACAGAGATACTAGTCAAAGGTTCTGAACGATACAAAATGTTTTAAAGTAAATACAAAAATTAGTTCAAAAAAAATATTATAATAATATTGTAACGTTTATTTGAATTGTCTACCCTAGTCAAATCGGACATACAGTATTGTTTTAATTGTATTTTTCTACATAATCTATGTTGACGACTTCCACATAAAAATAATTGTAATGGGGTACTGCAGTTAGTAATGCTGTTAGGTTAATATATACGTACTATAGTAGCTAATATGTAAATTAGACAATATTCTTACGTGTTTACGATTTTGAAATTTCCATCGCAAATAATCATTTCGATTAATCACTTGACCTTTACCGTTATTATACATAAGACCGGGTAATTTTTCAACAATAAACCGTTCCGCTTCGTCCTGGCCACCATTATTATACACGTTGATCAATTCTCCTCCTTTTTTATAATCTGCTAACCTTTAAAATGTATAAATATTTACTTTTGATATTTTAACAATACGAAATTTAAATATAAATAACTCGATTTGCTTACTTATACAACAAACAATCGTCTTCGTTGGACGCTTGAGATATCACTCTATCCAAGACAGATCCTGAAGCTGTTTTCGAGAATGAGAAATCTGTGCAACTTGCACAAGAATTTCCCATTTTTGTTTTATTTTTTTAATATCTTTGTCGTTAAATTGTGTTTATTTTACGAAAATTGCATCAAATAATTACACAAAAATATAAGCACCAGCAATACTATAAGCCATCGATCAAATGCATTTCGTTTCCCCGGTAACTGTAGCTTTAATGTCAATATTATACCACGCATATAACTAACTAAACAGTTTTGAATTTCTGCTATGAATTATATCTTATCGTTTTTTAAAAAATTAATTAGATTTTTAATTAATTTTCTCTCACTTTAGTCATATTTTAAAATATACTGAATAAATATAAAATGAACGAAATAAAGCCACTATACAGTATACACACGTATAAATCACTGTTAAGTTATATAAACATTTATTTATTTCTAAAAAAATATTTTTATTCATATTTATCCTAAATTTATATGAAATTATAAACTGAATTATATTATCATCTTTTGTTACTATAAAAATTAATATTTCATTCAAATTTATTGCATTGAAAGATTCTCACAGTAGTTTTGTATCATTCGAAAAATATTCAAAACCCTATAAAATTGTAAATGTTAATAATTGTTCCATTGTTCATAGACATTAAGTTGTTTACTGATACCTATATTTAAATTATTCAGGACCTTGACTGAATTAATTTAAATGATGATATTATTTATTTAAAAATTGTATTTTTACAATCGTATTATAATGATCTCTAAGCCAACACTAAGTATACGGATTTATAGAAAGAATATTTTGAAAATATATTCATCATATTATTTTTCACAAATTTGTTTATTTTAATTTAGTAGCTTATTTTTTAAATTGGACAAACCATTATCAAGCTGTTTAACTTTCTTATCCTATTATGTCAGATTAATTTAAATAATATTTTTATATCTCTTAAAGTTCGAACCCATAAGCCCACTGCTTTTTTAATCTTTATTGATGAATTGTTCTAAATATTTGACACTTCTATAAAGTGACTACTGTTTACTGATGATATTAAAAAGTATTGTACCTAATATAATATAAAATTTAGATTTCGAAATATTTTTTATAATTTTAGACAATTGTTTGTCTGGAATGAGAAAAAATATCCACCATTAATTACTATATATCAAATTACTTTTTTTAGTCGTAATATAAACATTTTCATTTATAATTTATTTTAAGTTGAATAACATTAAAATAAATAGGTTAACAATGTTACAATTTTAGACATTCACTTCGAACTAGATCAATTTTTAAAGCTTAATCATAATCTATAATTAAACAATAAACGAATAGTTTATAAATGTATCAGATTTGATAATAGAAACACAAAAAGTTTCAAAACTATTATTTTTCATATTATTTTGCACTCTGGTTAAATTTTTATTAGAATTTGGTACTCTAATTTTATCCCAAAATCTTTCAACTTACAACCAAGTTAGAAAATGTTTACTATACATTTTTAAAGAGACCTGCTTATTTTATACAAGCACGCTTAAATCTAAATAATTCTATAACTGAATTCAGGAATATATCAGATTTACTTCAGGTAAGACAACCATAAGCTACTGATATTATTTTTATACATAAGTAGGTGCAATCTAGAAGAATAATACACAGATTGTCCAGAATAACTCGGTCTAGTAGGTATCACAGTTCCTTATTTTTTATCTTATATTATGCCCGATTGTGGGAGTAAAGATAGAGATAGAAGAAAAATTATAATTTTTTAATAATCCATTATTGCAAATAAATCTTAACCAAAATAATAGTAAAGTTTATTTTATTAAAATCATAGTTTGAGCTTTTTCAGTAATAATAATAATATTATAATACAATGAGTACTTTAAAATTAAACTTGAAATTTTAGATTCTAAATAAATGATGAATGTATTGTTTTTACAATGATGTATGTTTTTTTTTGTGTGTGTGTCACCATAACTTGTCGAAATAATGCTTCAATTTAAAACTTCAGGAATAGTTTCCGGTAGCAAATTGAATATCCTTGGTGCATTATACAGGTCAAGTAAGAAGTTTCCATCAGTTTAAAAAAAAAAAAATCGGGAAAAACCACAAAAAAGGGACAGAAATACGGAAATTTGTACCTACGTAAAACCAGTTTTTGACGAAATCGATTTATTTTATATATTTATAACTTTTAACTCAAAAACGAATCACTGTATATACATGAAATGTTCACCAAATTTTTATTTTAAAACGTTATCTACATTCTACAGACAGTTAAATTTTCAAAATATTCTGGATACAATGTAGTCATATTAATACATTCAACAAATATGTATATCGTGCGTTCGCCGGTCGCTACGATAATAAACAAATCGTGTTTAAACGCGTGTAAAAACTCCAAACCACGTGTATGTCTGTTAAGGCGTCGTCGATGTAAAGGGACGTTTCGACTAAATATTATGCTCTCTAAGGCCTAATCCTGTCTCTCTTCTTGTGCTGTTTGGAGTCAATGTTACAAGAGAGCTAATTTATAAGAGCGTCTCTTTTTTCACATTTGAATTGAGTATTACTGCGTTAGACGTATAACGAACATTTATCTTCTTTTGTGTCGATTTAATTGATTTTAATCAACAGGTAATTTTATTTCGTAGTTATTCTCGCTGAAGATGGTATATTTTTTGCACCTTTATTTTTAAAATTGTATTCAACTAATGTTAATTATTTCTACAACTATTAAACAATAGGCAATAGGGTATTTATTTATGGATATAAAATATATCCAGTTTAATATTAATCATATAGGTATATCATAGCATACATAATATTAGTCCTTAAAATTAACTTTTCAAAAATATAAAATATATTATGCAATTTTGGATTTAGTATATATTATTCTTAAATTATTTTGACAAATAATTTTAAACGTTGATTGATTTCTAAAATAATTAAATCCCAATATTTATTATTTATAATACCATAAAAAACCATCGATAGTAAATTAATTTATAAAAATGTTTGTATAAGTTGTGAAGAATTGAAATTTTAATACAAAGTTTTCTATAAGTTTATCTTAAAATAATAATTATTAAAGAAGTTAAGCGTTTGTCAATTAAAAAAAAAAAAATTATCTTAAGTTTAAATTACTTTTACGAAATCAAAAATAACGATTATTTACAATCAAATTATTATAGTTAAAATAACTAGTATTAGAAACTTTAAACATACACCAATAATTTAAATTTTCATTTTTTGTATACCCTAACCTATGATAACCTATGATTCAATTTTGAGGTATTCAAATCATTAGAACATAAACCACCTTTTTCATCAACCATTGGAAAATAAATATTTAAGGATAACAAATTTCCTCATTCAGAATCGTTTTTCGTATATACAATGATAGGTACCTATCACTGCATTCAAATTGTATAGCAGAGCGTTACCCCTTTGACCATCCTTTTTTAGTTTTAGGAACAATATAACAAATATAGTTTATAAGTTTAACATTTAAATAGAATATAGCAAACAACCTAATCCAATGAAAATATATAATTTAACAATTGTGAAATTTCAAACTAATTTTTATCATATTAAATTTATAGTCTTAATTTTCTGTAAAAAGCTTGTCCGATAGTACCTAACAATTTATGTAGAAAAATACACAAAGCCCCATCTTAAATAAATGATTTAAAATCCAAAATTATCATTTAAGGTTTTGATTCTTTATTACATACCCCCTAATATGCTTTTTATTGAATGGCAATATTTTTTTTTTTTATGAATACCAGTTGTCTTGGATGACAATAGCAGACAATGCACTATTTAAACATACATTGATTTATACAAAACATAAATAGTATTAAATTGTTCAAAATGAATGTGCAATGTACCTTTGCTTAAAAAAGTATTACTGTTATTGACTAAATATTCTAAATTATACTATTTGTTATGAAAATTAAAATTGTCAAATCTTCATTAACAAAATATTTAACGTTGAAGTGTTATTAATCTGTTAATTTTTAATTTTTAGATGAGTTTGTCAATGAATTACCTAGGTGCTATAGACATTATTTGCAAACTTTGCTTCGACTGTTTGTCGATAAACGCGCGTTGTTTATAAATGATTAACGCCGTATAAATAAGATTACATTACTACTGTGGTACCTATCTAATTCTAGATACAAACTATATAAACGAAATACTGTACGACGCAGTTGTTGAGGATTATAAACAAAGAAGAATTTGGAGTGAAAAATTAATCATTTGATCATGATATAAAATCATTCAAAAATTATTTACCTAGGCCGTCCTAATTAATCGTTCTTTGTGTATTTATTTTACCTTTTTTTTTTTTTGAATATATTTCATTAAAAATGTTTTATAAACAACGTTAAAAAAAAAATAGTAAAACTATTTTAAATCAAGCATGCGCTATGAAATGCTGCTGTAACAAACCTACCTACATAATAGCGGAGTGTTATTCCATATCGATAATAGCTTTGTAGATATAATTAAATTGAAAATTTGTCTGTTTATACTTTGTTGACTTTAAAGAGGTATTATTCATGCCCTACGAATTCATCAAATCTTTGTATTCCATTCTCTGTGAATCTATATAGAACATATTTATTGTTTTTAAATTAAATTAATATGGGAATAAATAAAATACATAATACATAAATACGATATACGACAGATTTGCATACATACCTTTTTTTTTTTGATTATTTTATTCATTGCTATAAAAAAATATAAAATAGTTGTCAATAATTTCTGAACGCAAATCATGAATAATTATAATTAATTTAATTGCTATCTAATTTAAATATTTCCAGTAGATTTAGACGGTATTGTAGGTTAGTATACGTACCTATTTATTATATTGTATTTATAAATATATTTTATATAATATAAATAGATAATTTTCTATCATGGTTGAATAAATTACGTATCGAGCTGCACATCATACAGGTACATTATTGTAAAATCAATCGCTCCGCTCAGAATCCAAAGTTAATAATAGTATTCCTCTTTCGATGAAGTTCAACATTCGAAATTATATTCAATTAAGTAAACATAGACTAGTTATCTATACTAGAGATGGCAAATCTGTCACGCATGTCATATACATAATCTTTAAGTGACACACGCGAGGTTTGTTTTTTATCATTCAAGTCATGGATATAGACATTTTTAAGTTTAAAAATAGGGTCATCAAATTAGTTGACACACAAGAAAAATAAAACAGAATCAAAATTTTTATTTGACTCGCTTGGGACAGAAAGGTGCGCCAACACCTAACCTATACTCTATCCAGCGAGTGAATGCGCCGCGTGCTGACCAAAATCGGTTTTTCAGCGCATATCCAAACGTCACCCTACCACATGAACTAAGATATACCTATATATAGGCATTGATTAAGTATACTTAAGTATTCTTAATCAATGATATAGGTTAGGCTAGGTATAGGTTAGGTTAGGTATATATATTATGTATATCTTAGTTCATGCCCTACCATAAGGGAATCGGTTTCGATGGCAGGGTGATGCAGGAGGATGCGCAGAATCAGCACGTTCACTCGCTGGTCAGAATAAAAAACGAAATTGATTATTTTCTAAATCATGAACTAAGATACTAAGATATATCTTAGTCCGTGCTCTAAATAAACAAAATATCGATTATTTTTATTATAGAATTTGTATAATCAAAATATTTTGATTGGTTTTATCCATAGACCATATACTCAGTACATGGTTTATGTCCTATGGTATTATCTTTTATCTATCACTCATTCGACCATGATAACGATAACGCGTGTTGCCGGAATATTGGGGGGCTTCGTAATATTATCATATTAGAATTTTAGTATGATATAATTCAAATCAAACCGCTGAAAATCACTGTCGTTCATTTCATATTTTGTAGGTATAATATTTGGAGGGTAACTGTCATTATCGTTGTTTAAGTCGTGTCTATCTGCAGCCGTGGGCAAGTAAAAATTATTATTATTATTATTACGGTATTAATGTCGTCGATTTTGACCGTCCAAAATTCCAAGGTTTGAAGGATATATTGTTATTTTGATATACATTTTTATCTTAGTGTTTGGTGCTTCGCGTCGTCAAAATGGATAAGCTTACGGGCACAATGTTTGAAAAGGCGCACTTCCAGAAAGCATTCGGCACATTAAAACCGGCTTGTGACGCTTTCATAACAGAACCCAATGATGTGAACTCTAAACTCTTAAAGAATGCCATGGCAATGGTTCCAGAATATGCTCTAACACAATTACAACCATACGTTCTAATCCCGCTAGAAATTCATTTAAAAACCAACAAGTGCGTATGATTGTATTCTGTTTACATTAGTATCAGCACAATGATCACCTACAAGTTTGTTTTCTAGATTGAATTGTACTGTAAATGTGTTGGATGTACTGACGACTTTGTTGAAAAAAACATCTATTAGTTTATGGCCTACATTTATGCGAATATATAAAATGTTGGTAGAAAAATTGACTCATGAAAAAAATCCAGATATAGGTATGAATAAACTTTGGCTTTTTAAATATTTATATTTATTTGTTAATTGTTAAATCATATAATTAATATATTACAGCGGTGAATTTGAGTGAAGATATCAAATTATCAATCATTATCGCTCTTAATTTATTGATTGAAAAAGCTGATATTGTTGTATTGAATGAAATGTATAATGAAGTTGATTGTAAACATGTTGGATATTTGATATATATTTGCACAATAATTATAAAAAAAGAAAAAATGAATATCCTGAGGTATTTTTTATTGTACTTAAATAAAATAGTTATCTACTGAATGCATTCATATGATTGCCTAAAAAAATAGTTCTGGCTATTTGATCTAATAAACTGTCATATAAAGGGTTATTTAAAATTTATATTATAGCCATTTTATAATGTTTATTATTTAATAATTAACTATTCACATTTCATAGTAAAAAATAATGTTCAATAAATAGTTTTTTTATCTAGAAATATCTAAAATGATTAGTAATTTTTATGTTTCTTTAAAATATTCTATTAGGATTTTTAGGGATTACTTTAAAAAATTCAAATGGGAACCTATACTTTTTTTTTTTGAAATTCTAATGTGAAGAATGTTTTTAAAAAAATCGAAAATTTGATTAAAATGTTTATGTTATAACCTCAGATTAAAATATTTTCAAATTTTTTTTTTATATTCTGTAAAAATAAAGATGGATACAAATAATATGTACCTAATATAATTATTAATTATTTTATTTGAAAAAATATTATCAAAAATAAAAATATTGTTTTATACTCTTAAATATTCTCTAACATATTGTTTATTTCCTTATCTCTTAAATATGCTTTTTTATGCAAAATAAAATTTTTTCTATGTATTTTTAACATAATATCTTACTCCGGACTCCCGCCTAACTGCATACACTAGAAACAACTACGTGAAATCTTATTTCTAAATAAATAACTTACTTACTAATATTTTTTCTCTAATATGAAAATCTTATTTTAAATATGATAAAATGGCTATAACATAAATTTTGAATTACCCTGTAAAATATGCATACTATCTTTCAACAAATATTTATCTATTTATAAATATTAATATAAATAAACAATAAACGCAATCAACATTTGAATTATTTCTGAAATATAATTTATATTTTTTCAACACTATTAAAATCAATAATAGTTTTTGTATTTTCATACCTATTTTTTAAAGGTACTATCAGCTGTCATAATTTAGTATGCGGTCTACCGGCAAACGCATTCTACCAACCGCTGTAAGATGTGGTCTACTTGCGACAGTCGGGTTTTTACACAGGCCTAAGTTTATCTTTAAAGATAAAGTTTAATTTTTTTCTTTGGTTATCTTTATAGACTATACTTCTTTATGACAATACTTCAACATTTTGTAAAAATATTGTCTCAAAGGCTCAGTATATCACTTATTACGCAACACTAAAATTTATACGCAGTCATACACTCAATATGTTAGCAAGAGTGGACAACAATTTTTTGACAAACAAATTTTTTAATTATTAATTTTTTTTTTTAAATTATTTAAAATAATAATATAATTTTTAGTTTATTTGTGGTAGACCACATACTATATTTATAAATCGCTAGTAAATCGCTACTATATGACAGCTGGTACTAGCAATCAAATTAACTAAAGTCTCAATTTCGATCTAAAATGTTATTTTTTTTAGATTTTTCAACTTTATCTTTTATGAATTTTTTAATAACTAGGATACTAATTATTTTTAATTTTATAGAGTGGAAGCCTTAAAATGCATTTCAATGCTATCATCAAATTGGAATAAAAACATTGAATCTAATATTCGTCTTAAAATTATTCAAAGGTTAATTAAATTTGTACCAGGTGTTTTATCCGTTTGTAGTATTATAGTTAACGCTACAGATATCCAGCATCATTCAATAACAGTGGTAGGCTAATGACTATAAGTTAACTTCTATTGATAGTTTGTATACATTGTAAATATTTTCAAGGCTGCTATAAATTTGTGGAGCACAATTACTTCTCTCATAATTTGTGATGAATATGTGATTGAAGATTGCAATCCATACTTAGAAAAATCAATTTGTAATGATAATGAAAACGATGACAAACAAAAATTAAATGATTGGATTCAAGAAAATCGTACAAATTTTAATTTAGTGGCCACACATATGAATAAAACAAGAGAGCATCAACACTGGAGAGTTAGACTTCAATTAGTTAGTTCTTGTGATGTATTGTTGAGTAAATGTACAAGGTAAGCAAGTATAAAATATTATTTAAATATTTAGTATTGATATTTTGGTAAATTATTATTATAGTTTTATTTTTATACATTCTGATACTCTGTTTTTATTTATTTTACTGCTGATTAAATTAAAATAGTAAAAACAATATTAAAATTATATACCTACAATTTTTTTTATGCATTTAACACATTACAGTATATCAAAAACCATTAACTGTTCCTAGTCTAAGATGCTTATAGTTTATAAATTAATTATTAACTATTTAAGATACTGTTATTAATTCATATAATATTGTATCGTTATTTATTTTATGTATTTTATTAGTTCTATGAAATCTTCAGTCACAAGTTTAATTGAGACATTAATTGTTTTGTCTGATGATGAACAGCCAGAAGTTGAAAAACTAGCTAATGAGTCTGTTGATAAATTACACAAAATATTTGATGGACAAAATAAGAAATCTCTTTTAGAATTATTAGAGGAAAGTTTCTACATTTTATTATCTAGAATTCCGCGGTTTATTAGAACATCAAGTAAGATATTTACTAAAATATAAACTATAACATTGTTATATTGTTTTGTTTTTTTTTTAGATTATATTGAACAAAAAACTGAATTATCTTTATTGTCTGGGTATATAAAACTTTTTGGGAAAGCTCATTTATCACAAGTACTTAATTCATATGCTCATCTAGATCGTTTAATAACAGCTCTAATTCAAATATTAGAACTAGAATATAAAACAATCACATTATTGGAAGAGTCATCAATTAGAGGTAATTAAAAATGTGTTGTTTAGTTTTAATAATAATTTAATCATATATTATTGATGAAAGTAACTATAGTTCTTTAATATAATTTCAATGTATTTTGATTTTTGAGTAAATATGTCATATTGGAATTTAAAATAATGTTTAATTTGCATAACAATGGCTATTTTCTAATTGCTATCTATCACATTTCGTTGTTTTTAATCATTATAAAATATTAAAATTTATTTGAATCAATGGTTTATTACAAATCTGGGTTGTATTAATACCCTATTAAAATTTTATAATTTATAACTAATGATTGATGGTTAGTGATAATTATTTTATTCTATATAACAGTAATTATTTAAATGCAACTACTGTTAATCATAAATCATGTGAATAATTGTTTTATATTAATTGCCTATTATGATTTTTTTATCAAAATTTAATTAATAGTTATGTTTTTTTTTTTCATTTAGATTTAAATAGTATACAAACATTTACTGCTGATGTGTCCAAAAATGTACCTTGGAAACAACTAATACATTTTAACGATACTTCAGCATTACATAAGATAGAATGCATTTGTAAATTAATTGGGTTATATGGAGATAGTAATTTTATTGGTCGATATTTAATGGATTTATTTGAATCGAGAGCAATGTATCGAAGAGAGATAACACTTTTAATAAATATGGTTTTGTCAGAAAGTAAGTATCTACCTTAAATGAGAAATGTTTTGTTATTTTATTTTAACCTTAATTATTATTTGTTTGGTTTAGACAGTGGAGAGTATCATTACAATTTAGTGAGGGATGTAATAGATCTGTACTTAGAATCTGATATTTGGTATTTACCTACTAGTATTGAAAATAATTCCACAACAAATATAGCTGATGCACAAAAAAATGTAATACAAATTTGTCTCATGACTGAAGGATTATCCAAATTAGTTTCATCTCTACCTGTGACTCAACAAAATTTGTGCCTAATTCACTGTTTATATCCAATACTAGAACGTGTTGGTTCTGAACATGGCCCTATTTCATTAGCTGGTAATACTTTAATATATCATGTATTAATTAGATTATTTACACAAAGTTCATACTTTAGGTCAATCAGCAATAACATTACTTGCTCACTCTGGTGGATATAGAGATCCAATTGATCTAGTTATAAAAAATTCTGATTATTTATCTCATCATTTTACTAACAAATTATGGTCAATCAGTAAACATCCAGAAGTACTAAATGCCTTAAAAGTGGTGATGAATTTAAACAGTGGCGATGATTTACTTCAATCTTTTCATACAATGGTTACTGAAGTAAGTTAGAAAAATATACATAATATTATGCGTGATGCTTCAATAAATGTTTATTAAATTCCATAATTTATAGGTTCTTGTTCAGAGTTGTGATGTTCATCGTACAGAAAATATGCATTCTTTCATGAAAGTATTTCATATATTTATAATGTGTGTAAGAAAACGGGAACAAAAATGTTCACCAGTATCTGATCATACAGAAAAATCAAAATCTTCTAGTAATTGTGTAATTGAAAATATTTTGCAATATCACAAAATGAAGACCATTGACTTAGAAAATGATTTTGAAGATGAATGTTGGGAAAACAAATTTAGTTACACACCGTGGTATAATTTACATTTTAGTTCTTCAATAACTTAAAATTGACTTAAAGAATTATTATTTTAGTGAAAATAATGAAAACGTTACTGAAGATGATGAAGATGACGAAGACAACAAAAAACCATTACCACCATACATAGAAATGGTCCTCTCTATAATGAAACGTGTATTACATTATTTACCATCAAAACATAATTCTCTTCCTTTACAAGTATTTTATTTATTATATTCATTATAAAATAACAGATTTTTCAAGATAATGCATATTATTTTTCTTGTAGATCCTTAATGAAGGTTTAAATGTAATATCAAGCTACGAGGACCAGTTATTGCCGATGGTACATAAAATATGGTCACCACTGTGTACTAAATTTAATAGCAATACTGATGATATAGTATTTCGTGAAGCATTCAATGTATTAACCACAATGGCGTCCACAGCCAAAGATTTTATTCGTTCTCGTTCACTTAAGTAGGTTTTTAAAAAATAAATACTAAATTAATACTAACATATTTTAAAAATATTTAGACAAGTTTTACCAACCATAACAGAACGCTTAGCATCTAGTGCAAAGCAAAGTAGAAAAGTTGCAAAAGGAAGTGTTTACTTTACAAGTCATAAATATAAAATGCAATATACCATATTGAGTGGTTTAGCAGATTTTGTCTTAAATTTGAATTTTTTTGAGAAAGACATGCATGATGTGTCCAATTCTGTTGCATATTATTTAGATAAAGACCAGCCAATCGAATTACAGGTATTTAATGTGTATTATTTTTGATATGTAATAACAAAATATTGAAAATATTGTGTATTTACAATAGAATAAGTCTAAAGAATTCTATAAAAAACTGTATGAAAAACATTCTGATTTTGTATGGATATATTTACAATCATTGTATGTTGACGAATATGAATATAAATCTGACAATGAACGACTTCCCACAATTAAGGTATTAAAACTATTGCATTTATTTTAATTCATAATATAATTAAAAGTAACATTCTGTGTTAATATATATTTTTCAGGTTTATAGTTCATCGTTATTTAACAAATGTAACATTTCAAAAAATGTATCAGAACTACTTGAACCTTTAAAAATATAACTACGTTTTATTTAATACTTAAGTAGATATGTTTTGTTTTTATATTTCTTTATTATTGATCTGTGATAAATGTTGTGTTCCATTTTTACTCAACTCATATTTTATGCTATTTTAGCATTATAAAAATATATAAAGCATTCACATGCATATTAAAATATAAATACTTTTGAATTTATGGTATTCTTGTCGTATGTGGTCTACATAATTGTCGTCTATCATGCATGTTTCTACACATCATATGTGGCAGTGGCGTATGCAGAATTTGTTTATGAGAGGAGTTACCATTTATGTATATAATATATAAAATGTTATTAATGTAATATTCCAAAAAAAAATTATACCTACATGTTTCACTTCTAGTGGGGGGTTAAACTCTTAACCCCTCCCTTGTCGATACGCCACTGATATGTGGTCTACTGCATACCTGTCATCTGCTACACATCTATATATATATATTGTAATATGGTCATGTACGATGAATCCACAGCAATTAGGTTTTATCTTCGCTATAAAACTTCTATAATTATAATGTAACCTAGTTCTAACTTATAAGATAATCAATTACTGTTTAGTTTGTGCTGTAATACATGATACATTTTTCTGCACTCGACAAAGGGTACATATATAAAACTGTCAACCATTCCCAATTTGTTGTCAATCCTACCAATAGTACATACACATAACTCGTAGAAAGTATATGGGAAAGTGTAAAACTTTAAACAGTTGAAAAATGTATGTTACATCACCATCTTTGCTGCTCTCGTATTTGGTGGAACAATGGCGGGGTCTCAAAAAAAATAATGACAACACATTTGAATGTTTTTTTAAAAGATATTATATTATACCTATAGTTTAAATAATAAATAATAATATTCACTTTAAATTTTCAATAAATATTAAAATATTATATTTTAAAACATATTATGATGCATTAATGCATATTTTTTATACCTTTTTTAATGTATATGATTAGATTGTAACATGTATTACATTCGTATTAATTTATGAATTTTTTTACCTATGTGGTAGACAACAAGTGGCGGTAAACCTTATATGACAAGTAGAAACATTAAGACAAGAATACCGAATTTATAACTGAGTATTGAGGTATTAATAGTGAATGCTATTTTTTATATTTTTAATTGTTTTTTGTTTTATATATATACTTTTGTATAAACTTTAAAATGTATTATTCATCGATATCATATTATCATTACTATCATACCATAATTCAACATTAAAACGTTTATTTTATTTTAAAATTATCTTTTTTTTGATTTCTTTTGTAGTAAATTGTATTTAAACTTCAAGAATGGTACATCATTTTTTTCAACTTAATATGATTTGAGATAATTCATAATCGAACTATTCATTAATTTATGCAAACACAAAATTTTATAAGAAATATATTATATACATAATAATATTATAATATATTATATTAAAACATTTTTTTTTTCAAATAATAATTATAAATGTCTATAAAGTAGTACAAAAACAACCAAAATATTATAAATATTATATCATGTCTAGATAATATTAATTAAATATTTGGTGAAATGTTTAAGTTTTTACAATTATTCATTTTTGATCAAATTGATTTAACTAAATTTTCTTATTTACATGGTTGATGCTTTTATTCGATTGCATTTTTGCTGTTATATACATAGTACTCTTATATTTATACCTTTTTTTTTATTATTATATTCTTTTTTTTTTTATCTTATGGCACCTAATAACTACCTCTGTATATTGCCAAAATATTAATAAATAAATAAATAATAATATATTTGTTCTATAGCCTCTTTAGAAAACAACATAATAAGTATATAAAAGTTAATTTAATTTTAAACATCAACATAAATTATAAAATTATTACTCCAGCTTACAATAACACATAAAACATAATAAAATATTGAAACTTTTTTTTAAATTTTGATTATTTAACAGTAATTTTATTATTTAAATAAGTTTAACAGTTCCAGTACAATGACCACAACATAATTGAATATTAGATTCTATTGCTTGTGATGCTTCCATTATGGCATTACATGTTGCATCAACATTATTCATTTTTTCTCTGGGCATTTTTTGTGCCAATATCTAAAAAAAAAAAAAAAAATTTGATATTAATAAGATATAAAACATATTAAATTATATTATTATTATTATAAAAGATATAAACTTGATAAGTTTTTTTTTTCTTAATCAATTAAAGTATATTTTATACAGAGAAAATTATCCCTACTCAAATATAAATAAAAGTGATGACATAATATGAGGTCATACATTTAAATATTTTAATTGTTTTGAAATAAATGTATTATTTTATTTTTAACGCAATTTTAAATTCCATGGATAACTTTTGATAATGTAATTAAATATCTAAGACAAAAGCTTTTGAAAAAAGACAACTTTAATCTATTATATGATAATTTTCTTTTCACAGTAAGTACATCACATTGAATACAAAATTGAAAATATTTTCTGAACAAGCCTAACACTAGCCATCAATACTTAAATATATAAATATTAATTATGTCTATTTAACTTTCAATTAGCATTGAACACAGTTTACATTAGTACCAACCTATATTCAGAATATAACAAAAAAAAATTAATAATTAATATTTTTAACATTATACTCTTTTGCTATACATTTATACATAAGGCACAAATAGATGCACTGTGTAAAGTATGATCATAATGATTCACTAGTCCAAAATCCAAAATTGTTTTTACATAGGGAATTCAATACACAATGTTTTATTTGATATAAAATATACCTATATTTTGTCAGTTACACCGATAAAGTTATTGATACAATAAACAAATCAATCTAAAAATATATTTAAATTTGTTTTACAGTTCAATTGAAAATAATCATCCTACTTTATAAAATGTGACCATACACCCATATGTATCTTTCGTTAAATTTGATTTTAAATTTTAAAATGTAAAGGTTAAAAAAAAAATTAAAAACTAAATCATTATGTAATAAAAAAAATATATTTAACATATATTTTTTAGTTAAAGGTTCCAACGGTGGACTAAATAAATTCATGATAAATGTGGAGCGCTACTCTAATTTTTTAACTTAATTCCTCATAAAGAGCTCTAGCTATTGGTAATAACTTTTTTGGTAATCTGATTTTTCTCAAAATAATGTTATATTATACATACACAAAATATTACACCTATTTCCCGTTAAACCATAATATTTGTCAAATTTTTTGACACTTAATTTTAATTTTACTTTTTTATAATAAATAATTAATTTTTTTCAAACTTATATTTTTTCCAGATGTCTAGCTTTATCATAAGATACATTTATGTTTAAATGAAAAGTTAAAATAAAAATACATACTTGTTGAGCTTGGGATTCAGCTTGTGTTTGGTGGATAGCAGAATGTACTTGGAGTTCTTGAATTTGTGTGGTTAATAAATGTTTTCTAAGTAACAACGATATTCTGTTTATATCTTCAGCTATTGTTGTACTGTCTAGTAATTTTTGTTTAGTTGATACTTCAAGTTTATAATAATTTTGTAATACTTTCAAATTCCTATATAATAATAATTATATTAATATTTTATATCTTTCGTACATTCCATGTTTAACATACTCATGAGCCGACTTCAGTAGATGTCTATTTTTTCGATTTTCATCCAGAATTGTTTGTAATGTAGCTTCTAATTTATCCACTCGGTTACACAGGAATGTCTTCCACTTGGATAAATCTTCCACTATTAAACTATAAAAATATTAGTTAAATTAGGTATGTACCTAGAAATTTGTTAGAAAAAAAAGATAATATTTTATACATTACCTGCCAGCTAAAAATTTACTACGTAACACATCTCGTTCTCCAGCTACTGTTTCTAATTGATCTTGTCGACCAGCTAATGCTCCAGTAAAATTGAGCAATTTGTGCGCCAATAATACTTTATCCTCGGTCAACATTTGTATTTTGGCTTCTATATCTTCACCAATAGACGCAACAAGCATATTTTTAAGTTCGTTATTAACTTGTGCCTGTGAGCCCATTTGGAGATCCATATTAGCTATCTGTTTATTAAGTTTATCAATCTCTTCTTCTAGGTTCTAAAATCAAATTTTAAGATGCATGGAACATAAATATCAATTAATAGCTGAAAAGATGTATATTATATTATTCTATATGTTAATGTAAAATTACATAATATTCATCTCTTCACCTGTTTTTCTTGAGTCAGCATAGATATCACATCTTTATCTTCAACTCGATCTTCAGTTACATTTGATGCTTTACTACAATTAGACGCAGTCGACAGTCTTCTTTTAAATACAGCTACTGATGGTTGACCCAACTCTGGCACAATTGAACGCACTGCTGCCTTGTATGGCTCATAGGGAACAAATTTTGGTTCTTTATCGGGTGACTTTTTAATATTCTGATATTTTTTTGGACCGGGTGTCATTTCATGCATAGTTTTATTAGGATTAAATTGTCTGTCATTAGATAATACTTTATTGCCATTTAATATCTGATTTATTTTAACTATTTCATTCTTTTTGTTCTGTTTCACAATCAAATCTTTAGATTGTACTTGTGCAGTTGAAGAATTATTTGAACTGTCCATTTTAAATGGTACAAAATATGTATAATTTTTTATAAAAAGTTAAATAGACAAATCGGTTAGTTGTTGAATATAATTTTATTCTCAAATACTTATAATTCGTTACTTTTGGAATTAACGAGTGTTTGATATATTGGTATTTATTGTCACAGCCATTATTTTTTATTTGAAATAATTAAATTGCTTAATATTACTGACTAAAATAATGAATAGTATATTAAAATTAAAAAAAATATTTTTTTATTTAACAGTATAATAGTATATTACACGTATTCACTAATAAACCATAATAATTGAGAATAATTTAAGTATTTAGTTGTGATAACAACATATTGATAACCATTATCTTCTACGCGTATGTAATCGTGGTAAGAACAGATGATATCACCATGGAATTTTTGAATACCGTTGCTGATAATAAACGGAACAAATTCCTCCATAGACGTAATAATATAAAAAAAATTATACCTATGTCTATGAATTCATCTGACATGGATACTTATAATTCATAATGATAATTATTTATTAATAACCATTCCGTCACAAAACTCATTTTTTTTTTATATATATATCATAAGACATACCTAGATCATAGATTATAAATATACGTAAGTACTTGCTTATGTAATTAACAGAATTAATTATTAAGTCTGCGAAATATAAATTTATATTAATTAAACACAAAACGTGAAATACAACAAAAATAATTTAAGTCGATATCCGATAAATCACTTTTGTATAATATAGTCATAGTATAATGCAAAAATGTATGATTTAAATTTTTATTTATCAATCCTCCTGAAAATATCAACGATAATAATTAATAGTAACAAGAAACTAGACCTATCTCGAAAGGTCTCATCGTTACAATTAGACTAGGACATTACTCTAATAAAAAGTAATATTATCTACTTAAATATTTCACATAACAAATTGGAGCAGTGCAGTAAATTTTAAAGTTTTAAACACGCACTTGACGTTTTCAAATATGTACATCAATAAAATTGTTTTTTTTATATTATTAAAAATCTTGTGAATTTTTAATTTTTTTAAACACACTCGGTATTTTTACAGTAGTAATAATTTAAGTATCTTGTTTGATGAATAAGCAACTATAAAGGCGATTGACTGATTAAAATGTTTTCATATTAACAGAATGTATATTTTTCTGATTTAACTGCAGTTAAGTGATTAAATTAATATTTTTAATCTTATTTTCCGATTATCTGAAATTTTGTGTGATACCTATATATAAATGATAACGCCAAGATAGACTTAGGTATTTCATATTTGTAATTTGTATTAATGTTTTATTTACCATATAAGAATTATCATCACTTTACATTGTTGCGATAGTTAAAAAATATATTTTTTAGTATTTATACTAAATTATACGTGATATTCATTCGAGGGATTTTATTATATTACACTTAGTAATAATTAAATATTCCGCAGAAAATTGTTTTTTTGAAAATTATGGTAGATAAATATTGAACATCGAAAACACTTAGTTGAATTTTTATAAAAAGTTTAATAAGGGGTAGTTTTTGACATGCATACATGAGTTGTTTGTTATTTATTTCTCGTATCTTAACTCTAAATAGGCACAATGAATAATTAACTTTTAGTTGATTGAATATTTTATTATTTTAACATCAAATTTCGTCAATAAATAAAACTATAAAAAGAGTTAACATAAAAAATTTAAAGTAATCGTTATATAATAAATGGATAGATATAGCAATATAGGTAAAAAAAATTTTTTTTAATTTTTTACAAAAATTGAGTAATGAAACATATTATAAACCAAAAATTAAATCAATAGTGAATCTAGACAATCGAATAAATTAATAATTGTATACATTCTTATATTATTGTTAAAATTTTAAACGTGTTAATTACGTATAAGTCGTATGATATTATTTACGGGATATTTACTACCCTAGAATCCTTCAAATGTTCATACTTATAACTCCCCTATGTACCTATGTATTAAATAGATTGTAAATATCGTTCCAAATTCCATAACAATAATATCCGTATAGGTTCTGGTGAGAGTATTAAATATTAATAACTGTTTTGTGTAACGAAATAATTTTTATTCTTTAAAGTCACCTCAACAACATCTGCTACAATCACGAATCGATATATATATGATAGATTTGTATAGTGTACTTATTATTAGTTATTGACATAAGTTTATGTAGTATTTAGTATTAATAATGGATTATACTTTTAATTAATATAATATTACAGAAAATTCCTTGTATAATAAAACTTTGCTTTCTAAATATCCAACTTTTACAGTTATACCTTAAGTTTATACACAGTTTTATTTTATCTCAATATTGGCCTTATAATAAATGTCTATTTCAGTTATACTCAACACTTTTTTTATAACCTGTAAAAGACTAACACAGGGCATAATACCTACTAAAAAAATACTAATTTATAGTTTATAACAATTGTAACACGGCGTTAAGGATAGGCATTCGAGCTACACATGCACAATTACACCATTACGGAATAATTTTTCTTATCAACTTATTATAAGAATAGATAATTATATTATTAATATTTTTTTAAATAAGTACATCAAAGTTCTATTTCATAAGTAAGTAAGTAAGTGTAAATAATTGAAAATTAGTTTATTGTAATATAATATATTTATAAGTATAATGACTGAACGTATCTTTTAGTAATCGACTGTGATATTATTAGAAATATAATAATACGTATTTGATTTATATGTCAAAACATTCGTTAATAAAATATAAATTATTCTTATCTTACACAAATTGTTCGGTGTTCAATAATATTGTAGTAGACTATGTAAAGTAGAACAGTATTAGCGGACAATAAACATTATAAAACCAATCACCAAACTTTCAGAGTTTAAGCATACATGTAGGATGTAGGTACTTGAATGAAAATCATAAACGTCAACAACTGAGAAGTGAGTAAGTGAATTATTTTACTATAAGCAATAGAATTTAGTCTAAATGTTAACTTTTAATTAATATAATATACCTTATTTAATTCGGTCAATTAAGATTATGCAAACATTTTAGACTTTTATCGGGTTATTTATAAAATAATCAATTATTAAAAAAAATTTATTAAATTTCCAAAATACAGTTAAAAATAAAAATTGTTAATTTTAATATCAAGTCTTTAACGATGTGTCATGAATAATGATACAATAAATATACTTAATCGCATTTTCGTCCTGATCATGGGATTATGGTCGTATTCTTGCAACAGCAATTCATTCACTCGTAAAAGGTCTACAGCAAGAGACTGATTGCTGGACGTCCTTAACATTATGAATTCAAGTCATTTTAGTAATGCATTTGACTCAGATATAATTATAAAACTAAACAATACCATTAAAATATTCTTTAATTGTTTTTTTTTTTTTTTTATCGTGGTGATTTCAGAGACAACCAATGTCTGGATAATCATTGTTTCACTATCATTACTTTTATAGTATGTGACCATCATCTAGTATAAAAACACAAAAATCAATTGAGAAATTGAGTATAAAATCTCACCATCATTTTTCCTGAACATAATAAATAGATAGACAGGGTTTTGTTTGATAATAATTAATTTGTTATTTATTGGCCCAGTACTATAGTATATATGGCTCTAACCGACTTCACCTGACTAAATAATTAATTAAACGTCGGCGATTATAATCACCTCACTAAACATTATACGGCCCTACTGTACGTAATAAAATATAATGTTAGGTATTAAACATAACATATATTTGAGAGGCTTATAATATAATTATGTATTATTATGGAAATTTCCAAGGTAATTACTATTATTATAGCTAACTCAAAATTCCTAAACTCTTTTATTTTTAATAATAGTTTAATTTTGAATAAAAATTCAAATGATAATAAAAATAGTTTTGCACAATTAATAAAGATCATACATTGACAATGCATTAAGTATTTCATTATAATTCATTCTTAAAGGTTTGGTTCAATAAAACATTTAACTTATACAATAATATTAGATATTAATATATGTATTTACTTTGAATATTGTTTAATAATTTTTATTCACTATACTTGTGAGTCTCTTAAATAAAATTACAGTTTTCTATTTCAATTTAAAGGGAAAAATCAAATGTAACAAAAAAGCCAATTGTTATTTTAAAATATTTTAATTTGGAATTTCATCCAAAAAGTAAATCGAGGGTGTTTTGAAAATTTTTTCTAATTTATGTATTTGAATTTTTTATGCCGTGGATAAAGATTAATATACATAGTATTATTGTTATAATATACCTAATTATATTATAATAGTATTAAAAACAAAATTATATTTTTATCAAATTTTAAACAATCAATCAAATAGATTCAAATGATTTGGTATATTCTACCTTTTTTTAAAAATATTTTATTGAACTTATGAAAAAATAATTTAAAAAACAACCTATGTACCTATGTAAAAGAAAAATTTTAATTACTCCACAAAGTAAAAGTACCTACATAGTTTTGTAAGTATATTTATAATAGCGATGCTAAATAATTATGTGAAGAACAAATTTAAAAGATCAATAAAGAATTGTTGATATTTCAATATTTTATTTATATTTTATTTTAGTTTTCAAAACAAATTTTCAAATGAAAAGCCTAATCAGTAATTCAATAGCACAATATTTTATCATCTAAAATAAAATATGATATTACTTTATATTTGTACACATTATTATTTATTATATTATTTTTGATTTATGTAGTTTACATATTACTTTAAAGAAAATGTCAAACACTATATTTTATACAACACAATACATCTAATTGTAGCGCAGTACAGTGAAACAACAAAATGTATTAAAATGTGCACTTGTATTTGAATTTGATTTGTGAAAAACGCTAAGTGTTCACAGTTCATTATATAAATATTAATTCGTTTTAATAAATTTCCCCATTATTGTTAACTTTAACTGACTCAAATGGAAATTTATTATAATAATATTTATTCGTTTTTTAAAAAATTAATTTTTTTTCTAAAAATTAAAATAATTTTTAAGTTAAATTAAATATTTAGATTCTGAGTGGAGCGATGAATGTATTGCTTTTATCACGTCTATGAATACACAAAAAGTTGTTGGTAAAACGTTTTAATTTTCAAAAATGGAGTAGGTTTTTTATATAAAATTGGATCTAGTTTGTACTTTAAACTACTAAACTAGATAAAACATAAAAATTCATAGTACTTATTTTTATAATAGGGAAAAAACAAAAATTAAGGAATATGGGAATTTTTACACAAATCTAATTTTTGACAGAATACATTTTGTTTTTATGATGTAACTGAAAAACGAAAAACCTTAACATATACTTAAAATTTTCACCAAATTATTGTATAATCATTTTCATTAAACAATACAATTTTTAAACACTTTTAACTCTTTTTGAGTTATTTATAGGTACGAGAAATTTTCAATTGTTTTAGTTTTTTTTTTTTTTACTAATGTCGATCAAAAATTATATTATATTTTATTATATATTTATATTACGTAAATACTTGAAAATTGAATACACATATAATATATTATATTAAATAAAAAAATATTAAAAATTTTAATTTTTTTATATGCGTTTGAAGTTAAAATGTCACTGACATTTATCAAAATCACAAACTATTTTGTAGTTAAAATGTATGAACACTTTTTTTATTGTATCTAAGTTTTGAAAATTGAATACAAGATTCTTCATAAACAGTTTATATTGGAATCATAAACTCTTAACAATATTTTAAGATAGTTATTTTTATAGACATTTGAAGTTCCAATTTAGACTAAATTACTTATTTAAACAATAAATAACCATATGTTAATTATTTTGTTATAATTTAAAAATATTATATGTGCGAGAACTTGAACTTTTATGTATTTTACATATATTATTATTTTATAGGTAATAAAATGTTTGATTTATTTTAAAATATTTTCTATTTATAAGTGCTATGATTCTAGGAGTACTTTAATTGTTTATAGTATTTACAGAAAAATGTTATTACATCTTGAGATATATGAGTTGATCTAGTATGATATAAATATATTTTATTATATTAATTTAATACTAATAATATAATAATTAATATACGCAATATTTTTGGGAAAAATACATCAACCATCTATAGTATTAAAAATAAAACGATTAACTTTAATAGCTGTATCAGAAAAACATTATTATTTGATGATGTAGGCTGACCGTTTCCGTCTCGAATCGTTTTTCGTACACAATGATATATCATTGAATTCAAGTAGACCTATAATAGTGACCCACTCGACACCTAATATACAGAAGAGAGGTACTTACTAAACTACTTATTTTATATATTATTTTTGTATTTAGTAATTGAGCTCTTAAAGGAAGACTTGAACAATAACAAAACCATTGTGCTAAACGTCGTTCTCTGTAAGTAATTTCAAGTAGTATTCAAAATATATTAGAGGGTAATAATGAAAAACTTGATATACACCGTCCCTTCATTGTGGCTATTTTATCAAGAGCCTATTCGTTGTGCATCAATTTATCGCCACTGGTTCATGACTCTAAACGTAGTCCTTTCCAACATTTCATCGTGCTATAGAGATAACCAAACCTAACCTATGTTATAGAGATGATCTAATTTAAAATTCGTATAATGTTAACAATAGTTGTAAGTGTAATGATATGCTGACATATCATTGCAGTACCAGTAGTTCAAAGATAATAAATAAAAAACGGTCAAGTTATGGCGCTCAGATAGTGATTTCTTTTAATATAAATCTTTCGTCACTGATGAAAAGGACAATTCACATTATAAGATCACGTAGAAACTCACACGTATTTGTGATAATGGAGAGCAGGACGTGTGACTTTATCGTGTGCCGCCAGAGACATTGTATGGCCAAATAAAGGTCTCTGCCATCTAGGACAAAGCTAGTTTCTTGGAAACACAGTGTCCTTTGATAAAGCTACCACCTATTCTTATTTGTATTACCTCATTAAATTATGGCACAATGTATACACCTACGAGTAGGGTAAGGTACATAAGTGTAACATATTATACTTTTTATTATTATTTTTATTATTTATATATCATTTTTATACTACGGCGTACTTGATCATATTTTCAAATGCACGACTTCGAGCCTTTCAAGGCTACGAAGATCAGGAGGAAGTAATTGCGTAAATTTAATGTTTGTATCCGGTAGGCGATTATATTTTCCAGCATTTTTAAATGTAAGGAAGAATCCCTCAGACCTGACCTTATTATACAAGGCGTTTGCCCTTGATTATTACAATTAATTTTTATTTTTATTTAATTTTTTTATATATTATTATACATAATAGATTAAGGATAAAAGTGGTATTAGTATATTGCATTAAAAATATTACTAAAAATTATTCAAAATCTTAATCTGAATTAGAAGAGATTTAAATGTGACCTTATGCGATATGTTTTAAAACTGAAAAAGATAATCATAGTAGATAATCATAATAATTCCAACTATTTCGTGAAAACATTTTAATGGCAAAAACCGTTTAGTAATGTTTTAGTTTCTGTTAGCCTTGGGTTTTTTTTTGTGAATTTCTTCCTTAGTTAAGTGTGTTATAACTTACAATTCAATTATTTTGAACTAATGATAGAATAATTCAAAATATATTAACAAATGTGTGGTTTAATTTAGCATTGTTTATAAGGAAAAGCTTTTTATCAAAGTGAAAGCGGGTTCATATTAAATTAAATCATAATTATCTTATACATAGAACATTACATTCACTTATTTTATAACGTGTACACTGTACATTTTCTTCATTGAAGATAGATGTATCGTATATATAATTTTTAAGCTTTTTACTTTAAACACGTTGTAATGCTACTTACAAAACAAATTGAAATTTATTTAAATACTAAGCATACATTAACCTAACCTAACTTATTTAGCTTTAGAAGCTTGTAATATTGTTCAAAATTATATCCATCCAGTGCAGAATTAATTAACATGCAAATGATTAGTAATAACAATTAATTCGAGTTTATTAATATTTTTTTTATTATTTTTTTTATAATCGAATTAGTTTTAAGTTTTAATCATGAATGTTTATTATGTATGAAGTATATATAGTTGCTAATAAAGTTTTAATTTGTGTCTAAACCTTTCTAAGTAATTAGAGCCTTTTGGAAGTAGTATGATTTGACAACCAAAAAGATTTGTGTGGTTAAATTTGTCACTTCATGTGATTTCAACTGTTGAAAAACCGGCGGGAGACTTTAATATATATATTTTGACAATTTATTGAAATGAACCTACAGTACTCAACCATTTTTCTGTTTTAGTCACTTACATATTTTTGTCACTTGGATTATAACATAATAATTCTAAGGAGACTATATTAAAGAGCGAAAATGTTTCGCAAAGGATAAAAATAAAAACCATTGTAAATACATTTATAATTGTTTAATACTTTATGATATTAAATTTTATTAAAATTAAATATTATTATTAAATTAGTGTATATTTTCCCTTAGTTTTAATGTTCACTAAAAATCAGTAGGCTACAGGTTGAATATGGCTGCTATGAACGTTAGAAATGTCAGAAATATTATAGATACATTGAATAAGCTATTTCATACCAATTTCTATGAATATGAACAATTTTATTTTCCAATTTGATTGCATCAATTGCATCAAAAAGGTCCAAAAGTTGCCATAATAAAAGCAAATGATACATTGAAACTTAATGATAATAGTAGTGACTATTATGTTTCATTGGTACAAATACAGTATTCCTAGATAAACCATAAAACCAGTGGGGTGGGACATTTCTAAAATTAATTTTTACAACCGTTACGATGGTGTCGGTGAACATGTTTGAAACAATATTAAATTACAGTTACTAGTACTCCCGTCAAAGTGCATTTTCGCGTAAACAAGTTTGGCGTATATAATAGCCATACCTATTAACAAAATAATAAAATATGACGGATATAACAAAATGTAGATGATTAGATAATTGTAATTGTTTCTTTTGCTTGAAAATGCGAGTTTAACTTTATTTTAGGTATTTTAATTATATTAGCCATGTCTCCGTCAGTTCCAAATAATATTTTATCGAGAATGAAAAACATTATTGAATGTTTTAAAATCAGTGTTAAATAATTTTACATAATATAATAAGAAGAGTTGACAATGCACCTGAGGCACAAAACTAATTATCAATTTTAAAACGATTATCTATTTAAAAAACGTTTACATTTTTATAAACATTAATAATATATTATAAAATATCATTGATTAATATCTTCAATAAGCCATATTTTAGTAATCTAAATAGTTTTTACTATACAATACAGAATTAAGGATTCATTTTTGTCGATGAATTATTTATTAACGCACAATATCAGTTTCAATTTATGTATCTCATTATTACTCTTCTAATATCTATATATAAATAAAAATTTAATATAATTACGAATTTAAAAAAAAAATAAATTTAAATACTAAGTACACAATATTTCATGAATATAAATTTGAAATTTAAAAAAACATTTGTGTTAAAATGGATAACATTCGTAATAAGTAATAACCAAATTAGAGTTAAACGTGGGTAGCTTAAATAAATGACACGCCAAGTATATTTAAATCATCAACGGAAAGGGATTCTTTGGGGTAATATAGTATAAGTATATCTAGGTAATGGTTTCATTTTAAGTGTTACCGAAAGCTTAAACTGAAGCTCTACAGAAGGATTTTTTTTTTTTTTTGAAAACAGTTCGTTTGTTAATTTATGTACATCAATAATTATGTAGACAGGGGATCAGCAATCCAAATAAGTGGGTAAATTGTTTGAAAACGTATGGGAATGGGGAAAAATAATATATATTTCGCACTTTCAGCCGTAGAGAATAAATTTGAAAAAAGCTGCCGCGGAGGGTGTATTATACGTTACGTATGTAGTATACAGTTGCGGATTTTAGACGTCCCGGTGGCTGAAGGGGAAGGGGTCGATACTGCGGGGAGGTCGGTGTGAGCGTTTGAGTGGGGTGGGGTCGGGCAGCGGAGAAGGAGCGTAAGTGATGGACGAGAAAGAGGGAAGAGGATCGGTAGGTAAGGCGGAGTAACGGTTGGCGGAAGACGGTTGGCGGCGAGGGGGAAGAGGAGGTTACCGTCAAAGACCATGTGCACGACCGGAGATGACGTCACAGGAACAAACGGGATGTGTCGCGCGCGAGAGGGGAAATATTGATTCTGGTACGGCGGCGCTGCGCCGACCGCCGCGTTTCTCTCCGCGGATTTCTGCCGCCGCGGTAGTCTCTCTGTCCGAGCCGTCGGCCAACCGACGACGCATACCCGGATCCCGGCGTCCCGTGTACGCGCGTTGTGTCCGTTACCCTCCCACACACGACATTCATACACACACACACACACCTATACATATACCCACACACCCACATACACACACACATACACACACTCACATACACTCATTCACACACACTCACACATAGAAAACACACTTACACGCACTCACGAATACGTACAAACACACACACACACAACGTAAATAATACTCATCTGCATGACGTACGGTACACGATAATAATATTATACACGTTATATATATATATTTTTTTGTGTTATCGTAAACGTCGGTTTTTCGTTGTTGTTTTTTTTTTCAAATTTTCAAAATCTTTTTTTTTGTTTTCGTTTCGCGTTCGTTCGCGAATCGCAGTGATAACGACACTATTGTAATTTCGGCGAACGATTCAATATTATAATATAGGCGTGCATGTGCGCGTAACACACGGAGTATTATAATATACAGTGAAATACCGTTCGCGAGCATTATCTATATTTCTCCCTCCTCGACGCCGCCGCGTGTGCCGCCGTCAGCCCTCGCGGCGTCCGCATCCGACTCTGACGCCGCGCGTACATTCGCGGACGCCGGTGCAGTTCGTTTACGCGCCCGCTATGATAGTCGTGTGTATCGCATAAATTGCACGTGCGGATTTCGATCGTTCGCCGCCGCGGTCGGTGGTCTGAATCTTGTAGAGAGAGAGACGCTCCGGCTACGGACTGACGGCTGTCGTTTTTTTTTTTTCATTTTATATCATTATCGTTATCATTAGTATCGTTATGACCGCCGTCGTATTATAATATAATAATATCATCGTACGATAACGTGCGACGGACATCGGTCGTCCTCGCAGTAGTCGTGATCGCCGCCGCCGCCACCGGCACAGCCGCTGCCGCAGCCGTCGTCGTCTCCGGTGCCGGAGCAAAGGAGCCGCCACCGACGTCTCGTCCTACGAGTACTCTACACTCGCCGCTCAGGTAAAAACCATTACGGTATACAGTAACAATATTATATTTTCATAATTCAAGCCGGATACGGCTACGTCGTTTGTCGTCGCGACGAACGGCTTCTACCCGATACGGTTCACACTAATCGCGGTCTAGTTACTATAAAGACGTTTTCAGAGTTTGACTCCGAATTCCGCGTACACGAAAACGCCGCACGCGACGCAGCTGTGAACTCGGTTTTGTAAATAATACAAAATATTACTTTTGAGTAGGTACCTATACCGGTCCGAGCACGATCGCTATGATATAATTTCACTTCAATAATAGACCGAACCTCTATGTATTGACGTTTATGTTCACATCGCAGTTATATCTATCTACAGGAAACTTTTCTGATTCGCGTCACGCATTTCGGACTGGTCGGTACTTATATTATTATTACGTTCTACGGTCCTATACACATCACTGGGTGTATAAACCGTATCGATTTCACAGTATTTTTTCGCATTCAGACCTCTGTCTAGTTTTATGTACATTATATTAAATTACACAATAATATATTCACGTATAGGTACATTCTTATTTTGCACATGTATTCATAGACTATCGGAAACGAATATTCGTTGCGAAAATATGAGTCGAGCATCACTCCTAATTCTATAGTATATCTAAACGTCCGTAGAAAAATTTTAAAATTAACATAAAATATTTTTGCTGTATGATATAGGTATTTACTTTTACAACGAGTAGTAATAAGATGTGATGTTTTAAGTGTTTCACAATAAACCATCTTTACAAAAAGTTAATAACACACAATTCGGTAATATTATTAATATTTTAACAGAACAAACATATTTACTAAGCCATATTTAATACGTATTT
This sequence comes from Aphis gossypii, assembly GCF_020184175.1. Classification (NCBI taxonomy): domain Eukaryota; kingdom Metazoa; phylum Arthropoda; class Insecta; order Hemiptera; family Aphididae; genus Aphis; species Aphis gossypii. The sequence goes on from NC_065530.1 coordinate 75,660,411, forward strand.
TTGGTTTTAATATTATACTTGCAAACACACGAGTATAATATAATAAATTGATTAATAAAATGGAGTCTATCCCGTGGTCGGTATAGTTTTATTTGAGGTTAGGTGTGTGTAAAATACAGGCTGACAATATCATAGCTGTCGATGGAACTTATAGCTAGGACCGCGTAAAATTGGGCTTAACAATAATAATACATATTACACGGCCACCCCTTATTCTTAACCCATTGACCACCGACACCGCGGTGTATTAATATCATATTAAATTACACAAGAAGGCATGCTGTGAAATGTAATTGGTGTATTATTATTATTGAAAGGTTGTAGCATGAAAGGCGTTCACCGTGAGTCCAACGTCAAAAAAAAAAATACAAAAAAAAAAAATCGAAATAAAACCATTCCCGTCACCATTAATATGATAAAATATCTACTGCAAACCGTAATCAATGTATACTTGGTCGATTTTACATCTTTGCAGTAGTATTGTTCGATGGGCATTATGATTTTCTCTTCTTTTTAGAAAACAACAATTTGTAATAATTTATACGGTATAGGTACAATTTATATAATTTATAGGTGATAATAAATGGTATTAAGTACGGGAAGGTTAAATAATATCTATATAATATACAATATACTCACAGAGGTAATATTTATAATTTTGTTTACGTATCTTGTTAGTCAGGTTATCTTAACATGCCATCAATAGGACAGTGCACATATATTATTTTGTTTTTATCACGAAAAGCGGCAGAAACATTTTTCGTAATGTTCGACAATAAAAGTGCATTGTAACATAAAATGGATATTTGGACTAGTATTTAAATTATTAATGTATAGGACATAGGTCATATAATACCTATAGGATGTATAATAGGTATATTCATAAAATTTATGATATATTATATAATAATTATTAACATCCTCTTAGTTTTTTACACTAAAAGTTATAGTTTTTTGTTTTATTATTATTATTCTGTTTTATCAACAAATCAGGTATAGACATTTCTACATTGACTTGTAGTGTATTTATTTATTTATTTATTTTTTTTGACATATATTTAATATATAGTTTTTTATTCAAATACGTGAACGGTAACCGAATTTTTTTTTTTGTTTTTTAAAAGTACTGCTTTTACATTTTTATCCTTACTATAGTAAAACTTCTTAAACAGTAACATACACTTTCAGTTAACCAAATTTTATATATTTTAATTACAGTTTTTAGAAAAAGTTTTGATAATATAAGAATTAATCATACAATAGAGCGTAGGTACACAATAGATTTTTATGCTTGTTGAAAACAGCCAAAACAAAAGCCACAGTGTTTTTGTAGTACTCTTTAATGATCTATAATTAATAAAAACTGTTGAAATTATCTACATACAAATATGTTAGGTACATTATTGTGTGCTATATTTTTAGATATAAATTTGAGTTATTTTTAAAATTATCAAGCTTAAGTAAACAAAACCTTGATTAAACAATATCTTTGATAAACAAATAATTTTCTATGTACAATCATTGAAACGTAAGCAGCATACAGCGTAATTTCATATGTCACATAATGTATAATTATAATAATACCACAAAATGCACAGGTGACCATAATGCGATATACATCACATTTTTAAAAGTATTTAATAGTTTTGGTGTTAATTTTTAACTTTAAAAATGTGTGCCTAAATTTTAACTAGTTAAAAATTGTATGATGGAAATATATAAGTAGAAACAATTATCATTTTTTTATAGTTCTTTTCTCTTAATTTTAAAAAGTATTGTAGTTGCCTATACTATAAATTAAATTTCACTCTTTCGTATCTTCTATGGTGTATAAATACAGGTAGATACTGCAGGTTTTAAGAGAAGAAACGAAGAAAAATGAAAAGCAACTATTCAATTGGAAACAAAAAATTTGCAGGTTTATAAAAACTAAAAAGTTTGTATTTTTAATATTTATTATTTTCTTATATAGGTACATCGTACACCTACTACCTTTGTCTTTTTTTAATAACTTAATATTGTAAAAATTAAACAATTACCCCTTATTGAAAGTAAGTTTCTGATAAACAAATATAATTAAATAAAATTTTATAATTTACTAATTTGCAATACATTACAAACCTGTATTAAAACTGTTATAACATTCATAACAAAGTTAATAAGGGTAGATACCTAACATTTTGCATTATTAGTTTAAATATCTTAAATATTTCATTAGATATTGCAGAAATATGTAATATTATGGGCTATAGAATTTTTAACTTTAAAAATTCTAAAAGTCAAGAATAAGTCTCTACAAACAGCACCATAAAAAGTAAAATAAATATGATTGAAAACGTAATTATCAACTATAATTTATTAAAAAATGAATATTAAATTATGAGCGTACCAATGAATGTATTTGTTTTACAGTGATATGTTTTTTTCATTTTTTTTTCAAAACATTAAAAATGGTTCAATTTTAATCCATGAATGTAGTTTTTGTTAACAAAAAACTAAATCTAGTATTTTTAAAAGTTAGGTTAAGACAAAAGTAAAACCTCTTGGTAACTTTCAAAATAATTGAGAAAAACAAAAACTATCAATAAATAAAATATTTTGAAATCAAAAGTAAAAAAATGTTTTAATTTACTTAACAACTATTTTTTAAAGATAACCATGTACCTAGTGATAAAATATCATATACTTAAGATAGCGGAAATACGAATATTTGCGTGAAACCAACTTTAGATATAATTAGATGAATTGATTAAACATTTAAAAACAGTAGAAACTTGAATTTTTTTATAAAATATTAATATTTTAATTTAATTTTAGATGTTCAAAAAATTTTAGCTTCTTTTAAAATAATTATAGTCATATTAGTTTTTAGATTATTAATATTAATAAAAACAAATGCCAGTAAAAAACTTGAAAATATAACATTTTTTTTTTCAGAAAGTTAATTCATTTATCAAAAATACACGAGTTGAATTGAATCTTATTTTTTTTTATTCTAATTATGATAAAATTATATATTTAAACAAAAAATAATAAATTACCAACAACTTACACCAATCTGGTTTTAGTTATGATTTACTGTAATTTAAAAAATATTAATCTTAAAACCTTTTGTTGTTACATATATTATTATTTTCTATACACAAATATATTTTCAAAATAGACTAATTTTAAGCTATTTATATTTCATAAGTTCCTGCTCGACTTACCCGATCGTTTAACCTCCTTACTATCACTACATATATTACAAATAAATTATGGTAGTAATTTGATAATTGATAGAATGATAAGCCTTGGCAATGATCACTCATACTTATTTCTCTACTAATAATAATACTATTATCATTTTTATGCATATTATCTGTATGCGCATTAATTTTTGTATATTGTTCATTTTATTATTTGCATTATTATTAATTATTTTTTAAAAAAAATTGTTAAGCTGGGTATAATATAACATATTATGTTATACCAACTTAGATATACTATATTTTATGTAACTCTTGTGAATTATATTAACCTCTAGTTTGTAAATAAATAAATTAATAATAATAATATTATAACCCTAGTCTCATTGTTTTAACTGTTTTAAAGTACGCGGGTTTGACTTATTAAATATAACAATATAATAGATGATATGTTTTTGGCAAAAATTAGATCAATACTAATAGAAAATAATAATATATTTTTTTTAAATATACCTTAAAAAATTAATCTTATAAACACTATCACTATTCATTATCATATTTTCATATTTTCTATGCTATGATTTATTATTGAATTCAAATTTAACATATATTTTACAGTGACCTATTTAAAGACAATATACACTAAAAACTAATATACAGTAGGTCAATATCTCTTTTTTTATATTTCTTTTAAAAAAGTTAACGAAACGCATCAGTAATTTTTTATGAAATGTAAAATGTATTATTAATTTCTGTAATGTTTCAAGTTATTTTAAAGACCAATAAAAATCGTTTTGTCGATTATGAAAACACGTAGAGCAGACAATCTGGAGTGCACTTAGAAAAGTCGTTAAACAAAAATTTTTCATTCGCCTTTTTGCAGATCCTCAACGAACAAGTACACTCGATGTCATTTAAAAATATCTCATCCTTGAATTCTGATTAATTAGCCGGAAACAAGTGATTAATATTCACGCATTTTTCACTTTACACCTAAATTTAAGAACTCAATCAAGTGGTCTTATAATAGTACTGAAGTAATAAAATAAATCCATAAAAGTGATAATTATCTTAATAATATATACCTATTATACCTATATATTTTTTTGGTAAATAAATTTATAAAAACCATTATAATAATATCTATGTGTTATATTTATGATATAATTTTATAAATACATGAACATGTTTTACATTTAACATAATAGCATATTAATTGAGTAGGTATGCAATCAAAAATATTATATAATAATATGTATATATATAAATAATAGCCAAAAACTCTGTTTTGCATAATGAATAAATACATATTAAGTGAAAAAAAAAAACAAAAAACTACCTATTTTTAAAAATGTTAAAACTCAAAATAGCTGGTTTTTGTTGCAAATGTATAATACAATTAATTTATTGAAAATATTATTCATATTGATATAATTTAACAATGATATAGTACCTAATATTTATTTATAACAAGAAAACATAACTTATATCCTAAGAATAGTACAATTAATTAAAATATAGAACTCGGGCGATATCTTGATCTTGTGCGTATAGGTACTAATATCATAAAAAAAGTAAAATAAAAAATTACGTTCAAAACATAATTTTTATAGTTATCGTAATACTCTGCTAAAATTTTGTATGACACTATTCGTACTTTATATGTATACGTAAAATACATATACTAAATGATTTATCATTAATTTTATAGCAATAAGTCTAATTTTACACTCATTATATTCTGAATAATATATGTGTTCCTAAATTAAAGACATTAGATTTTGCACCAACGCCACCAACAATGCTGAGCAAAACCATTTATTTTCAGAAATATAAATGGTTTTTCTGCAAGATCTTCACCTTCTAGATATGTTTTTAATGTGTAATTAATTACCTGACCTAATTCTGATTTTCTAGTTTGAATTTAATCCCCAACTGCCCCACGTTGCCTATTTTGATGAAGATTCCCCATAACACCAAATCTATATTGATTTATTTTTCCATCATTTAATTTTGTAAACATACAAGTACATAGATAGACTGATTAGCGTTGTTGATAATTTATAACTCGTTGTAAATATGATTTATTGATTATATATATATTATACTATGCCATAATTTTAACTAATAACTAGGTATCTGATGGTTTTTATAACTTAGTAAAACGCCTATGCATTACGTAATACAAGATTATATTCGTACTGATCGTAATCAAAATATATTTTATATACCTCCATTGACCGTTATATAGTTCGAAAATTCGTGTTTTTATTTAATCATCCTTTTTAAAGTTAATTAAAAAATTTAATTTAGGTAAAAAACTACTTAATATTAAAAGTAAAACCTTTAGTTAATCTCAATATTATTTTACTTTTAATATTAAAAGTTATTATACTATATATTTAATACTAATTATTATACTAAACATTTACATATATTTATATATGACTGTACTTAGCTACATGTTTATCATACAAAAATATAATTAAATGTTTATAGGAAATGTATATACTAAACGTATCAATAATTATAAAAACATTGAAGAAAAAAGTTGTGATGAATATTAAAATTTCAGTATTCAAAATAAATATGATATGATATACCTAGTTTATTGCATTGAAAATTAATGTATGTTAAATGAAAAACAATATTTTAAAGTTATTTTTTTTAATACATTTTTTATGTTAAATTAGGAAATATTTAATACATAAAAAAAAATAGTAATGATCATTATTTATAAATATAAAAACTTATAATTGACGTTATGAAAAAATATCATTGTTAAAAATTACTGTACTTAATACTAATTAAGTCAACGAGGACTAATTAAATTATTTGAAATATTACATGGAATAATAATTTGATTGGTTTGAACGCATTTTCAATATTTTATTATGATTATAATCTACATTCTACATATTATTATAATTAAACTAGACATAAAATAGTGAAAACATTTTGTAGTTTCTATAGGTTATAGTTACTTAAAATAATTAGATATTAAGTATGATTACAGTAAAATAAATGTTTTTAAGTATTGCAGTGAAATTAAATTATGATTATCCAATATATTAAATTAAAAAAAAAAGTTATAAATAAATTCAGTTATTAATAATGTCAGATAAACATAGCACCTATTTATGGTATAATTTTTAACACCTTGTACTTTTAGCGACTATAATACATAAAAATTGAACCTAACAAATAGTTAACTAGTTACAAGTATTTAAAGTCATAATGAGCGTAGTAAATAGTTCAGAGACAATGTACATCTCACAAAATGTTAGCCCATTGCTCTACTCATATAAACTTTGAATACGTCTAAGTTATAACTAATTAACTAATAGTTCGAAATTAGGTTGTTATGTATCGAAGTACTTCTAAAGATAATCTGCTTTAAACATAAAACTTAAATTTCACTTATAACTCAAAATAGTAAAAACTTAAAAAATTATAATGACAAATTATAAAAAATATAACTGCTATTCAAAACTATTGTTTACAAAATAGTTAAACATTTTCGATAATAAGTGTATTATATACACTTTATATACTTGTGTGAATCACAATTCACAATATATACCATATAAATTCTTTGTTTATAGTAAAACTTCAATAGATCCATCAAATTATTATGGTTAACTATAGAACTAAACTAAATTCCACTAAAAGTTTCACTAAGTAAATAATTGGAAGTTTGAACCATAATATTTTTTCAAGTAAACAATATAATGTTTCTTGTGTTTTATATTTTTGAGTTTTAAATATATATTTATTTTTTCATCACGTAATATTAACTATGACTAATAAATATATTTTAAATTGAGTTTTGGACTTATTATATGTTTGCAAAGTGAAAATAATATCACTTTAAATATTCGTAACCAGCAGAACTAATATAATTCTCAATATTTTAGTGTGATACAGTCACAATATCTATAATTGGCCATGCATCTATCTTGTCTTATATATAAAAATGAATCGCAAAATTTGGTAAGCGCATAACTCAACAACGCCTGGACCGATTTCGCTCATTCTTTTTTTGTTTGGGTCGTAATTGTCAGGAGAAGGTTCTTACGGACGAAAAATTTGAGAAAGTTATCGGATTAGAGAAATATGACGAGGTGGTGATGAAATTACAGAGGCGCCATCTATCCAGCAAATAGTCAACTAAATTATTTTTGGTAGTCAATGGCAACCATTTAAATAAAATAAATCATTTATTTAAAATGTTTTTAAAAATGCATGCAAATAGACATACAAACAACGCAAATGTTCGCAAATGTTCGTTGAAGTCCAAGGATGGTTTTTACGGCTAGAAAAATTAGAATTATTGCTGGAAAACCCTAAAAATAGCCCTTTTCTTTTTAAAATAGCCCTTCCTATAATATTTATAATATAATACTGATCGTATCCATGGCAACCAACAATCGTGTTTTGTGCAGAGTGTTTAGTTAGTTAGTGTTTGTTTAGTTCGTGATTAGTGAAAAAATAATTTATATTTGATATGCCTCCTATAAGACGAAGCAATTTAGGTAGAAGAACCAGAAATGCTACAAACCAAGCTAATTACCGATCTAATTCACAAACGCGTGAAGCGCGAGCAAGTTTGAATCGAGCTGCTTTTAGTTACGATGTGTCAATTGACTACAGTAACTACCAATGTGTTGTTATTGGTTCTATGAACTCGGTTTGCTCACACTGTAAGGCATTAAAATACAAAAACGAAGCCAATGGATTGTGTTGCGCAAATGGTAAAGTGAAATTGATACCATTGGATCCACCACCAGAACCATTGTACTCATTGGTTTCAGGAATAGGAACAGATTCTATACACTTTTTGACAAATATCCAACATATAACAATTGCTTTCAAATGACTTCATTTGGGGCAACAAATGTAGTTCGGGAAAATTTTATGCCAACTTTCAAGGTATGTATTATAGCAGTTACTCATAATTATTTTAGCGAACAAAATTTTCTGTCACCAAAGTTAAGATGTGTCACTAATCTTCAATTTCTTAATCATTACGAAATATATCACTTAGTCATCATATTATATGGTGTTTCAGTTTCAGTGACACTTTTATTATATTTTATATTTGATAGATATTAGTTAAAACTAAATATATACTTTTTAAGATCAAATATATTTATTTTTTTTTGGAATTGGTGCAGAGAATTCCAATGATGAAGTTACCCAATACCAAATGGGCCGCTATGTCAGTAGTAATGAAGCAGTTTGGCGAATATTTTCTTTTCCTATTCATGAGAGACACCCTTCTGTTGTTCACTTAGCTGTGCATTTAGAAAATGGACAAAGAGTGTATTTTACAGCACAGAACGCAGTACAAAGAGCTGCTCACCACCATCTACTACATTAACCAGTTTTTTTGAGACATGCCAAAACGATGATTTCGCACAAACATTGCTATATTCTGAAATGCCAAAATATTATACCTGGAATCAATCCTCAAGGAGATTTATACGACGGAAACAAGAAAACCAGTTCCAGGATATACAGATGTATATTCCACCGATGCGATTGGCCGGATTTATTCAGTACATCCAAGCAATGATGAATGTTTTTACTTACGACTGCTATTAGTCAATGTACGTGGCCCAACATCATTCCAACAGTTACGAACTGTTGATGGTGAATTGTGTGTATCCTACAGAGAAGCCTGTCAACGTTTGCAATTGCTTGAAAATGACGCTCATTGGGATCAAACTCTCAATGATGCTGTAATATCATCACACACGCTCATCAAATACGAACATTGTTTTCTATAATCATATCTACATGCTTCCCATCAAACCCAATTGATTTGTGGATCAAGTACAAAGATTATATGTGTGATGATATTTTGTATCAAATACAGAATAGAATGGGAAATCCAAATATACAAATCAGTGAAGAAATTTACAATGAAGCATTGATTTCAATTGAGGACATGTGCTTGATAATGTCAAACAAACTATTAATTCAATTAGGCCTGACCGCGCCCAATCGTCCAATGCATGACGCTTTTAACCAAGAGTTGCATCGAGAAAGACTGTATGATCTCAACGATTTGAAAGAATTAATTCAAACAAATCTTCCACTGTTTCAACAATTCGCTCACAAAATAAAATTGCACTTGCACTCGCTTCGTCGGAAATCGCAGCAACTTTGCTTGAAGGTGGTCGAACAGCCCATTCAGCACTAAAATTGCCATTAAATATGCATAGCAATGAAACTCCAACCTGCAACGTTTCGAAGAACTCTGCAATGGCAAAGGTTTTGCAGCAATGTAAATTGATTGTTTGGGATGAATGCACGATGGCACATAAAAAATCTTTGGAGGCTTTGGACAGAACCTTAAAAGATCTACGGAGCAATAATAACCGATTTGGTGGTGCAATGATTTTATTAGCAGGAGATTTTCGTCAAACATTGCCGGTGATTCCACGATCAACGCCAGCTGATGAACTCAATGCATGTCTAAAGTCCTCCAGTTTGTGGAAACATGTCAAAGTACTTCATTTAAGCAAGAATATGCGTGTGGAGTTGCAAAATGACCAATCTGGAAACATATTCTCTAAACAACTCATTGACATTGGTAATGGCAAATTTCCTATAGACATGTTGACTGGCTGCATTAACTTTCCTCTAAGTTTTTGTCAGTTAACTCGATCAAAAGATGAACTTATTCAGAAGGTGTTTCCAGATGTTTCTCAAAATTACAGAAACCATGATTGGTTGAGCGAACGAGCTATACTGGCTGCAAAAAACATAGATGTAAATGAATTAAATTTCAAAATTCAAGAACAAATTACAGGCGAATTGATGATATATAAATCAGTTGATTCGGCTACTAATCAAGATGATGTAGTCAACTATCCACCGGAATTTTTAAACTCGCTGGATTTGCCAGGATTGCCACCTCACAATCTTCAATTAAAGGTTGGATCGGTGGTTATAATGTTGCGAAATATCAACCAACCGCGTCTTTGCAACGGTACACGGTTAGCGATAAAAAAATTACTAAACAATGTGATAGAAGCAACTATACTCAAAGGAAAGTATAAAGGAGAAGATTCTCATACCGCGCATCCCAATTATTCCGACTGATGTGCCATTTGAGTTTAAACGACTACAGTTTCCAGTGCGTCTTGCTTTTGCTATGACTATAAACAAGTCACAGGGGCAATCATTAAGTGTTTGTGGTATTAATCTAGAAAACCCATGTTTCTCACATGGTCAATTGTATGTTGCCTGTTCCCGTGTTGGAAAACCATCAGATTTGTTTATCTATGCGCCAGGTAATCAAACAAGAAACATCGTATACCACAAAGTACTACAATGATAATAATAATAATTATGATTCACATGATTAACAATAAAGCGATTACTTACTTTTAAATCATGACAGAACCGTCACCCTGGTGATAGGGCGTTGTGAATAAAAATAATTAAATAAAACTATAACAGTTAAAACTATAACTACTTACTTTTAAATCATTATATATGTTTTATTTAATTATTTTTTATTCACAACGCCCTATCACCAGGGTGACGGTTCTGTTCAGAGAATTTTTTAAAATACGTAGGCACAAAAACTGCCACATTACAAATCTTTCGTCGTGAATTCGACGTAATATTAGCACTATCAATAAGATTAAATTAAAAATTAACACACGGCATACGAAAATGCAAAAAAAGAAAGTAACACACGGGCAACGCCGTGTCGGGTCAGCTAGTTATTTATATATATATGTTGATCTACTGGATGTCTAAAGTTTAATGGTTTTCCGTTGTAATTAAAAACTGGGCCACTTTTATAAAACTACAATAAAACCAAAACACAAAACAGAATTAAGAATATTAATGTTGTTTTTAAATTTAAAACGTTCCGCTGAAAAAGTCTTTTGTTTAGTTAAAGATTCTGTTTTGACAAATGTTCAATGGTAGATGGAAATAAAAATAGAAAAAAAAACACGCACTCAACAAGGGCGAAGACGACGACTTGTACTAATCGACCTCTCGGGTAGAATAATAATAATGAATATAAAAAAAATTCTCTAGTATGGTTCAAAGATGAAAACACTTGAGCTATAGAGACAAAACCACAACATCGATTGATCTCTATTGTGCGCGCACGATGATTCGCCAAACCGAACATTCAATATTCTCCCCGTCGTTATGGAAACTCCGAGGTGAATTACCTGGGTGAAAAATCGTTTTTTTAGTTTATTTTTTTATTATTATTATTATTTAATTTCTACAGTGTTTGGTGTGTATATTAGTGTGGGGCGGATGATAAAAAAAAAATAAAAATCATGGATGTGATATATTATATATATATATAGTTTGTCCAAACAAAAGAGTCGACGACTCGTCCATCATCAGAGGACAGGGTGCATTAATATATATAATGTATCACGTAGTGGATTTTCAAACCCTCTTTCCGGATCTCTATGTATATGTGCTCGCGCCCACAAATAATACACACGCGTGGTCCGTGTTTTCTGCGATATACAATATGAAATTACAACTTTGATCGGACCTCGGTGTGTGTGTATATATATAGACGTATATCGTGCATACGTGTAAGTGGATTTATGTTTGCGCTTCGGTGTTTCAATATTCAGCTTCTATATATATATATATATATATTATATACACATATTATATATTGTATATAAATATAGAGCCAGGTCTGCGGTCTCTTGGAATTATTCATTTCGCTAGTATTCGTAAATTATGGTTTAATATCCCGAATATTTTGATGGTTACCGTGCATTGTGCAAAAATTATTCCCGAGAGTGAAACAAGAAGACAAAAATGTACCCTACATTATAATACGTCTTACGCTATTTGTTTTGGATAAGGCCTGCTCTAGCCAATGTTATAATTTCTTCGAGGTGGTACATTATAATACAGCAAAGTTGTTGTTTACTATTTTTTCATAACTCATTAATTCTGTGTATTTATGTTATTTAAAACAATTATAAAATATGTGACGTTAAAATATATGGGTTTTTGTCAGAAAAATATTTAATGATTTAAAATGTTTGAAAATGTAAAACTTGGTTTTATAGTTTGTCTTTTTTTCAAACGTACCTATTCAAAGCAGTAAAATTGTTGTTTAAATACAAAAATGTTTTTTTCTTTTCTTTTTTTAATTTTACAAATATTTGTATATCTTTTTATTCAATTCAAATGTTTATTTATATTAAGTTCAAAGACGACTTTATATATTTTTCTTTTTAGTTTAATCACTGTACGTATAATTAATATTTAGTTTTTCAAATTCATTTTATTATAAATAAACTCACGCGTGTGTTTGGTTTTTGCACATCAATATAAATCAATATAAATGTTACAATTTCAATAAGCAAAGTTAAGAAATAATAAAGAACAAAATGTTAAATAAAATATAAAAATATATCATGAGATACAAATCATTTAACTTATATTTACTTTACTGTTCATATTTTCATATTGAAGAGCTCTTAATAAGAATATTTATTTGAAGAATTGATTTTTTTGTTAAGTATGGTATAAGAACAGGTCATTTTTTTTATAAAAAAAATTAAATAAATTACTTGTTTATGCTTCAAAAAGTTTATTATATTATATTACAATTTAACTGAAATCGATTTTTAAATCACAAAAAAATAATATATTTTCTATTTAGAATTCTATTCGGTTGAAAAATACAATATATATATTTATAAAATAAATTAAACAATTACAATATAAATTATACAGATTAAACATGTTTGAATTTATTTAAAAACCATATTTTTTAAGCAATTTAAAGATTACGTAGTATGTACACGCTGTAAAAATACAAACGGTTGTACTTATGTAAAACTAGTTGTCGACAATACCAATTTGATTAAAAATAAATAACTATAGATACTTAAAATGTTCTAATTATTTTTTTTTCAATAGTGAATTTTGAAATTTTTGTTTTTTCAAAAATATGTTTGAAAATGTAATACTTTTTCTTTTTTTATAAATTTTTCGTTCATGAATTCACAAATTTGAACATTTTTAAAATTCACACCCAAAATTTAACTAAAACCTTAATATAATAGAATAAAAAAACTATTTTGTAGACAAAAATGAATGATATGTGTAATTTAAATATCTTAAGCTTAAACATTTAAAGCAAGATATTAAGATAAGTTATTTTTTACTAGAATAAAAATAGTTCAGTATATTTTACTACTAATATAAAAATTTTAATAAACTATATAATGTCATCGAACTACAGCTTTCACTCAGAATCATTTTCAAATGAAATAATTTACCATTAAATTAATATTTAACTTATCGATTACAGTTGTCTACTCAATTACACTCAACCTCTACTGTACGATATAGTAGTCGATTTCTTTCTTCCATTTTTTTGGTCTTATAATTATGTGTATTTTTTGCCTGCACTCCATTCAAACTTTTAACACTTAAAAATGTTTCAATCTTCAAACACGGAGATGACTTTTGATAAAAAATTGGATTTAGCTTGTACTCTTGTACGGTAAAAATTAAAATAGCTTAATATTTTTAAAAATACTCACAACTCCAGAACAAAATTTGAATTAAAAAAATAATTTTTTTTTTTTTCAGAAAAATAGATTCGACAAAATTAATTTATTGATTTAAAATTAATTACGGTATACTTGAAATGTTAACCAAATATTTATAAAAGAATTCTCTAGACGTGTTTAAATTTTCAAAATATTTTTATCATTTTCAGTTATTTTTAAAAAATTACAATTTAAAATTTAATAAAGATGCTGGGCATGAAAATTTATTAGTAGGTTAGGTTAGTCATTCATACATATGTATAATAAATATTTAAAGCCATTTAAAGTAAATATGTCTAAAATAGTAAGATTTATGACTAAACAATAGAACTAATTTTCTGAGTTTTTGTATTTAAAATTTCTATTGTAATAAAATATCTATTTTTATTTATTTTTTATCACCATTTAGCTGTCTTGTTTTAAAATTCATTTCCTTATTTATATCTCATTTATAATTTGAAATGTTTGTATTTTTTTTTTTACGTATTTCTCGTTAAGATAATTATTTAAAATAATTAAGATTATAAATATTTCTTTTAGAATAATTTACATCGGGCATTTAATTTCAAAGAAAGTCAATTTAATAAATCATTATAATTTAGTTATGTTAAGTTAAATGTTAATAGTTCATTACATTATCTTAATAAGTGAAATAATTTAATTTTAATTTAAAATGCATTATTCATTTTTGTGTTAACATGATTTTTTGTTATGAAAAAGGTAGCTATGTAACTTGCGAGAAACTACATTTATTGAGATTGTCAACATAATTTATTAAAAGTTGGAAGTAAATTTAAAATTAACTCATTATTTACTAGGTTTAAATGTGTATACAATTAAGTTAAGTTAAAAGTAATTTTCATAAAAAACAAAAATAAAATATCATTAAGTTAAAAGGTTAAAATCGACTTAACATTTTAGCTGGACTATAACTAATTAATTCGTTGTACATAGCCTTTGTGTTTAATAATGAAGTATGGTAATCAAAGACTGAAAAATCATTTATTTTTTTTTTCGTTCAATTTATTATAAAGTATCATTTTTGAAAGAACGTTTATCAAACTATTACGTCTAATGGGTTTTCATATCATTTATGTGAAACGATAATTTATAAAAAGATAAAATATGTATCTAAGCATGGTTTTTAAGCATAGTTTATCAAAATGGATGTGCATAATAAAATCACACTTTTCAAAAATATGATTTTAATATTTTAGCACCCATATCAAATGCTTATAAGATATGCATAAAGAAATGTAATAACATGTTTTATTTAAAATATCGCGGTATTACGAATTTATACCAAACACTAAAAAAGTATATACTGTGTAGACGTCATGTTTAGATCATAGTGACGTAGTACATAGTTTTTGAAAGAGCATATAATATAATAACAATTAACTCGAGAGTAAAAACCAGAGTAAAATCATGATGCCAAAATATATACAAAACAATATAATGTATGTTTTAATTTTAAATTTTTATTATTTATTTTAATTTTACTCTTAAGTTTGAAAATTTCATTGAGCGGTTTATAATATTCACCAGTATCTATTTACGATCTCGAAGATAATAATTACACTCGTTGTTTTATTCTACGGTGTTGTAAAATTGTATAATATATATTGAGTGTTATTATGTTATTTTATAGTTGATATTATTTATAGTGTTTGTGGACATAATTTCGATTACGGATTGCGGATAAATGATAGTTGTTATTTTGTATTACAACAGATGTTGTGTGTGCACTGTGCTTTTAAGGTATTTGTACTGCCGTGGTTCAATTGGAAACGAATCGGGGATTTCAAACAAGTGCAGTCTTAACATAATGGATTGGAATTATATTGTGTATGGTAGATATTAGACTTGGTTAACTCAACCCTAGATCAAATCTCTTATAGGACGAGATAGATCTACCGTTAAATGTATTTATATACGATGCCCGCTGTGTTATTTTATAACATCTACAAGTTACGACTCGACAAAATATGAAACAGTACATTTGCAGAATTTTCGCTCAGGTTAACAAAATAAAAACATAGATATATGTTGGCATTCGTCATTTTACCTACCCAGTTATAGTACACCGTTATTATAAAATATTTATTCGTCTAGTTCGTCAGATATGACAAATCGAAGGCCTTTTCTTCGATATTAAACGATTTTTATCACAGTGATTCTATTCAACGAAATAAATGAACATATATATATATAATTATAAAATTAATAGGTATTTCTGACTAATATATCTATGCCGGGCGTAAGACACTCATTTTTTAAAAAAAACTACTGTCGTTTTGAAAATATTCCTTTTGAAATTATTGATGATCGAAGTGGAGTGATACAGCGGTACTTCAAAAAATATAACTCGAAATACTTAAACTAACCATAACTAGGTACTTTTTAAAATTTTGATTTTTATGGATCAAAATATTTCGAACGATATAACGTTTCAGAATAAAAAAAATTATTTATGTATTTTACCATTCAAATAAGTGAAAACATGCAAATTTAAAACAATAAAAAAATTAATTTTTTATCCAAAATTGTTGTTATTAGGTGGTTACGATATAAAATTATGTAGGTAAAAGTAATATTTTCAAAAACGTTTGTGTCTTCTAAAATAATTAATGTCTTACCGTTAAATGGATCACCCTTCATACGCTTTTCCCAACTAATAAATAATGCACGGATAATGACGTATATTAATAATATAATATATTTGAAACCGACACATGGTACTGCAGTAATGTATTCAATCAGCAGGCTGTATTTAGGTTTATTCGAGCCGAACACAGTAGTAAGTAGAGCAACTGTAATAATAATTATTGTTGTTTTACTTAGAACGGGGTATAGTTTTAAGTTTTAACCACCGTGTTACAGTTGCGTGCCACAACACTCACTCGCTAAACTAATAACATTGTGTTTATTGAACTCGAAACGCAGAACTCGGCGTTAATATACGAATACGACAATACGTTTTTTGTTTTTGCTGAGTCTGTATTGCGATTATAATATTATATATACAGGATAATTTTCCAAGCCCGCTCATCCTATTTCATTCTTTAATTATTGATTTATTCAAATTCAACATTTCTTTTAAGTAGGTAACCTGTACTTCATAACCATATATATTTTCAAATATTTATTACACTTAAGTAGTTTTCTATTACAGTGATACAAATATTATACTGTATATTGATTTTCAAAAGCAAATGTTTGTATATTGTATCTAAATCGAAGTGCGATAGAATAGTTTCCGAGTGGTTGAGGTTTATTTAATGAAAATAATATAGTCAATGGTGATTCGAGGTTAAACAACTATGGAATAAATATGGTCCGAAATTTCAAAAATCAGAATCTTAATAACGCATAATTAAATTATAAAATGGTGGCTCTGGTCTGTTTGGTGAATCACTCTGTAAATTATTCGTTGAAATTCCCAAATGTATGGTTATAAAACATTCCGACCATTGTCTACATTTAAGTATGATTACATATAATTAATCATATTAAAATACATATACGTCTTGTCATTATGAAATGCCGCACTTACTAACCGATGGCCAGCATGCGGTATGGGACCACTATAGACATCAATGTGTAACCATTTACTTTGTACGTTAAAATGGTTTCCACCAACGTTTACGGCGTAAAATCCCTTCGGTTTTATATAATTACGCATATACTAAGGTTATAAATTTGACGATCACCACAAAATTCGAATCATGCTTTTATGTTCAATAAAATGGCGCATTTAATATTTTATCCAATGAGTTGGAAAGATATTATAATAAAATGTATTTTTTATTTTGCTTAGAATTTAAAATTTTCAGGATAGAATTAATAAAAATTCGTTCAAGTTACGTATATAATAACGTTGAATAAATAGGTACACAAATTATTCGATGGTTCATAAATAAGACATTACACCAGGAAACGGGAGCTAACTGTATAGTGCAAGTATATTACATAATTTTTTGCTGAAATATACATAATTTTAGTCGCCTAACAGTACCGTTTTAAGGTAATATGGGTAATGCAAGAATTTCTCTAGGTGGAATATCTTTTATTAATATTATTCTGTTTTTGTTTATTATTATTATTACTTTTTTATTTACGTATTTCACAAAATTGTTAGAAAACAGTGAAAACCACAATAATAATAATAATAATATATGATTTTTTTCGGTACCCAAGTATATAAGAGAACAAACGATATAATGTCATATATAAAACCATATTTGTTTAAGCAATTTAAAAATTATGTAGTATGTATTCTGACTCAATGTAAAAATACAAACGGTTGTACTTATGTAAAACTAGTTTTCGACAATACCAATTTGTATCGAAACATTGTCTAACCAATTTTACATCACAGAAAATACTAAAAAGTAATACGTAGGTACCTATATAATATTACTGGTATCATATTTCGATGTTTTTATTGATATTGAACCAATTTTCCGGTACCGATGTGGCTAATTCATTGAAAATACATCTGTTTCAATTCGTTAACATTTCTATTTTCTATTTATTGAACTTCTGACATTTTGTTAGTAAACCACTAAACACTATCATCAAATAACGATAAAAACATCACAATATTAATATATAACAATTATAAAAAAAAACTCAGAGGTATTTATATGGATGAAAATTAAATGATATTATACCTATCTATAGTTAATATTTATTTTTTCTTGTTTATATTATAAAAACTTTTTTTAATGTATGAGATTTCAAAAAAAGCTCGTCGATACATTTTTTAAGTAGGTATTCATAGTGTATTGTTTTATAATTTAAGAAATAAAAAATACATTTTATACTAAATTTACAGTAATTTCTTGGGTTTGATATCGATACTTAAAAATATATTATCACTGTGCATCGCTATAGAATACAATGCATTACCTACATAAATCGTGATGAAGCGTGGTTCGCATTATACCACAATGAAATATTATAATATGGACACTCAACTGTTTTTTTCTCGGCCACTATGCGCGTTTAAGCCTATATTATTATATATACAATGGCGCGCACCCTATACATACGTATGTTATTAAAATGAAATTTTGACAAATCGTTAGCATGGCGTAATTAGCATTTCCCAGGGGTCCCTATGATACGCGTAGGTATATACACACGAGGAGATAATAATAATAATGTCACGCGCGCGCACATACTGTTAAATATTCGTTATAGTACACATAGGCAATGATATAATAAAGCTTAATATTGCACAAGACGATTTTGGTAGAGAAAAGAGATTAACCATTAAAACGAAACCACTTAAGAATCCGAAGTATTTAATATTAAAGAGTTGGTATTTGCATACGCGTGACCAAAAGTACTGTTACTGACATATTATTTAAGAATATTATAAGTTATAATAATTATGGTATTACTAATTTTGATCCACGTATATCGTTAAGCGAGTAAAAACGTAATTAAAAAAAAAAAAAAATGTTTCAAAAGTTTAAGTACAAAACGCATGCTATGATTTGAGCTGTGTAGAATTAGATTTTTTGATTCTCATATCACTTAACCGGTGGTCAATTTCTCAGTTCACGATAAGTAACTGTGTTCAAAAATTTTTGAAACAAAATTAAAAATGTCACCAGTCTATGTTATATATAGTGCCGATTCTATACAAAATGAATATTTTCTCATTGAGTCTACGTTATAGTTGAATTAATCATTATTTAATTTAAATATTTGTTTGTTGTCTTCACTGAAATAAATTCTAAAAAAAAATAAAACAAAAGAATTTAAACAGATAACTGTAGATTAGTATGCCAATCTGCATTATAGCTACATGTTATTTTATCCTTTAACTTTTAAAATAGAATTTTCATATATGTAAAACATAATATAGTACTATAACATCGATGTATTGTATTTATATTACCTAGAGTATGAACGGTTTCTTTTTGGTAACTTTTCTCTCTGCCTACTCGGCATTCCGACTATCTATATCGACTCTATAGAACGTACGTATGTGTTAAAAACATGAGCGTCGCATAGCCGAATTTGAAATCGCAGCAACTATGATGACACGCCCACCCCCTACCGGGGATGAAAATGTTTTCATCGACGCGATTATGGACGGATAAGATAAACTATAATCGTATATCGTATAATAATGTATAGTCGTAAGATTAGATTAGATATTTAGATAATAAGGTATTTCGTGATTATTCTATATTTACGATTAATTAAGATTGTCCGGTACTTAGAGACGTTCGTATATACTATAAAAGTGGTGAAAATTTCTTCGTTCCCATAAAAACTCCCTCTATTCGGAGGTGTCTATTATTTATAGCTGTCCTTCGAGGAGGTTTCGCTGAATCACATTATTGTCGCGATGATTCGCTCTGAACGACGACGGTAACGATTTTGTCTTGTCCGCAGGTCCGTGTGATGGGTGCGCCGGAAGACCGAGGCCGCCATGTTTGTCAGACGGCGGACGTTGTGCGCTGCACCACTCAGCGCGGTGCGGTACAGCGCCTGGTGCGGTATGCGACGTGTGTGGCTCTGCAAGCGCGGTCGGCGACCGGCAGCGGCTGTGGCTGCTGCGACAGCTGAGGTGGCGGCGGCGTCGTTGATAAGGCGCCGGTGGCGGCCAGCACCATGGTGGTGTCGTCCGCAGGATGAAGAAGCAAAACGTCCGCACATTATCGTTGATCGTTTGTACGTTCACCTATCTGCTCATCGGCGCCGCCGTGTTCGACGCCCTGGAGTCCGAGACGGAGATACGCCGGAAACAAGCGCTGGACTGTAAGTGTCCGCACACCTAACCTCAATGATATTATGCGTTTATTTCGCCCCAAAGTCTAGGCCGGTATTCCTTACCGCCGCCGCGTGACCATCTGCGTCCCACCGACCCGTCCCTCAACCCCCGCACTGGTAGTCGTGCCTCGAGACCGAGACTAAAAACATTTCAGTTATATACTCGAAAGTTAAATCCCGTCTAGGGACGTAGTATAAGTACATACGAACGGGGGCATAGGCGTAGACACGGAGGGGTGTATGGAGGATGGGTCCCCTCATGACCTTTTTTTTTATATATAAAATTTATCATTTTACCGATAATAGACAAAATTAAAAACAATTTTTCTTTTACGAAAATTAGCTAGTTTTTTGGAGTATATACTATATATATCCCCCCTCCCAATGAAAATTATTGTGTCTACGCCTCTGATGTACAGTCTGTCGAATGGTGGAGCATCGTGTTTTAATATGTATCATAAGAACTGTGGTGATCAAAAATTTTATAACCACTAGGTACACAACAACACATAGGTAATACACTGGCGAACGACGATCCGAAATCGGATGGATAAGTACGAGATATGTAGTCAAAATGTCACCCACAAGTTGACTACGACCCTTGAGATATTAAAAAATATATATTGAAACAGACCTATGTATTTTACTGAGTTAAGAACAATGGTAAAATTAGAAATTGTTATTTGGACTTCGCTTCGAAGTTAAAGCCATGTGAAGTTTATCATTTATCATGGGAATCACCCGTTGACCACAAGTATTACGTGGCTGTATGGTGTGTGCTGACTGTAAAATACTGATATAATATAATATTAATAAACTAATTTCATAATATATCATAGGTATAAGTGATAATATATTTATATGAGCCACAAATATATTGTGATTTCTACGACCGGTGCCTGTGTGCAAAATAAGCGATTACTTATCAATTATTATACTTAACTGTCAATACCAGAGGCGTAGCCAGGGCAAGTTTTAGGGGTTCAACCCTTACCCCCCTCTTGGCCTAAAAAAATTTGAGTATCTATAATAATTCAATAAGTGTTTATAGTGAACAATAATTAGAAATAATAATTGCGTTCACAAATAATGGGTATCATTTATTCAGCTAATCAAAAATATATTATTCAATTAGCGTACAACTCAGTTGCGCATTTACAGTTTTACCGTACCGAAACAATATATTTTAGCGATGAAAAAAAAGATAAGCCACCTTCTTTAGGTAATTTCTAGTTACAGCATTGACTCAATGCTACAAAAGGTCCATAGGACCTCGAATTTTCCGACCAAACCCTATAAAATACGATAAAAGTGTGCGCCTTTTATACGACAATCAATGTAGTAGTGAACCATGTTATCACTTATCTGCACGCGCCCCATATAAGATTATATAGACGTAATTGTATCGCAATAAATGATTAACTTCAAATGACTATAACTTAAAAACAAATTCGGAGCGACAATTTTTAATTATACCATCGTTCTTAACTAGGTGAACTACAGAAGTCCCAATTTTTTTTCCTGAAGGACGTAGTAACTAGTAAGTAAACTTATTCTGATGGTATTTATAAATTAAAATTATGTTCATATAAATTAGATATTTTGCAGTATGTCTGCTAACAATGATATAATAGGTAACATTAAATTTTACTTACAGATAACTGTTGTGCTCCTAACTCCTAATATTATAATTTTTAATTAAATTTATACCACAAGTTTTTTATTATAAACAGTTCAATAAAACAATTTGACGTATTTTACTGCACTTATACAGTTATGTTATACATTATAGCAATTCTATTTGAGAATAATGGTTAATCAATAATATATTTATAAAAAACGTGAATCGAAATTTTTTTAGTTTTGACTGCTAATGGGTTATTATAACAGTATATTATGTATTATAACTGTGTATTTGTGTATTATATCATAGTTGATTATTTGTACGTCATAAAATTTTAGACCTATTTTAAATGCAATATTATGTGACAGCACACATTATATATATGTACAGCGAATTAGGGTATGTCAACTTGCATTTCAGCAAGCACCAGTATCAGCATCAAGTTCATAATATTCGAAACCTTTATAAATCATCACTTTTGAATCGTGCAGACCGACTCGTTTCAATCGAAATAGGTTAAAATTTGGCATGTGGTCTACCTATTATTATTCGCTAAGAAATATAATATATCGGGGTCATCGTCAATATCTTTTATATGATCCAGAAAATTTTCGAGGCAAACGTTTTTCCGTTTTTGGTATTTGACGCCATTGGTTGTATTGTATGAATTCAATACAATATATAACTTCCAACGATGAAAAAACGCCATATTTTAGGTTAAAAGTAGGTAAACGAATGTGTATTTTACTCACGCGCTTACTATCTTGTATAGGTAATTTTTTTTCACGAAAACTTGGACACTGACAAAATTCCATTATTACATCCTGTCATGCGGTGGCTTATGGTTCGTCTGCCGGGAACACCCTGTACAAAGGAAAAGTGGAAAATAATAATAATAATAAATAAACGAATAGAAAACATACATTCGTATACGCACACAAACACAATACATTACGCGACTTGAGTGCATGTTACGTATTTTCCACGCAAAATTCCATCTGTACAAAACCTTTTTACTTCGCCGTCATGGTTCGACAACGTTTTATAAATGATACCGTTCCGGGAGAACCCGATAAAACGAGTATCCACTTAATGTTTCCCATCTGCTTTTGTTAGTCATTAAGATTTTGATAAAATACTATAAAATAAATAATGTATGTAAGAGTATAATAGTATGTAGTATTATGCATTTATACTATAATATATTAGTATATTATCTACAAGAAGAAAAACTACTGCGTATTTGGATTTCAAAAACTCAAAAGTTATTTCCATAATATTACAGTATATGAATTTATCTTTTGAAAAGTCCACATTATCGTTGTTTTCAAATAATACATTTTTTGAATAACAACACTTATGTTTATTTCAATACAAATTTATGTTTAAATTTTTATTCTTCAATATTTTTGCAAATGTTTACGAAACTATGACACAATAATCCTGTATGTCAAATAAGTTTTATAATTTAAGTAAATATAGTTGTTACGTGTATAGTTAAATTTTAACAGATGTAGAATACATATTATTAGCAAAATTAGCACTGAAGTATTCCTTTGAGATGAACTCGCGTCTAAATCTGTAACCTAACCTATGGTCTGCAACTACGTACTTGAGATATTCTGCTACAAAATTATAAGCTTTTATTCCTCGTATAAGTTAATCTATAATAAGCTTTGGAATTAAAATCAAACAAATCATGAAATGTAATAAATAATAATTAACTCTATACGATTTAATAATATTTATTAAATACTTCTTATTTAATGAATTGAACGTATCTTTAAGTTATTCATTTTAAAAGTTGAAACGAAAATGGTCAATGGGTATCAAAATGACAACAATTTAAATCGATAATTACAGTTGTAATTAATGACGATTTTGTATTGAACAAACCAAATCTATTTATTTTGTGCTCAATGCAGATAATTAAAAATCCATAAATCATGTTGTCAGTTAAATACTTTCAATTTGTTAGTTAAAATAAAAATAAAACAGAATTTAAATATAATAAATGCTTATTTAATGATATAAATTTAAAGGTACAAAATTACCTTATTTTATAAATTATAAACTACCATGGTCGGTTTTTCATGAAATACGTCAATCAAAACTACTTCACGATAATGAATTACACTCACATTAGATGTTTATATAAACCATGCATTATGCGCATAAATAGAGTATATTATAATCTAATTATACTTAAAAATAGCTGATGCACTGTTTATCACAAAAGATTCGATATTTATTTAGTAGTTGTTCGTTAATGATTAAACGTTCTACATTTTCTACCTTATAATAATTGGGATAATAAAATCAATACGGATAATATTACAATAATATAATATTTTACAGATTATATCATTTTCAAAGTAGATAAATAATTATTATTTTTAAACGAGGTTAACTAATTATTAATCAATAATTATTATATCACAGACAAATATTATATCAACGTTATTGAATTCCAATACAAAAATATCTTATTATTGAAGTATAGTTATTTTAAAAGGTCATCTCTTTGAAAAGGCTTCATTGAAATATTGCCTGTAAATTATTTTAAAGACCATGTGACTATTCAGAGTTGACTTCTGAGTAAACTAATTTCTGAAAGATTATTATTTTATAAAGCTCTAAAAATAATTAAAAGCATCAAAGAAGCCATGAACATTTATAATGACAATACATCGATTGGAAAAATCAATAATATATATAATCATAAATACAAATTGTAATAAAATATCGCTAAGAATTCTTTTAATTTAAATAACACATAAAATACTTAATAAGAGTAATAAACACATTTATTCCTCGATCAATAATAACAATTATGAAAAAAAAAAAAGTAAACACGAATTTATCAATTTTATTTTTTTTTTGTTATAATTTGACAAAAATAAATAAATTAAATAATATAATTAATATGTTTTGAACCATCTTAAATTTCTTATTATATTAAAAATTAAAAATGTTTTGTCTCTAATAAAGACGATATATTATAATCTATTATTCTATGAATTTGATAAAATGTAAAATTGTATGAATGGAAACCGAATTGGGTGCTAGTCAGTATATTATATTTTCCGGTATACAGTAGATATCCAGATGGCAAATATATATGTTTTTAAAAGTTGTAAGATAGGTTTCTATTATTAGTGCTATGTCAATTTTCTAAGGTGTATGGTATGTAAAAGGCAAGTTCATTTGTATTCTAGGTTATACCGTTTACATTCTAGAGGAGTACTGATAAGATAGATGCTAGGTTTGTATTAGTTGATATTGGTCGGCAACATTTTGTTTAAGACTATAATCAAGGTGGTGGTATGAGGTGTATGAGATGGATTATTAGATTTTTTTTATTTCAGATAAGAAGTGAGTTATTTCTAAGAAAGACCGCTTGTGATTGGTTAAGTTTAAGAATCGTCGAAAACATTAGTTTTGGAATTTCGAGTGATAGATGAAGATGAATGTTTGGTAATTTTTGGGTCCAATTCAGGGATACTAATAATAGGATTACCTGATAAAACATTTGAGTTTTTTCAGTGATTGAGGTTGGTTTTTGTTAAATGTGCTGTTGTTTTCTTATTTGTTGTTAGTTTTTGAATACATCCGCGGTAGTAGGCTGTGTGATCGTTTCCGCAGTTGTTCCATGTTAAATTTTTTTATATGATATCACTTCAACATATATTAGTATTTACAATTAATAATAAAAAATTATCGTTAAAAAATTTAGAATTAGTGTAGTGTATTTATTTATTTTTATCTCCTAATATTATATTTCTAGGTACATATTATCGATATGCATTTTTTTGTTGTTATTGGTTTGTGTGATAACCCGAAAAAAGTTTCAAGTAATGTTATTTCATTGAAATATTTCATAAAATTAATTTTGCGTAAAATAAGATAAATTGTATTTTGTTAGAAATATTTTAGTAATTGCTGCTAGATGAATAGATATAGAAATAATAAAGTCCAGGTCACAAGTAACAACACTGTAATAATAATTTAAAACCTGATCCAATTCATAAATAATTCATAAATATATATTATTGAAATATTAATGAGCAACAATTTATTAAAAAAATAAAAGGGATACAAAATCATATCTAATTAATAATTATACACCACAATTAGGGAATAAATGAACGCGTAGGTACGAATCATCCTGAAAATCGAATTGATAGGTGGGTCAAATTGAAGAATCGTGTATATAATTAATGTTATCGAGAGGAAGAAAAATTATAAATAATTAACGGTACAAACATTGCAATAGTTGAGCATATATAACATATTGCTATTGTTTCGTGCGATTGTCGCGTGGGAAATCGATGATGAAAAAAAAGTAAAAAAAAAAAAAAAGAAGTAGACAAAGAGGCCAATATAAATTGTATTGTACCCGCAATGGCGTAATGCGGATGACCGTTATTGGTGCCGTTATGTATCCGACTTGGCGATAAAAATAATATATAAAAAAAAAAAAGAAAATGTTTCACGTTCAATTTGTATCATTTTTTATTTTTATATATATAATTTGTCAAACAGACCTTGTATAGAAAAAAAATTGTTCAAATTGTTATACAGTCGAGTATTGGTCTCGTATTATATTTTTTTTCTCTCCACACGCTCTACACCATTATAATATCAGCTATATATTAGCTATATGTACACGTAGAAATGTAACTATCTTGTTCTTTTCCCTTTATATATATATTAATATTATCTGTTTACAACTCGAAATATGATATATTATATGAAAAACAGCCGTGGCCGCACCGCAATGACGTGTGTGTTGAGCGCACGCCGCCGTCGTGTAGTGAGTGGGGCGAGAAAAATAAAATATATTCCGGTAAAAGTCGGGAAAAGTCTAAAGAGCATAGTGCAGGAGAAAAAAACAGGGTGTACGCGCGGTGGAGTCGTCGAGAAATTAAAGTCGTCGCCGGGAGAAGAAAAATACGGCGGCGCGGACAATGAGTGCCGGCGGCGGCGCGGCGGCGGCGTCGACGACGACGACTGCGTTTACTCTCGCTCACCACGCCGGGGCACCCTCCGCCTCACGTCTCCACGGCCACGGCCTTTCCACCGATCGCACCCACCACCCACACACCGCAAACCCTACCATTATGCGTCGACCCTGCTACGACATGCCGCGCCACGCCGGTCGGTCGCTATGGATACACGCAATGACGTCACCGGCAATACGCCACATCAATCACGACCGGCCCCGCCGCCAGCGACAATCGCCACCACCTAGGGGCGATGATGGT
The DNA here is from genome assembly GCF_020184175.1 of Aphis gossypii. NCBI lineage: Eukaryota > Metazoa > Arthropoda > Insecta > Hemiptera > Aphididae > Aphis > Aphis gossypii. The sequence continues at coordinate 75,687,865 of NC_065530.1, forward strand.
AGGCGAGGAGGAGATGATGGGAGACGTGCGTAAAAACTGCTCATGGGATAATGTTTCCGAAAAAAATAAAATAAAATTAATTGTATATTTATTATACGATTCAATTCTTCGTCCGTCCGTCCAACTCGCACTACTCTCCCCGCACGTACCCGCAAGAACCTCCTCCGCCGCCGCCGCTGCCGCCGCCACTGCAGTAGTTTCTCTCGACGTCCGTGCCAACGCGCTAAACCCGCACCGCCTGCAACGCCTATATCGTTGGTTAGGAGTGAGAGGGGTTATGGGGTTTAAGGTCGATATGAATCGGGATGATGATATGGAATAAAAAAAAAAAAATTAAAAAATTTCAATAACATTTAAAGATACTGTAATAATTATGACGAGGACTAGCGACATGAGTGTAGTATATATTTTTATTAACCATTCGTTGCGTTTGAAAAAAAAAGCCTTTTACGTCCCATATACCGTGTAAATATCGTTGTTTGATGTGAACCGTGATGCACCCTCGCGTATTATTAATTGTACAGTTTTACAACTTATATACTCATTCGATGGGTTAAGTGCGATCGTTCAGCGTTTTCAAAAATTACAAGATATATTCTAGCATCTAGCATGACCATATCATTGCAATATATCAAGTACATATTGTACGATATTTTTTATTTTCAAAAAACATATTTTACTAAGCCCAGTTTATAACCTCCTCTCGCAGCAGTTATCAATAACAAAATGTTCCATAATATATTATAGGTATTACATTATATACTATAATACATTATGTTGGGCGTGGCCGGCGTTTTGTGTGTATATATCAATATATTTACCAACGACTTTATATACATATACATTATACGTATAAAGTCGTTGGTAAAAAGTATAATTCATGTAAAAAACTGTTTGAAAAAAAAATTAATTATAAAATGCAAAGGATCCAATTAGAACAAATAACAATTATAAAAGTTTATTTCATTTATATTATATTCGTATAATATTTATATAATATAATTTATGTGCATAGTACATACATAGAATCATGGTTCGATATTACTAGTAAAAAATTATTTTTTAAGTACATACAAACTAATTCCTAATACAGCAGAAAATTGTGCACTTAATCTTAATCAGACATCTAGCTTTAAATAAGTCATATTACTTTAAGTTATATAAAGCTATAACGCTATTTTAATTCAAAAATATTTTTCGATGTGGTGAATTTTTATGAACTTTTTATTTATACGAGTACCTATACCTTTGTATTTTAAACCAGAATATGATCACAAACTTTATTTTGATGTAGGTATAAATTACAAAATACTGGACTGATCGTTAATAGTTGTTTGCATTTTATAAGCATTTATGTAGTTTCAGCGAAGCTTTAATCTTATTTCAATAAAATTTAAATACTTGTACGTAAAACGAAAAAAAAAAATGATTTGATATTTGACAGTAATATTAAACGTTGCTATTTTCATAAAAATTGTCTGGAAACAAAATATACAATAGTAAATCGCGCCAAAAAATATAAAAACAAAATAACACTTTCCAACTTTATTATAACAATAAAATATTAAATGTATTTGTGCTAAACTATATTATAATATTGTAGTAAGTGAATGACGTTTAATAGCAAAGCAAAAATAATTATAAAAAACATATTTTTTTTCTCAGAAATTAATTGACAGGCTTTCTAAGTGTCCCGAGTTGAAATAATCGCCCTGCGTGTAAACGACGAGGCTGTTAGTTGATAGAAGATTGCTCTGCTGAATTATATATACAGTAAGAAGCCGCGCTGTTATTACACGTATCTGCAGGATTGTGACGGGCTTAGATAAAACACACGTATTATATAAATATTTTATTAGCGTGTGTGTGTGTAGTTTATTATAATACAAGAGAACGAAAAAATTACTATTTTGTGCCTTCGGGACGTAATTATTTAGAAAAACTCATCCCGGTCAAGACGCAGGTATACACGCGGTGTTTATATTATCGCCGACCTGCCGCGAATCTCTTTGAACTGTTCAAATATTTAATGGCACCTATACACAGCTTCAGTGCCACCGTGACCCACGTCGAGTACGCTCAGTTCATTTCGATCGCACACAGGTCATATACAATCCATGTATACATATGTATTATATAATATATTGTATACAAAATATATACCTACGAGTCTTGACACTATTCTTGACTGAAATATTTTTATTTTTGTATCCGTGATCTTCAACTAAGTGCGACGCATGTATTGTGACTATTTCCACATCAAATAACAAAATTTTTTTCATTTTTGTTAAAGAATTTGTCTGTATTAAAAAATGTATTTTACTTTAGACAATAATATAATATATATTATGAATGTAAATCGATCGAGAAATGTGTCACAACCGAAACAGAATCATTATTATAATATTTTGAGTTTTACCAGTGTGTACAATTTGTATACAATATACACTTAGGTTCTTGTTCATTAAGTTCTATAATATTCCAAACATTATATTATAATGTACTACCTATTATGTGTAAAGTATCTTTTATTATTATGATGTAGTACAAAAGATATAATAATGATATCAGTATGATTTTGTTTTTATCTTTTCGTCTTCGATATTAAAATAGAAATTTTAATAGCCCGGGAAATAATATATTATTGATCGCAAAACAGTTATATACATTTTATTAATAAATTCCACAAATATTGTGTTTTTTCTTTTAGGATAATAATATAATGAATAAACTACAAACATAATATTTACGATGCCCATCCGCGATCACTCAATTTATTACAGTTTAAAAGCAAACACCTACAGGAACGATAACGATTTGAATTGAAAAAAGTTTTTTTTTTAACTATATTTTCTTTGAACCATTTCAAAAAATGAGTTTTCAATAACTTTTTTTTAGAGGAAATAATATTACAATGTTATTTAACATTTTAAGTACACGAATATGAACAGTCATAAGACTTGAATAATAAAAAAAGTTTTGTTATACATTTTTTTTTAAATATTTTAGTACGTATAAAAGTGTAATATTAAAGCTACAGGTAAAATATATATCTTCATCAAATTCTATATTCTTAACAAAACTTTTTTTGAGTTATGGAGTATAAAAATGTATATATACTTAAAATAGTAAAGATAATGTTAAAACCTCAAAACATTTCAGCTATAATATGCGTCATTAAAATATATAAGTATCACGAAATATAAGCTTTTTACCTATAAATTGAGAAGATAATGCTTATTAGGCAATAGTAAATTTTAATTAGGACTCTAAATAATTATATTGGAGGTATATTATTTAAAAACTTTTTAATTAGTAAATATACACCTGTTTTTATGCTGCTTGTTTTTTGTATTTGAAATAAATGAATCTATATATATTTCTACTATAAAACGCAGTAATCTTTTATCATATTTTTCATTAAACCATATAAATTATAAATTTTAACGAATAATTTACACTAAAAATACAATTTTTGTAAGAACCTTTTTTTTTTTTTTTTACTATTTGAGCTATCGAATGGTTCTACTAGTTTTGTATATTAATTTATATAGATTTAATTTATTTAGATGATATAAATTTAAAATTTGAACGATTATAAATAGATTTTATATTGAAATAAATAATATAGTGTAATCTTCGCGTTCATTAGGTGTAATAATTATAGGATTGGTGATTTATCATCGAGCGCATGTCTACATAATTATTATATATGTCTGAAGTTGTAAACCTATAAATTAATATTAAAACTGTTGTGAGTGCTGAAAAATTTCATGATCGAATAAAATAAAATAGAAACTATAATTTTTCAAACAATTGTACGTTACATGAAATATTATTTTTTTATTTAATTATTTTTACTAGATCCCTACCTATATTGTGTATCGTAAAATAAATTTATAAAAACTGTAGTCTATTTTAAATTATTTGACCTGTAGTAGGTAACATAACAACATGCAATACTATGTTGACACGGATTAAATACAATTAAATTTAAAAAAAAGATGTTTATAACATCTGTTTGTTTTATTATTACCTATATTATTATTTAGCTATGTAGCTAATCCAATATTTAGTCGAATTTTCATTTCCATAACTTATAATTATTTTATACAATATTAATATTTAATGTTCCTTTATATTTGCTTTCAAATTATTTTTTTCTTATAAACAAAACTAATATGATTAACAAATATCAATTTATATCAATTCGTATACTTAATTTATAAAGCTAAAGTAACTTTTTTCAATTTAAAAACTACTTCAAATCAGATAAAGTTGCTTTCTATTGTACTCAATAAGCTATCTACTCCAACCCATACACACTTATATATCGTATATATATATATATATATATATTTAGAGAAAGAAAGAGATGTTATGTATATATATGAGTGTGTACGCGTATTGTTTATGAACTGTTTCTTTTGTCTCTGTTTCCCGTCCACACAAACACAACTATCCAATTCTATTAGTCCCAATCTGTCTGAATAAGCGAATCTTAAAATATCTTGGCTTTGATCTCTATTTTTTGTTATATTAGTAAAATATAATGTTCAGTCACCGCGGACGGCTGTTTTACTTATATTTAAATCTAAATTATTACTAAAATCTCAACAAAATAAATCGTACTTAGTATAAATAAGATTTGAATAATTTCTAAGTCTATTTGCTTATAATAGCATGTTCAAGCGATTTAATAAATAATTATTATTAATTTTCATATTAATTATTAGATTTAAAATAGATACAGTACGCATATTTATGAATGTGTATGTATTATTTATAATTTATATTTCAACAAAATTAATTTAAAAAAAATTAGTAACTTTTAATTATTTATACGTAAAATCAATAGGAACTATAAAAAGTACATAATCGGCATCTAAACATGGCAAATATTATAAATATTATGCACGATAATGGCTAGTGACTATAATGTTATGTATGTGTTTTTGCTATTTCCCAGAAACACACTTATAAGTTTGATCGTCCTAACAATAAAATATATCAAAAGACTTTTTATTAACTGATTTAATAGGTATTATATCTATAATATTATATCTAGACTTTCTGCTTAATTGTAGGCAATGAATATTTCTCATTATTATTGTGACTCAATCCACTTAAAACATCAGAAAGTTCATAAAATAGATAGAAAAAAATTTAATGGATGAAATCTAATTTAATCGGTTTCTTTTTTTTTCTTTTTTTTAGCATCTGTTCATATGTGGATATTTTATGAGCATATCGTCTGTAACGAGGATCAACTATATTTTAAAGTGAATCACTTTTTTTTGTTTATATCGTCGCTCTAGAACACTGGTTTTTGAGACTTTATATTTGTGCGTATGTGTGTCAAACAATTTCCAAACGTTGTAACTTATATGTTATAGGATTTTATCGTGTGAAAACAAAATCATTTTAGTTACACATTCTTCTCTATTAAAATTCAAGTCTTAAGTTTTGATTTGAGATTAACAATACTTTCGCGTATGAGATGAGAAAATATGATTAAAAGAATTTTCAGCGTTTAATAGATCAAACTAACAAGATTGTATTGCTGACAGGTTGCGGATAGTTATACCCGGAGAATGTCAAAATATTTTTAATTATGTGTTATGTTAATTTCAGTTTCCTGTGATTAAACAAAGGTTATATGGTTAAAAATCCAAAATTAAAGATGAAATAATATACCATACCCGAAAGCAGTAAGTAGAGTGAATGAAGAATTTGATGCCCCCATCCCACGCTCATTCGGCCTACAGACGTCAAATGGTGTTAATAATGATAATAATAATAATAATAATAATAGTGATTTATGCCAAATAGGCTATGAGAAAATAGTCACATTATCAGCTCATTTTAATAATTTTTTAATTTTAATTTTCGTTTTACAATCAACAAAAATATTTTGTTTAAAAACTAAAATTTGTTGTTATTAATCTAATGAACATTTTTTTTTCATTTATCCCCCTACATGCAATAAAAGTACTTATTATTACATATGCGGACTTGATCCCTTATACTGTTTTCAGAAACATGGTATTTCACGAAAAAAATATATCATCTCACCTTCGTATAATGTAAAATTGAAAGGCGTAAAAAACTTTTCAGGGAACCTGATTCTTTATATCACTTATATATAAGTACAAATATATATATATACTTACAAATTTAAGAAGTATATGAAGAATAATAATACATTTACAAGGTTCCTTATTATTTATTTATATTTTTTTTTAAATTTTATTATTATTACAATCAACTTGATATAATATTCTTCGAAATTCTTTTCAAAGAAATTATTGTCAGTGTGTGGAATATTAAAATATCAGGTAAAATATTTATGGAATCGTATAGGTTACAAAAAAATCTACAAACAAAATTAAAAATACACAATAGGTAGATAGAATTTTTCATAGTTTCAAATTCTATCACATTATTGTTTATTTTTGCTGTACTTATATATATGTAAAAATATATTTTCAAAAATGATAAAAAATGCTTTTATATTTCCTAGAATCATATATAAACATTATAGTTGAATTATTTTTACGATCACGTAAGCAATAAATTTTGGCTTACTTATAGGGATTTTTCTTAAAGCACCGGGCATAATTTATATACATTCATGTTAAATCTTTGGTGGTGTGCCAACAATGTAAATTTAAACAACTCCATGCGGTCCACTGGCTGATAAAAAAAAAATTATAACATTATCATTAATTTCAATTAAAACACCCAAAACAGAATTTATACTTTCTATATACTTCAATTAGTATTGGTAATATGCGAACAACATGTGAGCGTAATGGAATTAATAAAGCGTGATAAATAATGTATTACTGCAGACAACGTAAAAATTTATGTATAATAATATAATGGTATAGTATTGCAATCAACTTATTTTTTTGAAACAACCAATAAAAAAAGGAAATTAAAAAGGAATTGCTTTAATTTTTTTATCAGGTGGTAATTAATTTTGTTTTTGAACATTGATATACTGCAATTTATGTGATGTGCATTTCGTTATGATTTTTTGGCTAACTAGTGTCTGGTTGTTAATTTGAAAAGATTGAATACGATAATACTATTATGAGTTGGATAACACAACATATCAGTCGAGTCGATGTTGAAACGAGCCTTGTGATGCGACGTATCCGACACAAGGAAGATAATTGTGATTCATTATTATTATTATTATTATAAAAATAATTTCGTCGAAATAATGATTTTTAAGCGCAAATGTCGAATTCTAGTTACATTGCACACACGTTAACAGTCCAAGAGACGTGATACAAAAACATTTATAAAAAATAACACATTTTTTCTCCTTTTTGTCAACGTACAAATGCGTAGACGTAGCGATAACTAGGTCAAGGAGTCGCGAGAAAAACTATATGACAGACTCGAGTACCTACTTATACAGTATGTATTCGTATATGTGTGCGTATATGGTAATAATAATATAGGTACCTATTACTGTGCATAGTGTTTGTTCGGTCTGGTTGGTTTTATAATATATTTGATGTACCTACAGTAAGTCAGGATAGTATTGAAACACCAACTCGCCCATTATATAGTTAGTACCACGTATATAAAACAGGATAATTACGAATATATTCTACAATAAAAAAAATAAAGGGATTAACGCGGGATAATATTATTATTAAACACGCGCCTATAATAATTACACCAGTAAACGTATTTAACATTAAAGGTTTTAAACTAACCATTATGGTATACAGTTGAACGTATCTACCTATATTATAATGCATAATAAAATGGCGTAGTAGAACTCGTGACAAACAAATCGTGAGTCTAAAAAACCGTAATATTACTTTTTGCGCAGCGAAGCTCATTTTAATAAAATCATTTTTCCAGATTTCGATTTATTAAAAAATCATCGTTTTCTTTTTTTTCAGCCATAGAAGGGATAATTCTCAAAAAGTACAACATATCCACGGACGATTATCGGCTGATCGAGACAATTGTACTGAAGTCAGAACCGCACAAGGCCGGACAACAGTGGAAGTTTGCAGGAGCATTTTACTTCGCTACTACGGTACTCACGACTATTGGTACGTATATGCAATATAATAGATATACCAAATCACTCTAATAATATTTTCGCACGGTTTTATATATATGTGTATCAATATTATTTAGGTATCTATAACTTTAGACTTTGTATGCATAATCCAATATCAACTATACCGTAGACAGAGAACAGTATTATTTCTAAAAGGATTATTAAGGATTAAACACTTTGCGCCTTTTTAAGTATACCACAGACAAAGTGCACTTCGATTTCTCTCGAACGTTTTAAAAAACGCTTCACATTTTGCCCCCATTTGTTACCCTCCGATTAATTTTTAAAACAGAAACAACACACTACTGCAACAATACAAAACATTTTCAAAAGAAAACTTTTTGAGTTTCTTTTTATTAATTTTTTTTATTGTTGATACCTTTGAACTTTGTTTAACAATAACAATAATTCGAAATTAAATCCAGAGTCTTATAATTTTACAATTATTTAACTTGTAATCATTGAACAATTTGTATTATAATTATGAAATATATAATATATACAATAAATGTTATTATATTGTAAATATAAATAAACCACAACAATCAAACAATTATTTACATTTAAATTGAATAAAATATTTTTATTTTTTTTTTTATTATTTAACTTAAGAAATGTATTAATATATTATACATTTCATGGAACTATAGTATTAGATACTTCACTTACCAATATTAGTCATGTACGCAGTATTTTAATAAATAATGCAATCTCGGAAACTTATAATATAATTTTTAGAAAACTAAGGAATTTTTTTGAGCCATAATAAAATATAAAAATAAAAATAAAAATACCTTCTAATAAATATAAACCAAATTTATTCAAATGCTACGCTTACGTAGCACGAAACCGATTACTTTTAGAGAAATGAAAAATGGTGATAAAATTTTGATTTTTAATCAATGATATTAACTGTGTAAGCCAATACTTGAATAGTATTACATTTTCTTTATTAATAATAAAATTATGTTTACTTAATTATGTGGGTAAAACCTACTTCCTACCGAACTGTATCGCTCTCTCAAATAGGTATGAGCTATTAATTGGTCATTACCTATCTACTTGTTTTTATTCTTAAACCTCGTTTAAGCCTAACCAAGTAAATACAGGTTACCATTGTCAAAAATAATAGTAAGTACTATTGACGGGTATTATTTATAATACTACTTGAAAATAATATTCAAATTGTTGGTTGTTTATTATCACACATAATATCAATATTATTATTTTTTTATTATTATTATTATTATCCTACTCCTTTGAGTCCGTAAAAATAATGATGGCACAACACCGAGCCAAATCAGTGAATTTTGATATTTAATTGAAGTCTTGGTTAAGTGATTCCCAAAAACACAACTCATTAAGTCACCTATACAATATGTAGTTTGTAACAATTTGTTTCATTAAGAAAAAAAATTACAATAATTAAAAGTTATTAAACTAGAATAAAAATAAATGAAAACTAAAATATTTTTCATTTTATTTTTCCTGTATTTGTTAATCAATACCATAATAATAAATAAATTTAAAGGAAAAAATGTAATCATTGTGGCTAGCTAAAAAAAAAAGTTAGGCACTAAAATGTTATAGCATTATTACTTATTAAATTAAAACAGATACATACATACAATATGCTATATTCTTGTTACCTATTTTAATATCATTTCAAGAATATAATGTATAATTATTTTTATTATAGAAATAATACGATTATTTATTTAAGATTGTATTACTGAGTATTTATTTAATATTAAATAAAAAATTCAAAGTGAAATTTAAATGTTTATAAAATCAATCGAAAAGAAAATTAATTACTATGAACAATAATGTGTGGGTGTGCTACGTTAATCTACTGATAAACAATATTATGGCATTTTTAGAATAAACAGTTTTTTTAAATAGATCAAAATTAAATTAAAACCGTTTCATATTGATTGATTGTACCAACTTTTTTGTTACTTTATACTATAATAAAATATTATACATAATATTACCCAATAACTGCTTCTAAAGTTCTAACGTTTGTCCTATTAAAAATATATTATAGTCAATATCAATGTGTTTATATTGAAATTCTCCGAGTGTTATTGGTTTATAATTATATACATTCACATTTTATTTCAATTGGTTGAAGAGTTCAATTGTTTTCAATTTGAAATTTTATCTAATGTTTTGAAAAACTGCTGATGGTAACTATAATTATATAAATAACTACAGATGTGATTATTATTATTATTTTATATATATTCCCTATATACAAGCTTTAGAACTACGACGCCACTACTGAAACTAACATAAAAAGTACTGAGTGTTAAACTCGATCGAAACTAATTCATTAGTAGATTGTCCGGGAAAACTCTAACTTTCGTAATTAATAATACTACAATTTATTATATACACGCTGGATACAGTAATTGGCACCCTGTCATCTGCTTTAGGTTGAGTCAGGAAATTCGTAATCCACAAGTCGTCTATATAAGAAAATATATGATGTCGCAGCATAAATGCCCTCCTTAGAAAGGTTCAAATACTATAACACCCTCGTCTCACGTATTTTTTTTTTTTTTTAACATAAATATTTAATACGCCAGAGTGCATCCTACTCTATGAACTATAATATACCATATTGAAATATTGTACGAAATTATAAAAAAATATAAATTAAGATCCTTGTTATACTTTTTAGATTCCTCTTCCCACACCATTTGTATTTCAACCCGAAAATAATATGGGATTGTTATATTCTGTTGACTGTATATAATATGGCTCATCTGGAAGATTTGACAATAATCTTACACCAAAAATTGTGTTTAAATATTTCATAATATCTTCCAAGTACACTCTGTATAATGCTAATCGCCCGACCGTTTTTACACCTTCAGGTTACGGGCACTCGACACCAAACACAAAATCCGGCAAGTTGTTCACGATGTTCTACGCGATGGTGGGCATACCACTGGGTCTAGTCATGTTCCAGAGTATAGGCGAGCAGCTGAACAAATTCTCGTCCGTGGTGATCAGACAGGCGAAGCGGGCACTTGGCTGCAAGCGTACGGAAGCCACCGAGATCAATCTCATATTCGTCGTATCCTTTTTGTCGAGCTTGACGATCGCGGGCGGTGCAACGGCGTTTTCCACCTACGAGGGCTGGACGTACTTTGACTCGGTCTACTACTGCTTCGTCACGCTCACCACTATCGGGTAACTTAATAATATAATACATATTTAAATATTATATTTATTCAGTTTAATACGAAAAAGATAAATAATTTTATTAACAATAACAATAATGATAACGACAGCTAAAATATTGACAATATATACATAGTATATACTTACAGTGATATCAGTATAAAAATAATAATAATATGATGATGATGATGATGATGATTATGATAATTATTCAAAAGCATTAACATTCTTATTTTTTCTTCAAAAATTTTTACATTCTTATATTTTTAATTCTTAGGGAGTGTTTTTTGAAATATAAACTTGATTTTATAAATATTGACGCATCAAAATAAAAATTCTAACGAATAGTTTTTGAGTTATTTAACTTTGTAATTTTGTATACTAAGGATTATTTTAGGTAATGTTTATATTTAATTTGGAAAACATGGGAGATAGTAGTTTTAAAAACGAAGTAATTAATAATAATCAATATCAACATTTTTTAAGATTAACAAAAATTCCCCAAGCTAAATAAATATTAGTCACATAATTACATCTTTCTTATATTTTTGTAATCCCATTTTTAAGGACTACTTTCCTTGATATGAACATTTTAATAATTAAAAAACTACTCACTTGAATTTAAAATTAGAAAAGTACATCAGTTTTATTATTCATAATTTTAAAAAAAAATTATGCACTAGACAATTTACAGTAAACATCTGCAATTCTCGTTTGAATAACAGAAGTTTATATTACTTCAAGACACTTTTTCAGGTTGGGTTCAATCTCAAGAATTTCAAAATATGATATTTTAGAATATATTTAAACATTTCAAAAATTGAAATTTGAATAAATTATTATCAAGGAAAAATAGGAGTGAGCATGATTAGTGAATCACTCTGTATGCTATTAGGATAATAGTCCCCAGACGACGTTTTCGCGTTGTCCGTAATGTATCTCCCACACAGTAGTACAATTATTTACGACCAGCTTCGAACAAATAAATATTATCATCATTCCACCATTATTATAGTGCATGATTTTATTGTTATTGTTTATTGTCGTAACGTGATTACCTAAGCCACTGTAACTGCTAAGCTACTACATTATCCTAAAGTTAAAATACTCGTCGTTCACAACACCAATTTATGTACTAAATCATCGAATAATAATATTCCATTAATATGCAATACGAATAACTATAACATACCTACTGCTGATAAATTTAAAAATATTATGATTGTTTTTTTTTTAATTATAGTATTTTTATTTTTTTATTAATTTTACCTATGATAACATAATAGTTAATACCTTCGTTATCATTTTCTGATATGACCACGACTTAACATCATTTATTTTTCTTATATATTTATACTTAATATTTATAATTTTTAATTTAATTTATACACATATAACTATATTATCACATTTTACATGATCAAAATTAAAAACGGAAAAATAAAACAAATTATTTTATTATATTGTTAATTATTATTATTAGAATTTGCTTGCTGTAAAATGTATTATGAAAACTAATAATATAATATTATAATATATATAATTATAACCATTATGATTTTTTCGATAATTTCGGTGATAATAATTGTATTAAAATACTACAACCGTCGACCTAATAAACGGCAAAATAAAGTTTTATATATTATTGATTTGCGAATTTGTTCACATTAATATTTGTAACACATACCTATCTTTATTCTTTATTGATTATTAAACAAAAATTTAAGTTTAACCTAAAATTGCAATTGTGTTATTTGATTTTTGATTATAACTAAACAAAAGCTATTGGTACAATTTAATATATTGTTGTTTTAATTTCTGAGTGGAGCGATGAATGTATTGATTTTACAATGATATGTGTTTTATTAAAAATTCCCAGTATTCTTCAAAATAATCAGGATGAACAAAAATGAATTAAGGGAAAACCGGAATTTTCACAAAAATTCAGTTTTCAACAAAACCTATTTTGTTTTTTTTTAAAGTGTAACTTGAAAACTAATAACCATAATATATTCTGAAAATTGTCAATATTTTTTAGTTTTTTTTATAAATATAAATGTAACAAAAATTATTCATTGAGTAAAATAATTGAAAATTTAATACAAAGATCTTCATACATTTTTATTTTTGTATTCAAACATATCGAGATTTATAATTTCAATATTATTATTTTATAGGCTTTTAAATTTAGAATCTTGATAAATTTTGTGATTAATCAACAATTATTAAAATACTATGTAGTTAAAAATTCATAAAAAATTATCTATTTATAGCTAATATTTAAAATCGTTCTTACCTACTGTATTATGAAAAGTAAAATAAACTTCATTAATAAAAATATTAAAATTTATATCACAAAGTATACTTATTGATTTTACAGGCTTATTGATCATCTTTTCTCCCAGAATCATTTTTCGCACACAATAATATGAGTATATCATTAAATTCAAATTTAACACATCCATCACAGTGGCCCACCTAATGTACAGCGAAGCAGTACCTACTTGCCACTCGCCTACCTTTTTTTGAGTTTGTTCATTAACACTTTTTCATGCAAAATGAAATTTTAATTTTTAAACAATATAATAAACCTTTTTTTGACACAACACTGTATACTTTATAAGGGATATTCCCTCTATAGATTAGATTTTTGTCATAGATGATTGCTTCTTTAATGTGGTCATTTTTACAGAAGTTTTCAAATTTCTTTTTAAAACGTTTATTTTGTATTTTGGCATTTCTGAAATTTATCAATACGTATTGTTATCATTAATATTTTAATATTTATAATATTAATTTAAGTATTTAAAAAAGCATTATAAATATTAAAATTAAAATTACACAAATTAAATATGAATATGAATAACATTAAAAATAATAAGTCAGACTTGATACACAAACTCTATGTTGGATACATGTCATGCATGCATCTCTCAATTCAACCTCACATTGCTCGTTAGTAAAGTGTTTTAATATTAAATTCAAAAATAATTTAATAATTTATATAATCCAAAAAATTAGCTGAATCAAGAAAATAATTTTTAATAAATTTAAACAATACTAAACAATACTTACAAGTTACAACCATAGTTTATCCAAAACCAAGCTTTCTTGAACTATTTCAATATTATTCGAAAAGTATCGGAATTCTAAAAAAAAATATATATATATATTGATTAAATTGTAAAAATTACCTTTTCAAACTACTATCTATACTCAATTTCCAAACTACAGAGGTGATACTTTAAAAACTTTTTAGACACTACTTTTAGTTTAAAAAGTTTTCACTGCTAAAGAAAAAAAAATTAAAAGCATATATGTATTTTACAAATATATTTCTTGCTCTACTCAGAATTTAAAACCTTATTCTATTCTCAAAACATTAATAATACAACAATATTATTCATAAGAAAAGTTATGGTATGTCTTATAAATCATCAACAATAAAACTGCTTCTTACTATTTACACATTTTGTATTTATAATAATAATACATAAACATTATAATTAATTTGCTCTATATTACACTTGATTTATATAGTTCTATATTTTTCATCATTGTATCATGTTTATTATTTAAAAAACTATTTTAGATGAAAATATGTATTTATTCATATTTTCCGTGGTGGAAAAAGAATAGTATTCTTTTGGTAGAAAAAAGAATCTAATATTATTATCTAGTCTGGTGGAAAAAGGATAAGGTTTATTCTGTCAAAAAAGAGAGCGTTCTTCAATGTTTGTCACAAAATAAATAAAATAAACAGTAGAATTTAGTACATAAAAAAATATGCCCATTTTATAGTTTATTTTGTTCAATGAACAATATGTAGTATAAAATATATACCTAGGCATCTTATTGTTATTTACAAAAGTTCATAAAAACCTACAGCTATAGTTATTGATTATTATTAAAATATTTTTTCAAATTAATTAACATTTTTATAAGTAGGTATCTAAAATAAAAATAAAAACCTGGCATATAAATATTAAAACAATATCTCAACATTTCCTTTTCAACAAAATCTGTTTTACTTGAGCTTGTTAAATGTAGTCATGCACTTGAAAGTACCCGTGGCTAATGTATTATTTATAAGTTTAAAATGTAGGTAGTCTCTAAAGTATGATTTTTAATATAAGCTATATTTGTCGTGTAGAAAAATAAAAATAATTTTTATAAATTTATATTGTGAATTATTTTTATAAATAATTTATTATTTATTACATATTTATTGATAATTATTTTTTCTCATAATTCTCAAACGAATTCTAAAGCCGATCCATCCTTCACTTTATGTATACTTATTCAATGTGTAAAGCATATCTAAGTATGATATGATTTTGATTTCTGACATTTTTCATAGGTTCGGCGACATGGTGGCCTTGCAGAAGAACAACACGTTGAACGACAAGCTCGAGTACGTTGCGTTCACGTTGATATTCATTCTGTTCGGCCTGGCAGTAGTGGCAGCGTCGCTCGACCTATTGGTGCTCAGGTTTGTCACTATGAACACCGAGGACGAGAGAAGAGATGAGGCTGAGGCGTTACAAGTAATATTAAAAAATTATTTATTTATTAATCGTTATAATTAGATAAACAAAAAAAAAAAAAAACTTTACTATAAAATGGCGATTAACAGGTGGCAAAAAAAATGATACACTTCATTTTCCACCAAAATACATAGATATAAAATGTATAATATATTATATGTGCGTGAAATTATTTTATAACTTTTATATTGCGGTTGAATGTAGTCGCAGGGATTGTCAAGTAATTTTGTTTAAATCAATTTTAGTAATACAAGGAAACCTTCAAAATCGTATTCACAAAAACAAAAAAATAAACATATGACAATCTGTGTCTGATTCAAAAAAAATATCGTTGGTCCCATTTGAAATAAAAATTCCAAAATAGCCTGCTTACTGAATTCAAGATTTATTTGATCTAACTCTCGAAACCGTTGAATGGTTGGAATATATCTACTACGGTCCGAGGTATGGAACGGATGATCACAACGCCAATGTGTAGAACGTTTCGAATTTGTGCCAAACAAATATAATATAATACAGCGTAGACGCATCATGTCCCATTGCAGAGTATACATATATGTTTAAATATAATAAAATTATTTACATACGGACAGATTTCCGTTTGTTTTTATCCGATTTTGTTGTTTATGCGTATGTTTGTATTCGTTTCGAATACCTTGGGAATGGCAGGTAAAACAAATATTGTTGGGAAAAAAACACAATGCAATAATAAAATCTGTATACCAGACATGCGGTACCTATAGCTATCATATATCTAGGAGGGGTGGAAATATCCGGGGAAAAACCACAACGCAGTGAGGCTTTCGTTGGATGGAAAGTGTTCAAGGCGGCACTTCGGTGTTATATTTAAAGTGGGCTGTGATACGTTATTGATTATATACTCGTAATATAATAATTTCAAAATGTTAAAATTTACCTCTTATAATAATAATAATAATAATAATAATACAATAAAGAGGTATTAAATAACATTTTAAAAAATAAAGAATAATTTCTAATAATTACTATTAAAATAATGGTAAACCTAATTATTGTTATACCTTCTTACGGTGTATTTAATAATGAATAAATAATGAACGTCTAAAGATATAGAATTATAACGGATTTGAACAGGTTATACGCAGGTTATACATACCTACGCAAATATATTTTAGATTTTCAGTGGAATGATGATTATGAATTCACGAGAAATTATTTAACAGAACTTTTTAAGGATTATCTACTAAAATTCTATATTTAATGTTTTGTATTTGTACGTTTTTTTTATGAATTCTGGTTTTTAATTTAATTTAGCTAAAAACAATTTAAAAACAAGGACCCTATTATGTTTATACATTAAACCAATATAACATGTAATATACGATAAGCATATGTACTATATACAATGCACTCAAATGGTCAACGGAGAAAGTTTAATAACAGCCTGGCTGTTTTTGCTCCTTCACCCATTCTCAATCCTGTTATATATATAGTACATACACTGTCTATAGTTGTCAACATCGAGAATATCACTTGTCGTGACGCTCTCGTACATATAAGAGTATACTATAGCAATACTGAAATATTCTGATACCATATGTTCGATGATTACGACGTACTCGTTTTTTGTTTTGTACCTATCACATATGCACATATAAATTGTATAAATAAAATATCTGTTTGCATGAAGCTTAGAACACTTTTGATTATTTTTTTCCCCAAAAAAATATCGTTTTAATTATAAAATGTATACACGAAAACGGTCGACGCCCACTCGCCTCCCGTTTATTTTATAATACTCTATACGATATAATATACTGTACATATACCTACGGTACACAACACATATATGTATAATATGCGATATGCATTCACATGGATTGATGGGTGTGGATGGGTGTGTTTGCGTATAATATTATTATAACAATATAATATTATATATGCACAAATTGTATGTACAAACAATTTTATGAGACGAACCAGTGATAATATAGATTGCGTGTTACTCCGCAATCCATTTACTGTGTTGTGTTATTATTATCATTATTTTAAAATGTTTCGCTGCAGTAGGTACTGACGCGATGTAAATATAAAACAAATTCTACGGTGTAGTATCGTTAAAAATATATTATATATTTTATGTGTATAATTTTTAAGAAAATATTCAGAAGCAACTTTATACATATACATAACTCTGTAACAATATGTATTATTTCTATGCAAATAACGTTTTATACTGCCTACAGGCAATTTTATTTTGATTGAAAATCAAAGTTTTTCTTACGCTAAAGCCTGAAGTGGCGCATTATTATTATACTGTGTAAGACGTATAATCTTAACTTTCAACAAACTTTTCAGTGTTGTTTCATTGGCTGTGCCTCGGAGGATTAAAATAATATAATTAACAAAATTGTGAGGTTTCGAACTGTTACCGTTGATAACTTGAACAAATAAATACAATTCTGTGACAGTGATAAAATATATATACATATAAAAACTAATAATATAAAATAAAATTCTATAAGTATTATAATTCAAATAGCTTTATCTAACAATAATATGTTAAAAATTTTATCTGCACTCGATTTCAATTTAAATGCATCGTTAGGTTTATAATATTCAAAATTAACAAACGATTTATAATAAAACTATAGCAATCAAATATATTAGTCATGTAGAGCCATTTCAATACAATAATACTGACACTAATAACGATTCATGTTTGGCTGACATATAAATTTTAATATCTGTTATCATTGTCGTCATAATACTATTCGCAACTCTTTTATAATACATAATATTATGATATTCAGTATATATCGGTAGGTACGTACAAAATATAATACGTATATAAGCCTATAATATGATAATGGTATAAATGTATAACGATTGAACGTATAATTAATTATATTTCAACCATTAAACTAATTAAGAAACACTGCAGTAGGCGTATTCTGGTTCAAAATAAATAAATTGCGATAGGATATATATGTATAGCGTATGCTAATCTAGTTTACGTCGATACTCTACATTATTATAATACAATAGCTGCAGCTGTTAAACAATGTTAAATATAATGTCATTTAACACGCGCCCGTGGATACCAGGTTTTATATTATTGTTATATATACCTTCAATATCGCCCGCCAATCCGATCCGAGCGCCGCAGCAAAAATTGACGATCCCCCGTGAAAAATTATTCATTACGGCGCGTTTATATTATTGTTAAACGTAAAAAATCTATGTACGAGCTGCCGGATGATTTAAAAAAAAAATATCTATATATATATACAACCGTGCAGTAAATCGAAAACAGTTTTCCATCGTTATTACTATTATTATTGACGGGTGCAGATGTCGAAATTCGATTTGTGCGCGGGGGTGACCGCAGGTCGAAGCACCGCTGACATAATTCGGACAAAAGGTTTGATACAAATTACATTTCAAACGCATATATATAATATTATATACGTATACTCAGTCACTCGGACATTTCTCGTTTTAATTACGAAAAAAAAAAATATGTATATATTATACACGTATATGCGTGTAAAAAAAGATAAAAAAAACAAAATACTACGATGCTAGCTAGCGAACGACGAGCGTGACACCATGAAAAGGGTTTCTGTGCGGCGCGTTTAATACGTACGTGCGATACTTGATCGGTTTTACTACCACGTGCGTAGTTTTTGATATTTTATTTATACTGACGGGGTCGCACGGCCAAGAAAAATCTGCTGGCAAATTTCGCCATTTTCACTGCATAGTGCGGCCGATTATCGAATACATACTAAACATTCTATAATAGGCCGTTTCACACGGTCAGAATATATTATAATATTATATCGTTACACTTACGCCGCAGCGGGTTATTATATTATTATTTGCACTATTGCGACCGTAATGTTGTTAGAACAATATTATGATAATTTACGACAATAACCCGCCGGCACACGTTTCTATAGGTATTTATTTTGGAAAAAAAAGCGGGTTGTCGCCTAGGCCGTAGATATTTTCCTCCAAACATGAGATGCCGTTTTTTTCCGTGGAATATTTTTCTCTATTATCAAAATAAGAGCTGATTATTATCTTCTTTATCTTCTTATTACTGTTTACTTGAACTACACTAACCTTACTTGAAAAAATGTCTTCTCGTATCATTGTAAAATTAATAGATTAATCGCTAAACCCAAAATTTAAAAATAACGTTAGTAAAATATAATTCATATAATTTTTAGTCGTATTTTACTATATTTTATTTATATTATCATACATAATATCACTATTGCATCACTAGATTAGTAGATTGTTTATTAGTATATTCAAATTTAATAAATCTTGTAAATACATTTCTACAAGTTATATACAAAATTGAATCATAAATATCCATTTTAGACATCAAATAAGTTCAAATTTATCGTTTTAATATAATATTACTATTCAAAATTCTCTTTATTATAAACAAAATAGAATGCAAATAACAATATAAATTAATAAAATATCTATTTTAATCGTTTAAATAATATTTATAAGAGAACACTAAATATACTACTGTCTATTGCGTCGACTGCTACTACGACACTGATAAATTTGGTTTATGTATATTATCAACAACATACTGTGTGATTTATAACTAAAAAAATATATCTAAATCAAATTAATGTTAGTTAATGGTCTCAAAATGATAACAGTACTGCAGTACTGCAGTGTATACAGTATACTGAATAACTTAATAATTTAAACAACCTTTACAACATCTATAATATTTTGCATGATTATTTCCAACGACCCATTGAGAGATACAATAACACAGTCTCGACTGAATGCATTTCGTGAATAAATTCATTTTTTTCTCCTGAAATAATATTTATTTATATTCTTTATAGCCAAATAAAACATTCTTCAGATCGTTTATAACACGAATACACATAATACAACTAGTTTACGACTTATTCATTTTAATCTCGAGTATTATATATCTTATAACTGTGATATTTTTTTATTCCATATTTGTTCAAATATTATAACTGCATATTATCATGCCTTACCTAACCTAACATTATAGACTTTAAGTATATGTTTGAAGGTTAAATATCTGTATTGTAGACTCAATATTATTATACTATACACTCGTGTAATATCATAATAATATGATACATCACAGATTATAATATACAAACGCAAACGATATTATATATTTGTAAGAACAATTGGATATCTACCAAATGAAAAATTAATAATAGTTATTGACATAACGTAGGTGTGAATTTTTTTTTTTTTTAAGAATGAATAAGTTTATAATGTTAAATTTTATCTTTTACTCTTTCACTTACCTCATTTTTCCAACATGTAACTAACCAAATAGGTGGAAGTGATCATTAAACTTTACTTAACTATAGAAAATTGATAACCTAGTTTAATTGTTTGTATTTTCTTGTATCTACACCAAGCAGTAACCGCCATTCATAATTCATAATAATATTATCTATCATATAAAAAAAATATTTAATTTCAATTTCTGTCTGTTGTCTCGTTGAATAATTTTTCATACAAACTAGCTTTTTATTATTCTCGAGAGTTCCATTAAATGGTTTTTTATGTTTATATTTTATAAAATAAAACTAATTTGAAGCTACTGGCATGTAATATTATACGTATACCTATATCGATTACACGTCTTTTTGCACATATATTTATTTATACGATATTATTATTATTATTATTATTTTTTTTGTTATAATTTCTGAGATGAGAAGAGAGTAGAACAATACTTTTTTTGGGTTAGGAATAGCTTTTGAAATAATGAGTGACCATGACGTATCGCGTGTGAAACGAATGTGTATTGATATCCGTTTCATAAAAACCACCTCATGGTTGGCCCCGCCGAAACGAATTTTCTTCGAAATATTTTATTTTCTTGGATAAATAACAATCAAGCACCA
The DNA here is from genome assembly GCF_020184175.1 of Aphis gossypii. Lineage (NCBI taxonomy): Eukaryota > Metazoa > Arthropoda > Insecta > Hemiptera > Aphididae > Aphis > Aphis gossypii. The sequence goes on from NC_065530.1 coordinate 75,709,620, forward strand.
TCAGACCAAACGGAGACGCGCCACTTTATTATTATTACGACATTATATCTATTTTTCGCGTTTTTCAACTCAGGGTGTAGGGGTGCGTCCCGTTTCACATGACACCCGTAAGAGGATGATATTATTAAAATTAATATTACACACACACACACACACACACACACATACGTGTATGACGTAGGTATGTATACATATTACACATACAGTGTGATTCACCAAGCAGGCTCACTCCCATTTTTCATTTAAAATTGACTTTATTCATATTTTAATATAATTATTGTGATTTTAAACAAACTTAAAGACTATATATTAAAATTCTTGAAATTTCATGTGCTACATAAAAAGTGACTGACAATACAAACTTTTAGAATATATATGTTATTGTCAAGAAATCTAGAATATAATATATATTTCTGAAGTTTTTTCAAAGTATTCATAGACTGATTGTGCTACAAATAGACGAATCACTGATTAGCAATGAATAGTTTGATAAGTGAATATAATTTTTTTTTCGTTCTTAAAATAAACGAAATTCGTTTCATATTATTGTAGAAGCGTTGAAATCTTCTCCGATATTTGATTTATTCGCTTTGGGCTAAAAATTATTCTATTTCACTAATTGATATGAGTATTTTGTTTCAATAAGAAGTTTAAATTTAGAACGTACTATATCTATGTGATTATTCTTGTTATTTATATTATGACTATAGTTGTTTGCATCGTTAGTTTTAATTTTGGTGGCGTGAAAGCATTATCTGAATATTATACGAACACAAATAAGTCATCAATCTCGTTATCTATTGTAAAAATGGAACCAGTAAATATTAGAGAATCAAAAAATTGTGTTTATTAATATTTTTTTTATTTTTGACATTTAGATTTGTTGAGCATGTCGTCCATTATTTTAAATATGAAAATTTAATAAATAAAGTAGAAACATTAGAGTAAAGAAAATAATGGGTATATTCATATTCATATTAACAGATCACGTCATGTAATATTACAGCGTTCTATACATATACAAGGATATACGGATAAACGTTTGCTACTCGGTTGAGGTTTTACACGTAACTGTTATAATATGTATATTATATATTAAGTAGGTGCATTTATGCGATTAGCGCGTTTAGCATAATGAAATGAAAAATCGATTTCGCAACTCCATTGAGAAAGACACGCGCTTGTGCAGTATGACAACTCCGCAATACACAATATAATAATATAATGATGATAATGATAATAATAATAATAACAACAATATTACAAAATGGTAGCGGTCGTGGAACACACGGAATACATATAGTATTATATTATGACTTTATCGCAATTTCGTACATTATATAATATACAGTATACACAACAGTGTAACGCTCTTACTTCCATGTAATTATAATAATAATAATAATAATAATAATATAATATAATATTGCGCATCGACGTCAAATGCAGTAAATAAATCATTGTCGGTATAACGATATTACCTATACCTATACGCGTGTACATACATATATATTTTTTTTTAATATTAATTTTTCATATTACACAATTTGTTACAAATAAGTCAAACAATAAATTAATTTTATGGTGAGCGAGGAAAAAAATAAAATAAAATGACAAGAGTAACTGAGTGAAGAGTCCTTGAAGAAACATCTATATGGTTTTAGTAATTATTACTTAAAGGGGGTGGACGACAGTAAGAATAGTAAAGTTATGTATACTATTGTGTTGGGAGGTCACGGCACCACCATCTTTTTTTGCGTTACCGAGTATATTTGTTGAGACTAGTCGTTTAATAAGGGGATTTCTGTGATTTTGTATATTAAGTCGTTTGGAATACACTTTAGATGTACTATAAACATAAGTAATAAATTCATTATGTATTGAGTGGTTTGATTCATAGAAAAATGTTTTGATTATAGCTCGGAGTTTTTCAGTTTAAAATCGTTGTATTTGATTTACGTTCGAGATTTGTGCAGTGCCCTATAATTGCTCGCAATAGATTCAGATTGGTTTAATAAAAAGTTTATGGATTAAAAGCTTATTTGATAATTTAATGTGATTGTAGGTTAAGAAAATACAGAGGACATGGAAGCGCTCGTTCAAAGTTAAAAGTTTGTTGCGTAAATGAGACTACCAAGTAAGACGTTGGTCTAGGATAATACCTAAGTAGTAGACACATTGCGCTGTTTATAGGATTAATTCATTGAGATTTAGAGAAGGAAATTTTTTCTATGTATAAGAGATAGCACCTATCTTGATGCACCAATGTATTTATTTGGATTTGTTTATTTTCACACCATATTCCTTGTAGCATTTGTTAATAAGAACTAGGTGTTCTTGGACAAGTGGGGAAGCAGTATCGGTTTCATGAATTTTTCGTCGACTAAGTCACAATTAAGTGTGTTACTAGATTCAGTGGGGAATAGATCAGAGCATAGTAAAAACTAAAAAGAAGTTAAAAATTATCGAGTGTGATATACTAGTATACTAGACATTTTTGTTACAAATATATCTAGTATATATCTGGTAGTTTTCTGATAAATGTTGACAAATAATTAAGAATAAGAGATGAGATAACTGTTAAATTTTCAGATTCATTTTGATTGTTAGCTTTGTTGTCAGTAAAGTGGTGTTCATTTTTAGATACGGTACGGTGAGCAAAATAATTTAAATTCTTTTCACCTGTTTGTTGTCTGGAATTATCGTTGAATTAGGAAGACTACATTTCAAATGCTCTTGTTGTTGCCGCTCGAGATTTGATAATGTGGAATCGTTATTAATTGTTTGAGTATTAACTACCTTAACTATCTTAATTGGTAGAATCGTTTAAGACGGTTTATCTTTAGTTTGATTCGTAGGCATGGGATTGTCTTATCTGTAGTCTAAATATCACCGTATTAACGGTGCCGGAGGAAGACAGATAGTAGTATTTTACGTATTTTAAATAATTTATATTATTTAAAAAGAGATTATTGTTGGCGCTGCAATGATTTGCAAGTGTTGAGTTTGAGATTAGTTATATATTATATATATATACATATTTTATATATTAAATTTGAACAGAATAGATTAAAATCCATTGAGATTAGCGAGTATTGTATAAACATAGTTCAAAGACAACGTAATGGGTACGTGCGTATTGTGTGGTTATTTGTGAGACACTATTCATATATTAAATATATGTGTGTTTTATATTATAGTAGTTAGGTACCTACTACTACGATAACATTGTCTAATTCGCAAAAGCAATTGTGCAACAATAAGGACTAGTTACTAGTCTATGGATTATGGGCATATATTATACTGTGAAGTAATAGGGACCCATTTACGAATACGGTGAGTATATATTCATTCATCATGATTGTGTTTTAAATTTATTATAATACACAAGATAAATATTATGTGTACTGTATTTATTTTTTTACAATGATTTACAGTTGAATCATTAAAAATAAAATTTGCCAAAATAATAAAATTACTTCTTAACTTTGTACTTATAAGGTAATCTAAAGCACTAATTCAACTAACTCTTTAATAATGACTTAACTAAATATAATTTTAATATAATAAATACGAATTTTGGCATTGATTCAAAATTAAATAGATTATTATGCATTTTCCAGTAAACGTATGCTTAATTTATTTAAAACAGCATCGAACAATAACTGTATTTTTCACCCAATCAGAGTTTTAGCTCTGTGGTACAAAATATATGTACATATTATTTACTTTAATAGTATAGACGATCGAAATGATGAAGCACTGGTAATGCATATTGTCAAAAACTTCGCCAGATCTATGGGTATATTACTCTCATTGTCAAATGTCCCGCTCGATAAGCATGATAACGAGATGTGGATATGGCAATAATAAAGCGGGCGTGTGAGAGATGATGTCGTAAAATACTCAGTGTCAAGTTGTTCATTTTAATAAGTAATACAGTCTCGCGATAACTCAAAGTCAAGATGAGATAAAAAATACCGAACCGTTTTGATTTGACTAACTCAAATTTTTCGGGAAGTAATTTGAATCTTCAAATTACATACGAAGAAAAAAGAAAGGACATTATTCATATATAATAATACGAATACGCTAGACAACTACTAGAGTAAATGCGATTACATTTAAAAAGCAACTGTTGAGTTATAAAAGTGATTTTGATCGGAGAACTGGAGTCCAGTATAATGTGTACATAGCATTTTAGTCTATATAATAGACCTTTAAAATATTGAGTCTATAGAAATATTGTTTTTTTGAATCACTACGAAAGAAATTTTGTTCATATTACCGACTTACCATAAGCTCTATTAATTAGTTCTTTTTCAGTGGATTCTCATAATTTTTTAAAGTTTTAAAGCACTCACTTTACACTATAGGTACTGTTATAACTTATAAGTATTAAGTAAAATAACAAATAAAAATCAAACACTCTTTGCAAAGTGCAAACTAATTTAATTCCGATAGCAAAGCGTATAATATACGAAAAAATATATTTAATATCATAAAATAAAATAGGACAAATTGTTTTTTAATTGTATATTACTTCTAACTTTAATTTACAATGACTAAAATGCATTTAATTAAAATTTATCAACAGATCGGAAATATTTTGAGTACCTACCGATGAGTGAGTAGCCAGTTGAAATTAAATTTAACATTAACATAACAACATTGAATGCCATAAGTATAATCAATGATAACAAAAACTTGTGATTAAATAATATTATAAACCTTTGTAAATATCTATAAATATGCGTATTTAGTGAAGGTAAATATTTTTCGATGTACGATTGTCTATGCAAGTTTTGCAAGATATTTTCTAGCGGGTAGAACTAAAAATTTCATAAATTTTAGTTCTAGAAAATTTTGGCAAGTGAATTGTTTTTTTGGCGATAAGCCATTTTGGCAAACAATTGTCCAGTTAAGATGGCTAAACATAAACGAATTAAAAAAATACATGTTTCATGCATTACCAATAGTTTGATAGTCTTAAATGTAATCGTCTCGTGTCAATAGGAACGTATTGTTTTTTTTAATTGTGTATCCTTCTTTGTAATAAATGCTTTATTTTGTACTTTTTTAATACATTTTTTCAAACGGTTGATACACTAAAATTTTACATTATAAATAATTTTCTATAAATATGTAAAACATAATAACCGTAATATTAAAAGATGTCCACTACTGTAATATTTAATAAATTAATTGATTACCTAGGTCATCATACTGTAGTAAATACAAAAGTAAATATTTAAAAGTCAAATCTAAAAAGTTATTTATTTTGTTTAGAAAATAAGAAATTTGAATTATTAAAATAACTCATATTAATATATTATTTTGACATGTGGTCGTCATCAATACTAAATATTATTCACTAAACGCTTTTTCGGCTTATACATTTTTTGTTTTTCTTCTATGAGAAGCAATATGGGACGTCATCAATCGATGACCGATAAACTGCGAGCTTATTATTACCAAAGACCGTGATTTTTTGTTCTCGACGACAGAGTTCACTACATTTAAATTACTTTTTAATTCGAAATTTTAGTACATTTATACTGCAATTATTTAACAGATATATTTTTTTTTCTTTAGATTACGTTATTAATATTTGTACTATTGTTAAGATTTATTTTACTTTACGTCGGCGTTCAAAGAAAATAATTAATAAAACAAATTTCGTAATTTATAAAAGACGCGCGTTTAGGATTGGAATGGCTATATATAATTATACACTACTGAATCCGTCTGACAGCGCCAGTCTTTGTTGTTATGTATCGAGAAATTGCCAGTAAATTTCGTCTCCATTTGAAATAAAATCATTTTTAGCGCGTTAAAGATATCTTACGTTTTACCCACCTAATTTATATACGTATAATGAATATCAGACTTGACAGTATTCTGAATACTTTTAGAGTACTGTTTCATAAAAGTATTAAAAGCTGTATTCTAAATATTTTTTAAAGTATTGCGAATATTTTACTCAAAATACTTCTATATTATAAATTTAAATTGTTTTATTGTTATCTATATTAATGAAAGGCAATGTTTATATGTGCCAATATTTTAAATTTCTCATTTTTAAAATTGACTCAAGCAAGTATTTGTTGGATCACGAAAAACGAATATTTTAAATTCTGAGCAGAGCAATGAATGTAAATTATGAGTATATTTTTTTTGTCTATTGCCGACTTTCATGGCAGTTAAAATGCTTCGATTTTCAACTTTGGAGGAAAAGTCATTTCTGATAGTAAATTTGGATCTAGTTGGTAGTCAAAGGTAACAAAAATAAAAATTCATTGTACTTTTCTTAGTAATAGGAAAAATAAAAACAAATTAAGAAAAATGTAAGTTTCTACACTAACTCAATTTTTGATAAAATTAATTTCTTTATTGAGTAATAATTCAAAAACGAATAACTGTAGAAACTTGACATTTTCACCAAGTATTTTTTTTTTGTTTGTTTAATTTTCAATAAAAAAAATTTCTCTCCGTCAAACCTTTAAAATTTCATGCAAACTTTCTTATAAAGTGTTATTTATGAATATTTAAAAAAAAAAGTGAAGTTTAAATCAACAATACAGTTTTGTTATAGTTTTAACTTAAAATTTTAACGAATTTCTAAAAGTTTATGAAAATGAGCAAATTATTTTGTAGTTAAAAATTCATACAATTTTTAATATTTATATAAAAGAATTTAAAATTCAATAAGATTTTTTTTTAACCTATATTTTTTTAGAGTTACTCGAAAAGAAGTAATTGTAAATATTTTTCATAAAATGTTCATAATATGATCATTATGTTATGCAAAAAAATACCTAGTATTTAATTTTGTTTTGATATATATTTTTATGTTATGAATTATAAAATATTACTGTTATATTATTGTACTATACGAATATTCTGCTAAATTAACTAAAATATTTTAAAAGTATTTGAATTACTATTTTTAATGAAGTATTCAATTACATATTTAAAATAATATTTTTCATAAGCATTCGAATATTTATTGCAAATACTTTTTAAAATTATTTTCTACAAGTCTGAGTCAAATATTCATTTAAAATATATAAAACGATTTAATATAAAACTCGTCGCAATTCTACTTTAGCATTCGACCGGTCCGTATAACACGACAGATTTTCTGTATACAGTTTCGTATAATATACTGGGTATATACATGTAATATACGTATTATATACATCACTCGGCGGGGCGTACTCGGCGCCGCGGACAAAAGCGTCGTCATTTCGAGACGTGAATTTGACGGGTCCGAGTCGTATTAATCGGCAGAGGACAAAAACAGAAGCTCCGACGACGTAAGCCCCAGTTGCAGTGCAGCTCGCCAGAT